>NW_011889000.1:1970953-1982255 GCF_000151845.1 Pteropus vampyrus | reverse complement strand
AGAGAGACGGTACAAAATTTCACCACGCTACCCAGAATGGCATGCAATTTAAAACTTATGAATTGTTTATTTTTGGAATTTTCCATTCAACATTGTCAGACCATGGTTGACTGAGGGTAACTGAAGCCATAGAAAGTGAAACTGTGGACAAGGGGGGATTACTGTATATGAATTATATAGAAACAAGAGTGGTGACTGTCTCAGGGTGGGAGGAAGGGCATTAATTGGAAAGGGGTATGCCATTAGTTTCTAGAGTGATAGAAACATTCTATTGTCTTTATCTGGGTGACAATTAAAGGAACATTATACAGCTGCCAAAACTGATCCAGCCATAGAGTTGATTTTTATGCATCTCACTTTATATAAAATATGCCTTAATAAAGTACTATTATCACTAACAAAAGAAAGATCATGCTTGACAATTCTCCAAAACTAACAAGAGACATTAAGCCAAAAAGTCCTACAAACCCCCCAAAAGACAAAAATAATATCGTAACTAGATATATCATAGTGAAGCTGCTGAAATTTTTTTTTTTAAATAAAGAAAACCCACTCTCAACAATGGATAAATCATCCAGACAGAGAATAACTAAGGAAACAGAGGATTTGAACAAAACTGTAGACTGAATGCACCTAACAGACATATACAGGACATTCTATCCAACAACCACAAAATACACATTCTTTACAAGTGCACATGCAACATTTTGTAAGATAGATCATACATTAGGCCATAGCACAACTCTTGGCAAACTCAAGAAGATTGAAATCATACCAAGTATTTTCTCTGACCACAACAGTATGAAACTAAAAAACAGTAACAAGAGGAAAACTGGAAAATTCACCAAACACATGAAAATTAAAACTCTCCTAAACAACAAATGGATCAAAGAAAAAATGAAAGAGGAAATCAAAGTTTCTTGAGACAAACAAAAATGGAAACACAATATACCAGAACTTATAAGATATAGCGAAAGTAGTCCTAAGAGGGAAGTTCATAGTAATAAATGATTACATTAAGAAGCAAGAAAAATTCCATGTAAACAACCTAACTCCATGCCTTAAGAAACTAGAAAAAGAGTAAGCCAAGCCAAAAGTTGGCAGAAGAAAGGAAATAATAAAGATTTAAGCAAAAGTAAATGAAATAAAAAACAGAAAAATAAAAGACTAACCAAACTGATGGTTCATTAAAAAGGATAAACAAAATTGACAAACTTAGCTAGACCAACCAAGGAAGAATGAGAGCGGTCCCAAATCAACAAATTTATAAATGAAAAAGGAGACATTACAATTGATACCCCAGAAATAACATGGCTTATAAGAACAACTATGAACAACTATATGCCAGTGAACTAAAAAACCTAGAATGGAAAAATTTTTAGAAACATAGAACTTAACCAGCACTAAATCAGAAAGAAATAGAAAATCTGAATAGACCAACTAGTAAGGAGATTTAATCAATAATCAAAAACTTCCAATAACGAAAAGCCCAAGACCAGATGACTTTACTGGTGAATTTTAATAAACATTTAAAGAAGAATCAACACCAATCTTCTCAAACTCTTCCAAAACATTGAAGAGGAGGGAACACTCCCAAACTCATTTACAAGGCCAGCATTACCCTGACATCAAAATCAGAAAAAGACACTACTAGAAAACTACAGGCCAATACCCCTGATGAGTACAGATGCAAAGATTCTCAATAAAATACTAGCAAACTGAATTCAGCAGCACATTAAATGGATTACTCACGTGATCCAGTGAGATTTATCCCTGAGATGCAAGGATGGTTCAACGTATGCAAATTAATGTGATACAACACATTAATAGAATGAAAGAAAAGAATCATGTATGATCATCTCAATAGACACAAAAAAAGCAATTGACAAAAATTCAACATTCATTCATGATAAAAACTCTTAACAAATTAGGTATAGAGGAACATATCTCAACATAATAAAAAATAAATGAATGCCATGTACGACAAGACCACAGCTAATCTCATACTCAATGGTGAAAGGTTGAGAGCTTTTTCTCTGAGATAAGGAACAAGACAAGAGTGCCCACCTTCATCACTCCTATTCAACATAATATTGGAAGTCCTAGCTAGAGCAACCAAGCAAGAAAAAGAAATAAAAGGTATCAGAATTGGAAAGAAAAAAGTAAAATTGTCTCTATTTGTAGATAACATAATTTTATATATAGAACAGCCAAAGACTCAACTAAAAAAACTGTTAGATCAAATTAATAAAGTCAGTAAAGTTGCAGGATACAAAATTGACATGCAAAAATCAGTAGTGTTTCTATACACTAAGAATGAATTTTCTGAAAAAGAAATTTATCTCATTTACAATAGCATCAAAAACAATAAAATACTTAGGAATAAATTTAACCAAGAAAATGAAAGCTCACAGCTCCGAAAACTATACAACATTGATGAAAGAAACTGAAGAACACACAAATAAATGGAAGGATATTCCATGTTCATTGATTGGAAGAATTAATACAATTAAATGTCAATGTTACCAAAAGCTATCTATAGATTCAACACAATCCTTATCAAGGTTCCAATGGCATTTTTCATAGAGTAGAAAAAAACTACTAAAATTTATACGGAACCACAAAAGACCCCAAATAGCCAAAGAAATCCTGAGAAAGAAAAACAAAACAGGAGGCATCATACTCCCTGATTTCAAGCTATACTATAAAGCTATATAATCAAAACAGTATGTTACTGACATAAAAACAAATAAATAGACCCATGAAACAGAATTGAGAGCCTAGAAATGAACCCAAGCATGTAGAGTCAACCAATATTTGAGAAGAGAGCCAACAACACTCAGTTGAGAAAACATGGTCTCTTCAGTAAATGGTGCTAGGATAATTGGATATTCACATATAAAAGAATGAAACTGGACCCCTATCTTACGCCATGCACAAAAAAGTTAACTCAAAATGAATTAAACACTTAAATGTAAGACCTGAAACCATGAAACTCCTAGAAGAAAACATAGGAATAAATCTCTCTGACATGGGTCTTAGTAATGATTTTTTGGATATGACATCTACAGTACAAGCACAAAATAGCATTTAATCAAAAATCAGTAAGTGGGACTACATCAAACTAAACCTAGGAGTAAATACACTAAAAAGAAATCTTTAAAAAATAAAGGCAAAACAAAGACATTTTCAAACACAACTGAGAACATTTATCCTAAGTGGAAAAATATTAAAGGAACTGTGAAAGGGTATTACTAAAGAAAAAAATTTAAATCACAGATGGGAGCTTAAAGATATAAAAAGGAAAGAGCAAGAAAAAAGAAAATCTAATGGATATTAACTGCAAAAAACAATAATAATAATGTTTTGTGGAATTATGAAAAATAAAAGCACAGCATGGAAGTCAGGAAGGGATAAAAGAAGTTAAACTCTTCTATCATTTTACAAAAAAAGGTAAAAAGACTATTTTATACTATATACTGATAAGAACGTATGGTATAATCCTTAGGCTAATGACCAAAAGAATACAGAAGATTGACCAACTCCTAAGACAAAGATGAAGTATTTAAAAATACTCAATCAGTACGAGAGAGAGCGAGAGAAAGAGAGAGCAAGAGAAAGAGAGAGCGGAAAAGAGAAAGAGAGAGAGAGAGAGAGAGAGAGAGAGAGAGAGAAAGCTACACAGAAAAGGCAGGAAAAACAAAGCAAATAGAAAAATGGATCAAACATACCAGTAATTAAATTACATACATATGGACTAAATGCTCCAATTAAAAGATAAATATCATGGAAATCGAGTTTAAAAAAGAGAATGATCTGCTGCTTACAAGACACATGGGAAATATAAGAATATTAAAAAGTTAAAAATAAAAGGGTGGAAAAAGTTATGCTATGCACATATGAAAGCTGGTGTAGCTAGTATAAGACAAAGTATACTTTAACAACAAAAAAAAAAGCATTGCTAGAGATAAAGACATGCATTTCATAATGGTAAAAGTTTCAACTCACCAGAAAAATTTTGCATTTGTATGTACCTAATAATGTAGCCTCCAAATATATACAGCAAATATTGACAAAACTACAGGGAGGAATACACAAATCTACAATCATAGTAGGACATTTTAACGTTCTACTCTCGGTAACTGATAAAAGAAATAGATGAAAATGCGGTAAGGATATAGAAGATTTTAACTATACGGTTAACAAATTTTATTTAACTGACATATATAGGGCGCAGTATCGAACAATTGTGAAATTCAAGTTTTCTCAGTACGCAGGAACATTTACAAAAATGACCATAGGCTCAGCTCTAAAGAAAGTGTAAAAGTGTCAAAGGAATGAAATAATACAAAGTATGTTGTCTGACCACAGAGGAATCAAGCTATAAGTCAATATAAAACCTCACTAGAAAAATCTCCATATGTTTAGAAATTAATCATCACCCTTCTAAATAAACCATGGGTCAAAAGCAAAACTATGAAGGAACTTAGAACTCCGCATAGCACAGGAGGCTTTAGCCATTGCAATAAGGCAAGAGATATTATAGGCATAAAGATCGAAAAGGAGACATTAGACTGTTATTATTCAACAACAACATAATTGTGCAAATGAAAAAATCTTTTGAAACAAAACTACAAATAAATGATTAGAATTAAAAAGTAATTTAGTAAGGTTGCTAGATACAAGATCAATATGCTAGAATTAATTTCATGTCTACATACAAACAACAAGGAGTTAAAAAGTATAATTTTAAAAAGATGTATCATTGACAATAAAATCAAAAAAGTACCTAAGGACACACTACATGAGAGAGAGGCAAGACATCTACACAGAAAACTATAGAACAGCATTGAGGGAAACTAAAGAAAGTCTAAATAACTGGAGAGATATACTATGTGCGTGAATTGAAAGGTTCGATATTATAAAGATGTCATTTCACCAAATTGATCTATACGTTCAAGGATTTCATAATCAAAATCCTAGTAGTTGAGGCATGTTTGTTTGTGTTTAACTTGACAAACTCTTTAATTTAGCAAATAGGTAGGAATAACTATAAAGGAGGAAGAAGAAAAGGAGGAAGAGAAGGAGGAAAACAGGAAGAAGAGAGCACAGGGGAGTCAAGGAGGAGAGCAAGAGTTACGATAAGGTGGAAAGACTAGCACTGAAGGATATAAAATTTTATTAAGCTACATTAATTCAAACAGTGAGGTCTTGGGGAAAGAAAAAATGCACCAGAGACAGAACCGTTCTTAAATAGATACTTGATTTATGACCAAAGAAATATTACTGCAGAGCAGTAAGGAAAGACCAGTATTTTCAATAAATGATGTTGAGTAAATTGGTTATCCATAAGGGGAAAAGACAGACCCTTACTTCACACCATACGGAAAAATTCATTCCAGATATTTCCTAAAATGCGGAATATAGACAAAAAGAACTTTTATACCCCCCTGGCAGGAGTACAAAGTAGTACAATGCTTTTGGGAAATTGTCGTTATCCATTATAACTGGATATACACACACTCTCTAATCCAGCAGTTCTACCCCAAGCATATATCTAACAGAAATGTGTGTACATGTGCACCAAAAGATATGTAGCAGGATGTTCACAGGATATAGCATTATTTGTAATGGCCAAACTGTGGGAACAACCCAAATATCCATTAATAGTAAAATGGATACATAAACTGTGGTATATTCATTTGGTAGAACATATACAGCAATAAAAATGAATGATGCACAGTTATGCTCAAGCCATAAACAAGTCACACACACATATATACACACATACACATACAAATAAATAATGTATGATTCCATTTATATAAAATTCAAAAATAGGCAAAACTAATCTCTGATGTTGGAAGTCAGGTTAGTGGTTACCTGTGGGATAGCAGCAGGAGGTAATCATGGTGGTAAGCATGGTGGAAGGTGTTCCACAAAATCTTGTAATGTGTGTTTTTATACATGTGTATAATGCACCAGTAAAAAAGGTTTATAACTTTTTTTTAACTTTGTGGAGATAAAATCAAAATAATAAAAAGATAAATAAGAACTCAACGATAGGGAAGTTAGGACATCAAATGACTGGTAGAGCTTCTTGTACTTGTGTACAACTACGAATTCAACTCTACTAATTTGGTGGCCTAGACCAAAGTTTAACCTTGTAGTTAACCTTTGTAACTATCTTTAGTTAGTTAATTTCTATCTACGTTTGCAACAGTCTCTGCCTTGGAAATGTATATAGTTCCAGACAATAACTGGTGCTGATACTTGCTAACAAAGGCTAAATTATTTAGTCCTTAGGACTCTGTAACAAGAAGAGCGCTAAACAATTTATTTCTTCTCCACACAAGGAGAGCTTTATAGAACAACATAATGGTGATTTTCACTGCCAAGAAACCTGTAATCTTTGCATCTTTAAGACTCATTTAATGACCAAAATAATTGTAGTTTTTGTTGTTGATAAATACTAGTAAACCCAAAAGGGGCAAACACTCGATTACCAAATCTTCACTATTTGATCTTCTACATATAAACTGTAAATATTCCTATGTTACCGTGCTTAAGAAGCAATAAGTAATGTATATACATATATATGTATAGTTAAAATTATGATGAATTATTAACAATTATTAAATCTAAGTGGCTATATGTATGTTCATAGTGTTTTTCTTTAAACTTTTCTGTATTTGAAAATAATCATAATAAAAGTTTGGGGGGGACCTTGTATAATTGCATACAATATGTTCTCAATTTTATTTTAAAATACGCATCATAAAAAAATTTTTAATTTAAAAATTAAATAAAATGTGCATCATAAAAACTGCAGGGAAATATACCAAAATGTTAACAATGGCCATTGCTGAGTAGTATTTTTTTTTCCTTCCTACATAGTTCTATAACTTTTCTAAAAGCAAATTTTCCTTTTATAAAACAAATAAAATTTACTTTTTAAAAAGGAAATAAATAAAAAATAAATAATTTTTTTTAAATAATGGGTCTACAGCCATGCTCCCCTGAACAAGCCTGATCCCGTCTGACCTCGGAAGCTAAGCAGGGTCGGGCCTGGTTAGTACTTGGATGGGAGACCACCTAGGAAGACCAGGTGCTGTAGGCATAAAAAATAAAAAAAAATAAGAGATTGTAAGCTGACAAGGTCCCTGCAGGTCAACCAAGGGTTACCTCGCCTAAGTAAATAGATAGATAGATAGATAGATTAGATAGATAGATAGATAGATAAAAACAAAAATAAAAAATAAAAAAATAATGGAGGACAGGTTCATCCTTAAAAGGAAGGAAGGAAGGAAGGAAGGAAATCACTGGGAAAACATACGACAGTTGCTGATCCCTAAGAAATCATTTCAAGTTACAGAATTTTCACCATAAAATTCTATCTCCATATAATTTTTATTATTAACAGTATTCAGGGTTGTAGTGCCACCTAAATACTTTAGTGCATATTTCATTGCAGCAAGCATCGTAGAAAATTTCTAATGCTCCAGATAAAATTGTATTAAAGAACTGAATCAACAGAAGAGATGTTACATTGTTAGAACAGAAAAATGTGGGTTTTCAATGAAGATAATCTAGATTCAAATTCGAGCAGTGCTCCTTTATTATTTCTTTGAATTTAAGGGTGTTACTTAAACTGTGTCTCACTCCACATCTGTTAACACTGAAATAAGACCCTACCATTTAAGAATTTTGTGAGAAGCAGTTGAGAAAATGTCTGTAAAACCCAGTGTGGTACTTGGTTCATAAATTGTGTTCATTTAGGAGAAGACTAAAATATTAAATGAGATAATAAGCAGCTAGAACAATGTCCGGCATGCAGCCAGTGCTGGATAAAAAGTAATACATGGACGAGAATGGTTAACTTTTTCCGTGATCTCATTTCCTACATAGAATGCCATGGTTCACTGGAACGGAAGTCCCAAGAAAGCTCGGACAGTGCCTGGCAAGTAGCAGACACATGACATGCTGTTGAAAAAATGGAAGTGTATGCACGTGTGATTATAAGGATGGACTGAAGAATGAATACCCACAGAGACGTCTTGTTCACACAGGCTGAGAGAAGAAGAAAGAGCCTCTCTGACCTTAGCTGGCACAGGCTGAACTGTTCTGGGAAGACAGATCTGGCTGGCCCTTCCACGAGTGTGGTCACAGCGGGAAACGGAAGCGCCTGTCAGTTTCCCGGGGTTCCCGGATGCTCTCAACAGGCAAACCTCATCGTGTGGCTTCTCCACTGAAAATTTGTCCGTGGTTTCCCTTTGCCATTAGGATGAAATCCAAACTACTTCACAGGCCCTGCCAGGCTTCCTGCCTACCCTCTGGCCACTGTCCTCCTGTCCCTCCACTGTCCGGCTGCATATGACCTTTCCCAGTTCCTGAATATGATCATGCTATCTTTGATCTTCTAGTCTGAACTCTTGCAGTTCCTTCTGCTTCAAACTCACATTCATTCACTCATGATCCACTCCCCTTATGATGTCTCATGTGCATATCTCTTTCAGGTATCAGCTTACATGCTACTCACTGAGGAATCTTCCTCGACAACTCAACACTCCCCCAAATTTGCCTACCATCAGGGTGAGGTCAGAAGCCCCTCCTGTGCGTCCCACAGCTCTCTGTATGATTGACACTTGGACAACCTGGGTTTACACTGCATGAGTCCACTTATACACAGATTTTTTTTTTTTTAATGAATACTGTAAATATATTTTCCTTATGATTTTCTTAATATTTTCTTTTCTCTAATTGCCTTTATTGTAAGAATACAGTATATAATACGGATAACATGCAAAATATGTGTTAATTGGTTGTTTAATCTATAAGGCTCCAGTCAATAGTAGGTTATTAGCAGCTAAGTTTTGGGGGAGTCAAAAGTTACTCACGAATTTTTAACTGCAGGGGAGGAAAGGCCAGCAACCCTAACCCCTGTGTGGTTCAGAGTCAACTGTATTTGATCCATCTGAGCACTTAGCACACTGTAAGATGGTTGCCTGGTATTCCCCCGACAAATGGAAGGTACGCACCAAGATATTAGCGATTTAGTCTTTTTTTTTTTTTTATCACATTATGACCATAAGTATTTGTTGAATAAATGAACCAATTTCCATATCTAGATTGTATTACACACCATAAGGTCTGGTTTTGTGTCAATTCTTATAGCATTAACAAAAAGTACAGTGTCTGGCATACGAGTTACTCTTCAAATATTTAGGAAATAAATTTCATTTTATACTGGTTACTCATTCACATATCATGTAAATGCTTATTTCAAGGATCTATCAAGAAGGGGTTGGTGTCAAATATTTAAGTCATTTCATGTTTTATTTTATTAATACTTCTCACTTTTTTTGCTTTTACAATCAAATTATTCACTTAGCAACACTTAAGCATTATCTACTATCGATGATACAAAACACCCATGATACCAATTTCCATTTTTCAAAAATTCCTATCTACTTTCATTGTTTTTATTCATATTATTGTTACCACTAAGATCAATATTATTTGTTCTAAGTTTAGAATAAGCTCACCAAAAACCATCAAAGCCTCAAAAACGAGTATTAATAAGTCTAACACTTGGCTTTAATTGGGAACATAAATCAGACACTGGAATTAAGTTAAATTCCTTCTGAACCACTTCCAATCACCTAAGGAAAAACAAGTGATGCCAGGAAAGAAGTAAGTTCTAGAATATCAGTATACAATCTCACAGTACCTTGAATAAAAGCTAACTTTGGCAAAATAGTCACCTCTTCCAATTTCAGAAAACTAGGTATACAATTAAGTGGGGAGACAGGGTAGTCAAGGGCACCAGAAACTCCATCAGCCATAGGTTGCTTCTTTGATTTTTGATTTATAATATGTAAGCATAAACCACAACATAGAACCTGGGGTTGGTTTAGGTTTTTGGTAAATATATACCTTTACATTTAAATTCAATGTTTACTTCTCAGTTATTAATTATACCAATATTTAGCAATTGTTGACTCTTTCTGTCCAACTAGGCTATCAGGGTCATTTAATTTTTTTTTTTTTTTTTTTAGTGTATAAACTGGTAATGCTGAACATGCTCCAAGTCTTCTTATCAGGACAGATTTAGCCTTTCGAGGTTTTGCTACATGGTGAGCAAATCTGCAGCATTACTCACCGCTCCCACCTTTGCAGTGATTAATTTAAGAGTAGTTAAGACTGCGGGCCAGGCATAGCAAATGAAACTGAGACTTAACGTGATTTGCTATAGTGTCAGAAATGTTTTTGATTTAATTTACTTATTTTATACCACCCAGTTTCAGAAAAGATCTGCGACAATGTCAAAAAGCACTTAAATGTAATCCAGCAAGATAAAATTATATATAAGTAGGTGAGGCAAATATGGCATACGAGAAATAAAGATAGGGCATCACAGGGCTATTCTTACCTGTGTACTGCAAGCCCCTGTATTCACTTATTGCCCCAGGAGGTTTTAAATTGGGCCAGTAATGGAACAGCATTTGCACAGCTGGAGGTTTCACTTGTGAAGGCCCATAGGCTATCACATACAAAAGGTCCTAAAGGAAATAGGAAGAATATTTTGACTTAGCATGGTCAAATAAAAATAAAAGTAACTCATTCAATATCACCAAAGCAGTGAAAATTTCAGTAGACGGGGTGAGGTGGTTAATTCCTCTGGAATCTCATCATCCAGGTGTGCTTCTCAGATTAGATCATTGTATGATATTATTTTTTATTATTTACTTACTGGTCCTGTAAATAAGTCCCGCAAATAGCATTCAAAAGGACACAATTCTTTTAACAAATTCTTCTCTATTCAGAATAATGTTAAAGATGTATTTTAGAACAGCATAAGCCAGTTTGTCAAACACTGCATTTTTTAAAAATATTTTTCTAAAAAACATTTCTTAACAATTCACATCTCCTATTAAAAAGAAGGCAAGTTCTCAAGCAACATTTCAACTTAAATGAAATCGTCACATTAATATAGTAATATGCTAAATTCCAAGAATAAGAGATATCCAATTACATTTTCTGTCAAGCCACTGTTCCTCAAGATCGTTCCTGTTCTAAATAATAATTAATCAGTAAGAAAAGAATTATAGGTTCTGCCACATCAAAATAATGACATCAATAAATTTGACCTAAAAATACTTTTAACATGAAAACAATTTTTACTATACAATATAAATTAAGTTTGTTGCTATGAATTAAATGTGGGCCAAAACTTACTTTCCAGACTTCTTGTTTATATTTCATGAGGCATTCCAATAATTGACAATGATACACTGTAAGG
>NW_011889000.1:1967758-1970903 GCF_000151845.1 Pteropus vampyrus | reverse complement strand
AGGTTGCTTCTTTGATTTTTGATTTATAATATGTAAGCATAAACCACAACATAGAACCTGGGGTTGGTTTAGGTTTTTGGTAAATATATACCTTTACATTTAAATTCAATGTTTACTTCTCAGTTATTAATTATACCAATATTTAGCAATTGTTGACTCTTTCTGTCCAACTAGGCTATCAGGGTCATTTAATTTTTTTTTTTTTTTTTTTAGTGTATAAACTGGTAATGCTGAACATGCTCCAAGTCTTCTTATCAGGACAGATTTAGCCTTTCGAGGTTTTGCTACATGGTGAGCAAATCTGCAGCATTACTCACCGCTCCCACCTTTGCAGTGATTAATTTAAGAGTAGTTAAGACTGCGGGCCAGGCATAGCAAATGAAACTGAGACTTAACGTGATTTGCTATAGTGTCAGAAATGTTTTTGATTTAATTTACTTATTTTATACCACCCAGTTTCAGAAAAGATCTGCGACAATGTCAAAAAGCACTTAAATGTAATCCAGCAAGATAAAATTATATATAAGTAGGTGAGGCAAATATGGCATACGAGAAATAAAGATAGGGCATCACAGGGCTATTCTTACCTGTGTACTGCAAGCCCCTGTATTCACTTATTGCCCCAGGAGGTTTTAAATTGGGCCAGTAATGGAACAGCATTTGCACAGCTGGAGGTTTCACTTGTGAAGGCCCATAGGCTATCACATACAAAAGGTCCTAAAGGAAATAGGAAGAATATTTTGACTTAGCATGGTCAAATAAAAATAAAAGTAACTCATTCAATATCACCAAAGCAGTGAAAATTTCAGTAGACGGGGTGAGGTGGTTAATTCCTCTGGAATCTCATCATCCAGGTGTGCTTCTCAGATTAGATCATTGTATGATATTATTTTTTATTATTTACTTACTGGTCCTGTAAATAAGTCCCGCAAATAGCATTCAAAAGGACACAATTCTTTTAACAAATTCTTCTCTATTCAGAATAATGTTAAAGATGTATTTTAGAACAGCATAAGCCAGTTTGTCAAACACTGCATTTTTTAAAAATATTTTTCTAAAAAACATTTCTTAACAATTCACATCTCCTATTAAAAAGAAGGCAAGTTCTCAAGCAACATTTCAACTTAAATGAAATTGTCACATTAATATAGTAATATGCTAAATTCCAAGAATAAGAGATATCCAATTACATTTTCTGTCAAGCCACTGTTCCTCAAGATCGTTCCTGTTCTAAATAATAATTAATCAGTAAGAAAAGAATTATAGGTTCTGCCACATCGAAATAATGACATCAATAAATTTGACCTAAAAATACTTTTAACATGAAAACAATTTTTACTATACAATATAAATTAAGTTTGTTGCTATGAATTAAATGTGGGCCAAAACTTACTTTCCAGACTTCTTGTTTATATTTCATGAGGCATTCCAATAATTGACAATGATACACTGTAAGGAAGAAAATGTAATTTGAACATGAAATGTAAAAACCAGATAAAACATCCTTTGAGATACAATAAACTATATTAGTATGACTTTTCACTCTTATCATTACATTAGAAATTATTTATTTCCATATATTTTTACTTTTCAAAAACCATGTAAGCTTTTGACTTTATCAAGCTTTATTCCAAGATCCTTGAGAAGAATATTTCATTCATCTTAGCAATAAAGGAAACATTAAGAAAAATTCCTAATAATCATATCTTTTCAACATAAACCGATATCAATGTAACCAAAAAACATATAGGGAAAAAAAGTAGCCTAATAGGATCATAATAATGAATATTGAGCATTCATTATGCCAAGTATTGTGTTAAGAGCTTTATGTGTATTATTTCAGAACCACCATGTTGCAATTAGGAAAAGGAGAGACTTAGTGTCCTATATGGCCCAAGTCTGGACAGATAGCAAGTGACAGACTGATGGATTAGAATGGGAGTCTTGTCATTTGATCACCTGTTCCATCTGCTGAGAAATTCTTAAAAGCTACACAACAGCAATCTTCTTTGATTGCCTCTGCTTACTTAGGGAAGAATGATACTTTCACCCTAGATAGCTGTACCATACCTTCCTTACTCTGTCTTCCAACCCTAGCGGGGCACTGAAGCAGGTCTCGCTTTAGTCACCGATGACCCTGTCATTCGATTTGATGAACATTTTTCAGTCTGCCTTTTACTTGACCCTCAGCAGCATTCAGTACTGCTGACCACTACCTTCTCTTTAAAACCCTCTTCCTTGACTTCATGACTGACCCTATCCTTATTACCCGTGACAGACACTGTTGTGGCAACTCAAGTGCTATTGACAACCCTTTCTACCTTATCCATTTCCCAATACAGCTTGCAGCTAGGGACGGCCATGTGACTCAGTTCTGGCCAGTGAGACCTAAGAGAGAATCTGCTTGAGAGCTTGTGAGACATTTTTTTCTCCCTGATAAAAGGAAAGAGGCACTCCAGGAGACCTTGCTTAATTATCCTGACTGCTCCTGTTACCTGTTTGTGGATGTGGGTGTGTAAGAATATAACAACCTCCACTATGGCGGCCATCTTGCAAACATGAGGAGAAGTTCAAGAGAAACACAAAGATGATGCCATCTTAGCCCCCTGACACTAGGGAGCTATGTCCGAGACTTCCTTCCTGTAGTTAAACCCTCTGTTAGTCAGCTAAACACATCCCAACAGATACAATCTGTCTCTCTGGCAAGCTTAGTATCCCGCTGGGCCATTATCTGCTGGAGTCCCTGAAGGCCTGGTCACAAACCCACTCTTCATTCTACGCTCTCTTGTAAACAGTGTCCCACTCATACACAACATCGGTTACCATCTGTATGCAATTTAATGAATGTCATTGGACTCTGACATAGAGGCTTAGAGTTCATTACTGCAAACACAAGGCTCTATTCTGAGTTCCGGACTCATAATACAACTATCTAATTATCACTGCCTATTTTTTTATTAGGCAAGGCAACCCTTGGTTGACCTCACAGATTGCAAGGACCTTGTCAGCTTACAATCCCTTATTTTTTATGCTTACAGAAGACACCTATTCCTAGGTGGCCTCCCATCCAAGTAAAGCTAGCCCAACTCTGGTTAGCTTCCAAGATCAGAGGGGATCAGGCATGTTCAGGGTAGCATGGCCATAG
>NW_011889000.1:1965419-1967708 GCF_000151845.1 Pteropus vampyrus | reverse complement strand
TCTCTGGCAAGCTTAGTATCCCGCTGGGCCATTATCTGCTGGAGTCCCTGAAGGCCTGGTCACAAACCCACTCTTCATTCTACGCTCTCTTGTAAGCAGTGTCCCACTCATACACAACATCGGTTACCATCTGTATGCAATTTAATGAATGTCATTGGACTCTGACATAGAGGCTTAGAGTTCGTTACTGCAAACACAAGGCTCTATTCTGAGTTCCGGACTCATAATACAACTACCTAATTATCACTGCCTATTTTTTTATTAGGCAAGGCAACCTTTGGTTGACCTCACAGATTGCAAGGACCTTGTCAGCTTACAATCCCTTATTTTTTATGCTTACAGAAGACACCTATTCCTAGGTGGTCTCCCATCCAAGTAAAGCTAGCCCAACTCTGGTTAGCTTCCAAGATCAGAGGGGATCAGGCATGTTCAGGGTAGCATGGCCATAGATTGATTGCCTATTTTTTTAAGTAAGCTGATTTACTTGCATTTCTGTGTTTGGAACACGTAGAATTATTACTAAGGTTATGTGTGGAGGTTTTTTCCAGTTTTATTGAGATATAATTGACATATAACAGTATATTAGTCCAAAGTATACCGTCTCCTCTTAAATATCCAGAACACACCTTGAACACAACATGTCCAAAACAGATCTCATGAGCTTCCCTCAGAGACCTGGTCTTCTTCTTCCCACGTCTCCTTTCTCAGTGACTAGAACCTCCATGCATCCAGTTATGAGACTAAAACCCCACCACATCCAATATGTCACCAAGTCCTGTCAATTTTACTTTCTAGGTAGTTCTCAGACGTCTCCACTTTTCTCAGTCTTAATTGCCCCTGCCTTTTACATGCCTAGACAGATGCAAAGGCCTCCTCTTGGGTCAATCTACATCACCTCTGGCTCTTTTTTAAACCATTCTCAACTGCAACCAGGATGACACACATATAACCACTCAAAGTCTTTCAGTGCCTTCCCATTAGATTTGGGATAAACACAGCACTCCCAAAGAGAGCCCACAATATCCAGCCTGTTCTGGCCCACAGAAGTCTACCATTTTATCTCAAATGAGGCAGTTACTACTCCGAGCTCCAACTACACTGACCTTGACCTTTCAGTCCCACCTGCTTGCCAGGCTCCCTTCTAACATATAAGATGCCTCTGCCTGAATCCCCCACCCCTTGTTGGCCTTGTTAATCCTACTCTCCCTTCAGTCCTCAGACCCAAGGTTACTTCCCCAGAGAAGCCCTCCCTGACATCTTCAATAAAAGAAAAATCTCCTTTTATAGGGTCTTGTAGCACTTATCACAGTTGAAACTTTACATTTGCTTTTATAATTATTTGATTCATATCTTCTCCCGACCACTGTATGATAAGCTTCACGAAGTGAGGGCAGGAATCAGTTCGTTTTGCTAACCATGGTGTCCCCAAGTGTTTGGCACATAGTAGATATTCGGTGACTATTAAATATACAAATGGCCCTCTAGAATTGGAATTTTGTCCTTAAGCCATCAGTGAGTAGTCAAGTACAGTTATTCCAGGCCACTTTCTCTTACACAGCATATGCTATTCTCCTTGTGTCTGCTACACAAACCTGGTTCAGAGTAGTTCACTGACTGCCCCATAAACAAACCCGGAGAGTCCCTTTGTTTAAACTGATTTCCCTCCCAGGACACTCCACTTACCCTATCAATTAAAATTATCCATACTTTAAGATCTATACTTTGCTCCAGTGACACAAAGCCTTTCCTGATCATTTCAATCCATAGAGTTATCTCCTTCTGATGAATTAACACTATAATATTTATTTTGTACTTTTCACTTACTTCTTTACATTGTAAATTGATGATTTATGTGAATATGCCTGATATTCCCAATTAGACATAAGCTCCATAGCAAGCACCATATATTACATTTCTGATGGTTTTCCCAATGCCTAGCACAGAACCATTTACATAGGAATTTTTCAACGAATGCTTGTTAGTTGAACAAGGTCTGTACTCTAGCCTCGATACACAGAAACTAAAGGACCAAGCTGCCTCGTGCTGTCTCCCCCAATAAAAATTCAAGCAACTTGGTCCCAGAGTGCCTCCTGGAGGATATCACCTCACTTCTTAACAGTTTCTCACATCACAAGACTAGTTTTGGGTCCCAAATATAATTCTTACCATAGAATCTTTGGCTATAAACATTTCCCCATGAATAGGTGAAGATACAGATTTAGAATTAACAGAAGTAAGTCTGATCACAGTGGTTTCTCTGTGAAACATTCAACTCCAAGAAGAAAAAGA
>NW_011889000.1:1963050-1965369 GCF_000151845.1 Pteropus vampyrus | reverse complement strand
TAGTCAAGTACAGTTATTCCAGGCCACTTTCTCTTACACAGCATATGCTATTCTCCTTGTGTCTGCTACACAAACCTGGTTCAGAGTAGTTCACTGACTGCCCCATAAACAAACCCGGAGAGTCCCTTTGTTTAAACTGATTTCCCTCCCAGGACACTCCACTTACCCTATCAATTAAAATTATCCATATTTTAAGATCTATACTTTGCTCCAGTGACACAAAGCCTTTCCTGATCATTTCAATCCATAGAGTTATCTCCTTCTGATGAATTAACACTATAATATTTATTTTGTACTTTTCACTTACTTCTTTACATTGTAAATTGAAGATTTATGTGAATATGCCTGATATTCCCAATTAGACATAAGCTCCATAGCATGCACCATATATTACATTTCTGATGGTTTTCCCAATGCCTAGCACAGAACCATTTACATAGGAATTATTCAACGAATGCTTGTTAGTTGAACAAGGTCTGTACTCTAGCCTCGATACACAGAAACTAAAGGACCAAGCTGCCTCGTGCTGTCTCCCCCAATAAAAATTCAAGCAACTTGGTCCCAGAGTGCCTCCTGGAGGATATCACCTCACTTCTTAACAGTTTCTCACATCACAAGACTAGTTTTGGGTCCCAAATATAATTCTTACCATAGAATCTTTGGCTATAAACATTTCCCCATGAATAGGTGAAGATACAGATTTAGAATTAACAGAAGTAAGTCTGATCACAGTGGTTTCTCTGTGAAACATTCAACTCCAAGAAGAAAAAGATTGTAGCCATCCCCAGCATTTACAATGTGCCCTTCACTATGCTAAGTAAGCACTTTACATATGTTTAACTCATTAAACCCTCACAACAATATTCTAAGGCACAGCAGAGAGAATTATTCCCATTTTATAGGTGAGGAAACTTGGTCTTAGGGATGTTAAAAAACTTGCTTAAGGTTACACTAACTGGCAATTTGCAAGTGAGTTCAGATGTGACTTCACATCTAACCTCAAGTCGCATGATTTTACCCGCCCTGCTTTACTGCCCCCCAACATAGAAATTAGGACCAAAGCCTCATGATGATACTTCAAGTAACTAGATTCTAAATGAAGAATTTTTTCCAGAACATAATATATAATAAATATAAATGACATTTTGAGGCTGCTTTAAGCCAAACAGAGTGAAATATCAGATAACTTCTAAAATATATGCATTTTAATTAATCTCATAAATAATATTTCACATTTAAACTAAAAATTATTAAGATTTCAAAATGAAAAAAATTTTTTTCTCATTCTGAGCAAAAGCTTATTATTTATTATGTAATTAAGTAGAAGGTTGAAAACAGTGCCAATAAATTTGTTCGCTTTCCAAATAAACATCAAATAAAAACAAAAACTGAGTCATATCATAGCATGTGACTCTAACAGTCAGCCCCTTTTTAGATCAGTTTCCCAAAGTTCATCTGCAATTATACTGATGAACAGAAACCAACAGAGTAAATCATACGAAACCTGTTCAACGTCACTAGTAATCAAGGAAATATAAATCAAAACATTGAGATATTATTTTTCATCTGTCCAACTCTATATAAATTTTATGATAATATTTAATGACAGGTTAAGAGTACTTACATATATAGTAAGACTATTGAAATTTTTTCATCCTTTAACCCATTAATCTCTCTTTTATGAATTTACATAAGGAAATAATCAGAAATAAAGTAAAAGATTTGTGTTCAAGGATACTTGTGTGGCATTGGAGTAGCAATTCACAAAATATTAACAGCGGTTATCTTTAACAATTAGGATTGGAGGAGATTTTGATATTTCTAATTTAACTATTCCTATATACTTATATCCAATAGATTTCCAATCAACGTTCTCAAATTGTGTCCTCGACCACTCTGAAAACATCACTAGCCTGCAAGACTGCGGCTAATACCAAGGGAAATTTATTTCAACTCGAAAGTCTGTTTTCTAACCCATCTCCAAGAGAAGTTCTTCTCACATCAGATTTGCTAGCCTACCTGTATGATGTCTTGTTCCATTACTGGTTTTGGAATCAGCCAAGCCACCCATATTTCCACTCACCTGGGTTGGATGTGTACTGCATTGCAATCATTAGCATGGATGATGCAGAGAGATTGACGTGGGCGGGCACTCCTTCTCTCCTTGAGGAACCCACTGAAATAAAAATAGTTTTAATTAGACACAATTAATCTATACACATACTTGCTACTTTGCATAGAGCATGAGAGCTGAGAAGAAATACTGTTTTTAAAAAGGTCCCAACCAAATCAACGGACATTTTCCACAAAAAAAAAAAT
>NW_011889000.1:1960612-1963000 GCF_000151845.1 Pteropus vampyrus | reverse complement strand
ACCTGTATGATGTCTTGTTCCATTACTGGTTTTGGAATCAGCCAAGCCACCCATATTTCCACTCACCTGGGTTGGATGTGTACTGCATTGCAATCATTAGCATGGATGATGCAGAGAGATTGACGTGGGCGGGCACTCCTTCTCTCCTTGAGGAACCCACTGAAATAAAAATAGTTTTAATTAGACACAATTAATCTATACACATACTTGCTACTTTGCATAGAGCATGAGAGCTGAGAAGAAATACTGTTTTTAAAAAGGTCCCAACCAAATCAACGGACATTTTCCACAAAAAAAAAAATTTGTCCAAGCACACAAATGCTACGGTTGTCATCATCAGTAGCCAGCGTTTGGTGAGACTCTACAAGGAGCAGAACAGTGCCAGAATATGATGTCATGATTTTAGCAGAGCTGTACGTAGGTGTGGCCTCTGCTCTCAAGATGTTTATACCTAGGTGGGAAAGAAAGGAAAAAAAAAGAATCCTCCAAGCACCCAAGCATAAAGGCATGTTGAAGGTTATCCCTGTGAGAAAATTAAAATAAGATGTTTTTGAACCCAATATGAATAGATTAACTTTCAGATGCAGATGATAATAGTCTACTTATAATGGATACCTTAGTAATTTAGTTACACATACAAATTTTAAATCATGTATTATAAAAAATAGTACATTAATTTAAAAATTATTTCCAACACTCACAAATCGTTAAACAATTTTATGCAAACCGTCACATGGAATTTCATCATTAGTATCTTCATTACCATGAGAATTTTTTCTATTTTCCAGAGCTTACCATCTTTAGATCCACCTGAGTTGTTTTAAATAATGCACTTTTTGAATCTGTAAATAACACTGTCACTGAACTTTTTATCCTGTGCTGCAAGTATTCAATCACAAAGCAAATTGATTTCTTCAAAATTCATCTTACAGCTATATAATACTGGCCTCCAGGTGATAACCACTTAAGGCATCTTTTAGGACATCTTTAAGTGGCTTGTTTATGATGATATTCAACTCTATATTAAATTTCTTTCTCTATTTTAAGAGAATGTATCAGATAAAGCCAAAAAGCATTCAAAACTAGCACTGATGGAAGTCATTCGGGGTAATATGTTGTCTCCAAAAAGTAGTTGATTATTCTAAACACAGTAATTGAGAGAAGACCCACAATAGAAGAAACTTCACAAGGACTCGAATGTAAACAAATTTCTTTTCTCAAGGATAATTGCAGAAGTAGGAGAAATCTCTCCCTATATATGGGTTTGTGTGGCAAATTGTCAAGAAAGCATGAACAGAACAGTGTACAGTAAGTATAACACCCTCAAAAAGTCTACTCTCGATTTCCTACACATAATGGACAAGATTGTTAACATGGCAACAACTATAACAAAAAAGCAGATAACCCTAAAATCTGCTTTATTTTATTCTATATTAAAATTCACATGTGGAAATAATATCTCACCTACATCCAAGAGAATAAGGCAACTTACAATAAAACACATGTATAAAAGAACAATTAAAACACTAAAACAAATTTGTCATATAATAAAGTAGAAAAGATAAAAAAAAATTTAACATGATTCTTTTTTTCATAAAGGACTTGGAGCATTACATAAATGGTGGCTTTTACAATAGCTCTACAGAAATAAACAAACAAATAAAACTGATTTATAATTAAGTTTCATTTACTTGCATTTGCTTTCATCCATCACTTGCAGCTGGGCTGCTGCTAACCCACTAAGCAGGTGATATTCAGGTAGATAAATTTGTTTGGCTAAACAATATAAATAAGTAATAATAATTACACAAAGATGTGGAGAGCAGTTCATTGCTCTTAATCGAATATGATTGAGGAAAAAGAACTTTGAGCTGAATCTAAAGGTGCTCTCAGATCTGAGCCAAGAAGCTTGTTCAAATTCAGCTTTTGGGAGCCCACATCTAGTGAGCCTAACTCTGGAAATAAGAAAAGTCCATACTTAATAAGCATATCAAGTGATTCTGATGCAACTAGGCCTTTGACCTCCATTTGAAAAGCCCTACTAGAGAAATAAGAAACACGACAGGAAACACTGAGTAAGGCATCCAGGTATGAGAGGAATAATTGCATATCCCTTATTCCCTTCGTTTAAGGAAGAAAAAAGAAGTCTAGTCTCCGATATACTCATGAAAAAATATTCTTTTTGAGACAAGTGTTTTCACCTTTATTTAAATTCATCTCAAACTTTTTATTAAGAAGCATTTCTAAAAAATGAAAACTACTATTAAGGGAGGCTGAGAATCACCGTGCCTGGAGGCCATTAAAAATGGGAGAGATGCCCAAGTGTCTCAGATGATTTAGGTGAAGTCTATTTGGAGAACAGCCCAAATGGTTCAATGACCTTTGGAT
>NW_011889000.1:1928513-1960562 GCF_000151845.1 Pteropus vampyrus | reverse complement strand
CATCTTTTAGGACATCTTTAAGTGGCTTGTTTATGATGATATTCAACTCTATATTAAATTTCTTTCTCTATTTTAAGAGAATGTATCAGATAAAGCCAAAAAGCATTCAAAACTAGCACTGATGGAAGTCATTCGGGGTAATATGTTGTCTCCAAAAAGTAGTTGATTATTCTAAACACAGTAATTGAGAGAAGACCCACAATAGAAGAAACTTCACAAGGACTCGAATGTAAACAAATTTCTTTTCTCAAGGATAATTGCAGAAGTAGGAGAAATCTCTCCCTATATATGGGTTTGTGTGGCAAATTGTCAAGAAAGCATGAACAGAACAGTGTACAGTAAGTATAACACCCTCAAAAAGTCTACTCTCGATTTCCTACACATAATGGACAAGATTGTTAACATGGCAACAACTATAACAAAAAAGCAGATAACCCTAAAATCTGCTTTATTTTATTCTATATTAAAATTCACATGTGGAAATAATATCTCACCTACATCCAAGAGAATAAGGCAACTTACAATAAAACACATGTATAAAAGAACAATTAAAACACTAAAACAAATTTGTCATATAATAAAGTAGAAAAGATAAAAAAAAATTTAACATGATTCTTTTTTTCATAAAGGACTTGGAGCATTACATAAATGGTGGCTTTTACAATAGCTCTACAGAAATAAACAAACAAATAAAACTGATTTATAATTAAGTTTCATTTACTTGCATTTGCTTTCATCCATCACTTGCAGCTGGGCTGCTGCTAACCCACTAAGCAGGTGATATTCAGGTAGATAAATTTGTTTGGCTAAACAATATAAATAAGTAATAATAATTACACAAAGATGTGGAGAGCAGTTCATTGCTCTTAATCGAATATGATTGAGGAAAAAGAACTTTGAGCTGAATCTAAAGGTGCTCTCAGATCTGAGCCAAGAAGCTTGTTCAAATTCAGCTTTTGGGAGCCCACATCTAGTGAGCCTAACTCTGGAAATAAGAAAAGTCCATACTTAATAAGCATATCAAGTGATTCTGATGCAACTAGGCCTTTGACCTCCATTTGAAAAGCCCTACTAGAGAAATAAGAAACACGACAGGAAACACTGAGTAAGGCATCCAGGTATGAGAGGAATAATTGCATATCCCTTATTCCCTTCGTTTAAGGAAGAAAAAAGAAGTCTAGTCTCCGATATACTCATGAAAAAATATTCTTTTTGAGACAAGTGTTTTCACCTTTATTTAAATTCATCTCAAACTTTTTATTAAGAAGCATTTCTAAAAAATGAAAACTACTATTAAGGGAGGCTGAGAATCACCGTGCCTGGAGGCCATTAAAAATGGGAGAGATGCCCAAGTGTCTCAGATGATTTAGGTGAAGTCTATTTGGAGAACAGCCCAAATGGTTCAATGACCTTTGGATGTCCCTTCTAGCCCTACGAATTCATGCTCTCCCTCCAGTATGGTCAGCCACAAAGCCAAAAGCACTCCCTTGGCTCCAGCCCTAGGAAATTGGCTCCAATACTTATATAAACAGACAGTGCCTTGCAATTTCTTAGCCTTCTAACTGACTGAATAAAATCACCACAATTCTAATTTAATAAACAAGCAGAGACACACATCATTTATTAAATCTTGTTAAAAAGCATGATGTAAACAGATGTGCAGCTTGTCCCCATGAGGGTGTACAAAGCCAAAGCTACATACGATGGAAGGAAGAAGAAAATTAATCAAAAGAAGAAAATTTTACAATTAATATTGTGCTCAGGAGATACAATGAAAAGTCTTAAGATCTATTCCCTGGTCCTCTGGCACCATCAGGAAAACCATACCACCATCCCTCTATGAATAATAATAATTCCTTAATCTTGTTCTTGCATTTTATAGTTCCTAATACACTATCATGTACAGCTCTTAAATGATTCTCACAAAAAAATAAATAAAATAAAGTATATGGAAAAAGCCATTTTATAAAAGAAAAATCAAATTATTTACATGAGAACACCAACTTAATTATTAGGATTACAGCCCAAGTCACCTGACTTCATAGCTAATGCTCTAGTCACCTATTCATTCGAGGTGCATTTTTTCACTACCTCCTATGTACCAGGCAGGCATTGTTCCGGGCTCTAGAGCACAGTCATAAACAAGACAGGCAAGTCCTTGTCCTTATGGAGCTTAAATGTTAGGTCTGTGCTATCCAATATGTTAGTCATAGTCGCATGTGGCTATTTAAATTTAAATGAATTTAAATTAAATTAAAATAAAATTTCAGTTCCTCAGTCCCACTAGATACATTTCAAGTGCTCAGCTGCTACATGTGGCCAGTGGCCACTGTACTGGATAACACAGATTTCCATTGTCACAGAAAGTCCCATGCACAGCGCTGTTCTAAGGAAACAGGCAAACAAATACCTGAGAAGAAATATAAATCATGGCAAGGGAGTAGACAGAAAGGGCCTGCTTTTGCTAGAGGGTAAGGAAGGACATCCCAAAGATGTGATACTTGCCCTGAGACCTAAAGGAAGCAAATCACATGACCATTCGGGCTTTTGAGACAGGAAAAAGCCGAGAGCAAAGGCGAAAGCTTGGTGCCTTTATGAGACTGCAGAAAGGCTAACTAAGGCTTGTGACTCGTGTGCCACTACATGCAGAGAGAACACAGGAGAGGTAGTGATGAAGTAGGAAGGGAGGCAGGGGCCAGATCACAGAGGGCCTTGTGGGCCAGGGAAGGACACCGAACTTGATTTATAAGAGTGATGGCAAACAACCAAACGGTGTTGTTGAAGAAAGTGAAATGATCTATGTACATGATCTATGTACATGGACTTTTTGGTGGGGAACAACCACTGGAGGGCTAAGAAGAGAAGCAAGGAGACCGGTTTGGAAACTACTGGGCTTGTTCAGAAAAGAACCGGTGGCAAAAAGTGGTCTGAATTGGAATATATTTAAATAAACCCCACTACCCTTATGTTTTTTTAAAGTGTAAAGGTAAGGGAGGCAACTGGTGTCAGTTCTGCCGTGCAACGAAACCATTTCCAAACAGAGGTCGTTGTGTTCTGTGAGATAGAAGTTGAACATAAGATACATATGCCATCAGAAGGACATGTCAGTTCAACATATTGGGAAGACTAAGACTCCAGGACCCTGAAGCCTATGCCGCTTTAAAATATTTGCAGACTGGTAAATTAATGAAAATCATAGACATAGCATTGCCCATCAACACTGTGGAGGTTCGATGAGCTCAAAACCTGTTATAATAATTACTGTTATTATAAAATAAACTCTAGGGGGGAAAAAAAAATCCCAAGCCCCAGAGGATGGCCTCTTATCTCAAACGATATTTAAGACGAGAATATTTCAGGACATGTGAATCTGAGCAGAATATTGGGATTAGTTGCGATGAGATTTGACATATCTGTCATTTGACTAGGTTGAATAGTGAAAGGCCATTCCTATATGTTATCTCGGGGTCTTCACAAGAAGCACAGGATGTAGACAGGGAGGTTAGGGTGTTATTCACTATTTTACGGCTGAAGAAACTAAAGTTTGATGAGGTTTGCCAGTAATCAAAGAACTACAATTCAGCTCTTCTGAATTCCTGTTCCAAAACATTTCCCCCGATTCAACAATAAAGCTCTTAAAGTATAGTAAGACCTACCGTATAAAAATAATCATTAGCTAATAAAACAGATTTTACATATAAAAGATTATTTAAATATCAGCAGGATCTCGTGTTGGTTTTTGACTGTCTTTTTTCTATGTATTTATTAGATTTTGGAAGCTCACAGAAAGATAACTCACATCCTCTATAGTAGTAGAAGAACAAAAAATGATCCAGGGCCAATGAGCTGAAACCAGATATTCAATTAAGTCAGACGATTGCTTTGAAGTCAATGCAAAGATCTGAATGAACCTTTATTTTTCCTGAGGGTAAGTGACTTTGTGGGAAACTTAACCTAGAAAAGAAACTAGATGAGACTGCATAGTCCTGACTACCAACATACACTAGAAGGGTCTTTCACCGATATAATTGTTCAGCTTTATTATTATCTTTGAAATAACACAGCTTCTATCAGTTAATGTTCGTTTAGAATTTGCTTTTTCTCTTCTCTGCCAAAGTATCATCTTCCCAACATCCATATTTCAATTTGGTCCACAAATCACAGATTCTTAAATAGAAAAAGAGCAGTTTCCATGGTGAAATGCAAATGACTTTTTCAATTCTTAGTAACTCCTTTAATATATTTTTTATAAACAAAGACTATTGCACATACTTGGAATAAAAAGTATATCTTATTTATGGAAAGAGTTCAAAAGAAAAGGTTATGTCAAAGGAAATTTTTATAATAAATGGCAGTATGTTCTGCAGTACTTCAAAAGGAATTATTTAAAATAAAAGCACAGTACTTGCTTTATTGAGAAAAATGACATGAAGTACACAACTTATACACACGCATGTCTCTTAAACTGAAAGAGCAGTCGTACCTCATTAGGTCCACTTCAGGGCTCAGAACTTCACCTCGTGGGTCCTTAATGATATCATTTAATACCTGAAACACTGTCTATCTTTTACATTTTACTTGTGAACACCGTACCAAAGAGATAAAAGCCTTTTGGTTTTAAAGACTTTATCAAGTACTCGGAAAATGCAACATCCTTCATGCTAACATCTCTGTCCCGAAATAAAAATATTTCGGAAGAAGTTAAACACTCCTCTCTAGTTTCGGTCAGAATTTCTAGACACTAAAACAACTTCCAAAAAATAGAAACAACATGGATGGGAGCAAGAGACACATATTCTCACATCGATTCATTTTAACAAGATTAATCTGGAACTGATCTCCTCTACCTCTGAGTTTGTGTCTTTGTATCTACCCTGTGAAGGAACAAGTACAAAAGAACACCTGAATGTTTAATAGAATTTGGCTTTATGGTTAGTATTATGATTTATTTTTGAAGATTTAAATATGACAAAGATAGGCTACTGCTGAACCACAGGAATAGTGAAGAGAAATGAATGTCAGAACTAAAGCGACTAAAATACCAGAACAACGAGATAAGGGAACCAGATCAACAACCGGATGACGCGAAGATATGTGTCTCTTACATAAAACAAGATTGATGTTATTTCACCTAGATTATTAATGCCAGACATAACCTTAGAGATGGGACATTTTTTCCAAACCTCTCCTTTACAGCTGGAAAAAAAAAAAAAAAATGGAGTTCCAGAGACATAAGCGACTTGCTCATACCATTAAATGAACACTAAGTCACTCCACGAATAAACACTAAAATTCACGCAAATGTCCTAAACTCAGTTTACTCTTTTGTTCTCTTCAGTTGCCAAAGTTCACATATTTAGATAAGTAAGGATTCCAATGTGACTACAAAGCATGTTTTGGAGTCTATGTTTCTAATTAAGTTAAAATTCATAAACAAGGGTGGAGAAACAAATTGCCTGGTGTCACAATGCTCGATTACTCTTAAGTATAACTTCGGAAACCCAATATATTCAATGCCTCTCCCAAAATTATTAACTTATTCCTGAGAAGTGGGAATACAGTGAGTTAAATTATTAAAAAGGTACAGTCTCACCTTCTATTCTTTAAAAAAAAAAAAATCATATGCCTAAGTTTAACAGTTAATGTATTTTTTTAATGACTATACAATTCTAAAACTGTAACGATAAGCAAGCACTCGTCAGTAAGGTTACATAGAACAAAAGAAGAGAACGATCAAATATTCTATTATTTGATAGGTAAAATCAATCTGCTAATTTTTTGAATCACTATATAATTTAGACGGAAGTCAGACTCTTTGGTTAAAAGACATGAAAACTTCATTCCAAAGCTAAAATTAAAGCTGATCATAAAATACATAAATGTGGCTCAAAGGTACATATGTTTACAGAGCAACAAATTTAATAATACCATAAGTACACAACTTTAAAATGGTGAGAAATGATCACTAGGAACTGAAGGTGACCCATAAAGGTATTTTTATAGAACAAGAATTGAGAGAAATAAACCAACACTTATTGAACACCGGACACTGCGCTAGCACCTTACCAGTTTCTGGATTAATCATCTCAATTATCACAACCCCGGGAGGCAGCTATTATTATTATTCTCATTTTACAGGTAAGAAACAGAAAGGTCGGATAACTTGCCTAACATCACACAACACAGCTAGTTGGTAGCAAAGCTGTGATCTGACTCAAGATCCATTTGATTCCTAAATCCATAATCTTTTCAGATTATTCACCGAAATGTAGATTAATTCATAATCCATTTCTTTTAAAAAATAATTTAAAAGAAGGATTTTGATCATAAAAACCACAACCCAACATTTGTTTTCTTTGCTCCCATGTCTGGAAAGCCTGAAGAATTAAGTCAAACGTAATGTGAAATAAAATTCAAATCATGTTCCACGTTTATAACAGTACCTTGCACATGAGTCACAAATTGTTTTCATAAATTTTTCTCACTTTATCATCACAACACCCCTATGAGAAATCTGATGCTATAGCCTCATGCTGGAGATGAGGTTTCAACTCTGCAAGTTACCCAGCATCACAGGGCAGATCACGGACAGAGCTGAGTCTAGAACCTACATGTCCTGACTCTCTATCTGTTGCTCTTCCCATCACACCCTTCTGCCTTCAGGCACAAAAGATAAGAATTTCTTTATCTGAGGCAACACTCTCTCCACCGTTCTTTACAAAGTAGCAAAAACACCATAACTAATATGTAAGAAATATAGACTGTACCTTGACCTATGAATATGTACCTTGACATATTCTTTCTTCCTATTTCATAAGATCAAACTATGTGAATAAAACAATTCTAAGATATAATCATCTTCTATGTCTTTGATTTTCACCATAATAATCATGATGAAACAACTGAATTTAAATCATGGCACACATGCATAGCAAGTGACTTCATTATAATCTGAAAATCTACAGCCTAAAACAGCAAAAGTAATTTCCATTTGTACAATACATAAAAATAATCTAGTATTAGGTAAGACTGAACTTACAGATAGCCATTGGTAGAAAAGATGTGCTAAGATATTCAATAATATCCTTGTGCAGAAATGGAGGAAAGGTAGCTAACGTTGATATCATCGTGTAGGGCAAAGTACTCAGAATATCATCATTGAGAAAGGGTAGCAAACATGTAGTTGTATAAAATATCGACTGTCCAAGATCTACAAAACAAAATCAAGTAGTCAGTCACTGAATATTTTGCCATTTAACAAAATATGCTAATTTTACATTGTGAGTTTTTATGAACAGGTTGAAACTATAAGCAACTATTGCTCCCTTCCTATTAAGAGTTCCGAAACATACAGCTCAGCGTTGTGCATAATCAGACAGCATTTGCTCAATAAATGACTGATGAATGACTGCATTAGGAAATATAAATGTCTATTATATGAGCTCTTCCTCAACACTTTATCAATCTTCAGTAATACTTGGTATTCATATTACTCCTCGATTTCATATGTAAAAGCACTCTCATCATGATAATGAACTCTGAAATCCCTCCAGCATTCTTACCTCCATTACAGTTCACACACAATAACTGTGGCACAAGGATGTTAAATTATTTCCTGCTGGAAGTTTTTAAAAATTCAAGGGCAAGACTGGAAATAAAACCAGGCTATTTCTGCTCCATCAACCAAACCACAGTCTTCCTACATCTGGAGTCCTGGGCAATGAGGTGACTTGTATCACCTCATTTGAGTATAATGACAGGTTGAGCATGCACCAAAGAAAGGAAGTCATAAAGCGATGCTGCATGACCCTGTGCATTTAGTTACCAATTACCACGGGAGGACATGCCACTTACTAATACTCTTTCTATCAAAATTTTAAAATGGGGATAGGAACAGTACCTACCTCACTTCATTAGAAGGATTGTTAGGAGGTTTAAACGAGATAAACGTAAAGTGCTTAACATAGCATGTAATGTGTGCTCCACAAATATTAGCCATTACTATTAATATTAATATTGTTACCATTATTATTATTACCTGCACAAGGAGTAAAAATAGAGGACATTCAAGAAACACAACTATTTAGCTTTAGAATGCATGTAGATCAAATCCCATTACACTGAATATATATTTTGATATTTCTGGACCTCCCAATATATAGGTCATCAGCCAAGGCTTGACAATAATGACTTTGACCATTTCCATACCCATTGTAAAAGAAAATTATTAGACTTCTTTGTTTTGTAGCAGATTTACCTGCTTAGTGCTATTTTGATGCCCCATGTCATTTCTGATTATCATTAGAATTAATATGCCATATCGACAAGCAATCAACTGACAACAGAGCGGAAGTAGCCACACTGTACACTGGGGAACGAGTGTCAGTCAACCTGGGGCTCAAACCGATGAAACAAAAATCCACAGGTGGCTCACTAAGAATTAACCGAGGCTCTGCATAAAAAGTCAGGTCAGCTGCATTTTAGCCTAGTTACAGAACTAGGACAGACAGGAGCCTGAGACCCCACTTGGAATATTTTTCATATGAGGAAACTGAGGCCTGGAGAAAAGGAAGTGACTATCCAAGACCACCTAAGAGTTAGTAGCTGAACTGAGACAAAAATGTGATTCTTTCCAGTAACCTGCACTGCCCCATGTACAGACACAGCCTCTAGCCCTAGTGCAGTGGTTCTCAGACTCGGTGTACAAATCAATCACCCAGAGAGCTTGTTCAAACTTGGATCCCTAGAACCCATCCCTTGGTAATTCTTATTCAGAAGTTCCAGCGTGGGACCCAGAACTCCATATTCCAACCTCCCTCAGTCATTCTGATGTTGTTCGGATCACATTTAGGGAAACAACGCTGCACTGTTTTTAATTCTAAAGGATGGTCTAGTGAGTTTTTCCTATCTTCTGAGCTCTCTTCTGCAGAACAAGAGCACAGCATGTATGTAGACCACGGCGAAGAGGAACGTCACAAAATAGCTGTAGGTATAAAAGCAAAAATACAACTCGTGCCCCCTGAAATCGTCATGATTTACACATTAATTGCAATTAAATGGGTTGTGAGTTACCAAACTGAATGCTTTTATCTTAATCAAGGGGCTTTGAAGAAAAAGGACAGCTGCCCTAACACAGTGGCCCATCCCAGGACCAGGCAGGTCCACGATGACCTCAGGACTGGTAGTCGCAAAAGAAAAGCACTGACGAGCTCACCACCTCAGTAAGCTCTAGAAGCCTCATGTTCAAAGAGGCTTTTTGAACTCCTTTAAGTTCTGAGCTGGTACAGGATCACCATAAAAGTAACTTGGCTTAAAACAGCTACAAAATTATACAATAAGCAAATTTACAAATTTCTATATTTTTTATATTCACTAGAATACAGAATTGTAAGTATAAGAAAAACAAATTCAATAATCATTATTTCATCATTTTTATGAAAATAGATTTTTTTTATATTTTTTAAATTATGAACATATCTTACTAAATAAACCATTTAGCATTCTCTTAGGAGAGTCAACCATAACTAAAAGGCAAAATAATCCCCACCACCCACCCATTTCCCAAATTCCAATATTTCTGTACAGTGAAACTTTGGTTATCATACTTCCAGAAACCAAATTATCAGTGCTTTCAAGTTAAAACAACTGATGTTTTAAAAGTTGACTTTCTGCAAAAATCCCTTTTCTTACTGTATGGTTTTTCATTTAGTTCACTCGAATATAATGTTGAATAGTTAAGGAAGAGATTATTGTTGTACACCTTTTTGTGGGTTAGAATAATTTAATAAACAAACGAGAAAATGAAATTGACTAAAGACACAGTAGAAAGGGGAAGAGTTTGGTTTTCTTGGGTTTCTGTACACTATACACCATATACAGCATATAGCACCATGAGACACTGTACCACTTGGCCAACATTTTATAATTAACTATGGATTGTTCGTTAAACTTGGAAGAGTTCTTAGAGATTTCTTCTTTTTTTTAAAGAGATTTCTTCTTATCTAACCTGCTAGGTTAGATAAGACAGGAAAAAATGAGTCCCAGAGAGATTCTGTGATTTGCGCCCCCTCCAAAAAAAAACACAGAATTAGTCTGTGCATTCGACCTGCTCTTTAAGCTCTACCTCTTATATTTTCAGGGGGGCAAATTTTTAAGTCTCAGCTCACAAATCATTTCAACAAGAGTCTCCATGATAAGCAAATCAGGGGAGAAGAGATAAATTCCTGTTACAGTCTTCCTCCTTTCCCTGGCCCATTCCCCCGCCAACGCAAGCCCACTTGGATAACATCCCTCTGGCCATAAAACAGCAAAAAATGTTAGAATGGGAAACGCCATAATTAAGTTTCACTGTAAGAAAGGCTCTAGCCACACAAAGACTTTTCAAGCAATTTATTCCATTAACAACAACAGTCTCCAGCATCCGTAAACAAACGTGTACATTTCCAAAGTTTCCGATTAAATGCTCACCGTGTTGGCCATGCTGTAGTAAAGGAACTAGATCCAGGAGAGTCACCAAAGTCACGTAGAGGCCTTGATAGTCCAAAGAAGGGTAGTCTGACAAGTGAGCATCACGACTTTGCAGGCCACGTTCAGAGGGAGCATCTCGCAGGACGCTGTAAAGGAGGGAGCGAGTAACAGTAGGGTTGATGGAACTGACCTGCGGTCTTAGAGATGGGGTGAGTGGGAATGGCACAGGAAAAAGACACATGGTCATGGGCACTGTCAAATTGGAGGCATCTTGGTTTTCCTTCTTCCCTGTGCGGGACAAAATGCTGTTGGGGGGACAAAGAAAAAAAAGAGACAACAAAGACACAAAGAACAGCACATTACATTGAAATGACACTCTAAAACAAATAATAAAACACCAGATACATCCCACATAAGATGCAATTGCCACACTAGCACCATCTACAAATCTAGTACGGGTCACAGAGCTTCAGGCTCAGATACCAATAACGCAAGGTTGATTTTGTGGAAGTTGCATTGCATCTCATGTGTTATCTGGTTAGTAAGGAGCAAAAATATAAAAATGCATGTTTCAGTGCCAAACCCATGTTTCACAGTTTATCGATTCAGTGAAGGAGAGGTTTCCTGGAAAGAAAAACAATGGCTTTGTCTAATGAGTTAGGGCTTTTATGTTTAATTAAAAGGAGCTTTCAAAGCAAAGGAAATTTTCAGCAGACTGTCTTAATCGGGTAAACAAAAACTTGCAAAATATAGGTATGGCACTTGCAGAAACATGTTTTAGCAAAGAATAAACATGTGTGTTTATTAAGAAAGTCTTAAAAATCACATGTTTATTGCATCAAAATAATGTCTATATGTATATTATGATACTGTTTCATGACATTCTGTCAGTATCATTTGAGATAATGAAGTTTAAACAGGCATATGAATTTAGAAATAATACATATTTCTAAAATGTTAGCTAAACTACATTGGAAAGCTGTAAAATAATATATATTAGATGGTCCATAGCATATGTTGTGAACTAATGGTAATGGTTATTTATGTGTGTTTTTTTAATTTTGCATGTTGGGGAGGAAACATTTTATTTTGTGAACACAAACAGTGGTTTATTAAATAGTTATCTTCAAAATTCTAAAGACTAAGCAAGCAGTATCTATCATGTAGCTGCATATCATACAATAAGATCTCATATATTATTGCTACTACTTACGTTAATATTCAACAAAACTCACTAAAAAACTAGAGGAAAGATAATTTAGAAGTTAAAAAAGTTTAATGGGAATAAAAATAAAATCTAAAAATAAACTGGCTTTCTCTTAGCCTTCGTTTTTAAATAAAAACCTTTTAGTAAAACTGACAAAGCAGAAAAGTTGTTCATTTAAAAATAGAAGATATGACTGCTTAGTCAAATGTTTAAGTTTTTAAAATTAGGTCATACTATTTATCATTAAAGATAACAGCTACACATTATAATGATAATATATATCTGCTGCTCTTAAAACGTGCTTATATGTTAATCGCAATAGGTAAGAATTTATAAACGCTTCATTACATGAAAATAACCTTGTTTTACACTTATTCTATGTGGATCAAACATTACTAAGTTCTTATTTAATAATATTACATTTGCGATTTTACAGTGATGTGAAGAATTGGTTAGTGTCAGGCATGCTTGTTATTTCAAGTTTACATTTGTTTTAATATACTCTTAGTGCAAAATATGTTACAATGTAAGAAGAATGACTACATGCTTTTTACTTTCCATGTGCCTAATTTACCTCAATTTCCTTTGTCTTCTGTTACCCAATGTCCAGGGAAAAACAATTAATAATAATACAAATAATTTCAGAATAGTTATATAATACTTCTCAGCAATAAATAACTTAAGATTTAGTGTAAATTTTTTTACTTTTAAAGGGATTTAATTTACCTTTCTGTGTGTGTGATGTATTTAACTTTGTAAGCTTATACTTTACAATGGGATAATATCAACATTCCAGTTACCCCTGCCTGCCTTCATCTAATGTAAAATACCATCAGATTTTCCATCAGACTTTATACTTTCCTCATATAATTCAATTACACCTAAAAGTACCACCTTTCAATGTTATATTCTTGATAAGCCCAGTCACCAAAAATTTGTTTTAATCCTATGGGGTTCTATCCTACTGAAAATACCTTTAGAATCACAATGGATATAAGTCAGAAATATTATTTCCCAAACTTCAGTCCTAAATTAGCCGACTACCAGCATCTTTTCAAAATTACAAGATGTGGATCTTATAGGAGTGGTATATTATTTTGCCATAGAGAATAAAATTAGCTATATATCGTATATTAATGCCATCTTTAAAATTAAGTACAGTGCTCTTGTCAAACTTTTTCTCGGTAGGGGAAATATAGCACATTTTTTCAAATATACATTAGTATTTTTCCAAAGTTTGATATCATTTAACAAACACTAAATCAAATCAACTTTGGAGACTCTACATTGATATTTTTCCCTTCCTGTACATGCAGGATTCCCAAATGATAGCAGCAATGACTTCATACATGCAGGGAGGGAAGAATGTCAGCATTGAAACAGTAAAACTTCTCTCTCACTGCCTTTAGATTTAATAAGTAGGTGAGGTTGAGGGGAAAATGGCTGAAGATGAGCTATCCATGAAACCAGCTTTAAATTATCATTCATGTTTCAATGTAAGGAAATGTTTTCATTTGTGGAAAAACTTAAGAAGGGCTCATGAATAAATGTACAATGCATTGTGATTTTATGATGTTTTGTGAAGTTTATTCAGAAAAAAAAAATTATTTCCCCAACCAAACTGTCTAACTCGGGAATGATAAAACCATCTTCCCCACTGAAATTCCTTTCCAGAGGTCTGCACACCCAACCAGAAAGAATACCCTGCTCAGAAGAGTTTGACCCAGCAGCCAACTTTTCACCTTTCCTTTTCCCTCCTGAGATCTTCTTTAAGAAGCATTTATTTCCAGCATCAAGAGAAATCAAGAGAAGAAGACCTCTGTGGGTGTGGGGAAAAGATGAGAAGTGGCCCTGAGGTATTTATAGCACAGAAAATTATTACATAAAATAAGCCTTCCATAAGATTATGAATTTTGACATTCAAGTTGAGTTTATGTACTAAACAAAATTTATTTGACCATGCTATGCCCTAAAGTTACTCTGTGGACTTCAAATCAATAAGTTGAAGGTCTATATATTCTCCCTAAATAATTAGAAATTACAAGTCAATTCAGATTATTGAATTGAGGCTAGAATCTCTTTTAAAAAACATATAAAACTTTTTCTGAAGAGCTAGCAGCAAGTAGCTTTCCCTTATCATACTTAATGATTTTTAGAAAGACGTTATGCACTAGCAGCTTGAATGGCACGAGAAGAGAGAGAGATCTAGGAAGAAAATCTAAAAGAATATTTAACATAGGAAGACTGAAAAACTTTAAATGTTCTGCCAGGTGAAAGGCAAGATCCTTAAAGAAGACCTTAGATGTTTAAAACATGGCCCCAGAATGCTTCTAATATAAAATGGACAGAAATATCTGTAGTGATGAGGGGGGATTAAACTAGATGATCTTCATAGTTGCTTCTAACACTAAAAGCAAACAAAAAACTAACCCCTTGAGTTTTGTGTAAACTGAGTGTCCACTCCTACACTTAGGTCCCTGCTAAATTAAAATGAGTACAACTCAACACTCAGATGAAATTTTACCCAGGATCCCAGGTCACTGCTAGATGAAGTAAATGTTATTGAAAGGTTCCTGCAATGGATGAAATCTGAACTAAAGTCAATTCAATTCAACAAATATTTACTGATCCTCTTCTAAGAACCAAACACTGATCTAGGATCAAGGGCTAGCGAGCTGAATAACACACACGACTCACCTGCTAACCTAGAGTTTAGGAGAACTCCATGAACTCTAACATGAGTCTAATTATGAGCTAAGTGAACATTCGTCAACTATTCAACTGCTGATATAGTCAGTTAGGCCAACATGTAATCTCTCCTCTCCTGTGGGTTAAATTAATTGAAGTTAAACAGCTAGGCTAAACTCTGCCTTTGGAAACATGTACAAACGCTACTGAAATCAGTGAAAGTTACATGCATGCATGAAAAACAGAGGATTATTATTCTAAAAATGAAATTCTGACTCAAATGCAGCTGCTGGAACTTCAAGTTACATATTTTAACCAAAATAATAATAATTTTAACTTCCTTGGGAATACCCAAATAGAAAAGCAGAGGGTTACTCTGCGAGAATTCATCTCTAATTCTTTCTTCTTGGTCTCTTCCAAGAATCTGAATTCTGAAAGCAAGAAGTGCTTCTGAATGTAAAAATTATATAAAATGCAAAGGGAACCATCTCGTTTGTAAATAGAAAATCTTACTGTAAATACTCTTGGACACCAAATACTTAGGCCATCTTATTTGTCATGAACTTTCTAATCTCATAAATTAAATGAAAAAAATAAATATGATTGTTATGGATGTATATACCAACAGTGAAAGTGGTCATAACTTAGTCTAATATATAGGGCAATAGTTGTAAGTTCTGTATTTCCGGTAAACAAAAGAGATGAAAAAGGTTAAAAAAGAAAAAAATAAAAAGCTGAAGTAGGCAAAAGGAAGAAAGAAAATGCACTAGAGTCAGCCCAAGAGTTAAATCTGTAAGTATTCAAGCCCAACCTGTGACATGTTGCATTCCTCGGTATTTTTTCCTTCCTCCCACTTCGTGCATATGTGTGTGTGTGTGTGTCCTACAGGCTGTCAACTCTTCCCTGAACTGCTATCTGCAATGAATTGCTGAACAGGAGATAACACTAAAACACCTGGGAATTGAAACGCTGTCCATATCACCTCAGGTACAGTTCAATGTAATTTCCAAAAAGATGGTAAATCTGAGCACTAGGCACTTCATTTCTTCCCTTTATCTCAAAGAAAGCCAGAACTGCAGATGCTGTTAATGGATGTTGGCATTCTCAAAGGCCAAACCAAGGTGTCACTAAAAGAAGTGCCCCTGTACTATGATGACTAGTAGTACTAAGAAGGAACAGTATAACATAATTGTTGTGAGCTTGTGCTATGGATTAGAACCACCAAGGTCAAATCCTTTTCCAATACTCACTAGATATGTACCTCTGAGTAATTTATTTAACCACTCTATACTTTTGTTTCATTATCTGTAAAATGGGTATAATAGTACATTTACTTCATAGAGTTATTGTAAGGGATTAAATGAGATGACACATGTAAAGTGCTTAGGACAGTGCTTGACACATAAAATTACTATTATTAGTCTACAATATTACTATGATAATGATAGCTATTGTTGCTATTACCATTAATGGTAACTGTTGATGTCTCCCTTTGAAAACTCAGCTCAATTGCACAGAATTTTTTCCAACGGCCACTTGAACAAACTACCTTAACATGTTTCAGCATTAAAACGCTATCACCTATGATCATATTCCAATGACCCACTGCTCAAGAAAATGGAATCTTCATGTTTTGCAAACATGACTTTAGTATCCTGAATTTCTTAACTGTTTGGCACAATGACTAAGACCCTAAATGGTAAGCTTCAAAGAGCCAACTAGGATGTCACAGTTTCTTTGCAAATGGAACTGAGAATTTGCTTCTTACTGAAAAGTGCCTCTCAATTTGACAACTTTCAGAATTTATGATAAAGGAAAGTTTCCCATTGAGAACCCCGACCTCACAGACGAAAGAAGAAATCAAAAGAACAGAATGAGATATCTTGGTGTATAAACTTATCTGATTATTACTATGAAAACTGAGCTAATTATTCCACTGCAATTTGAAAAGAAGGGAAATATCCTATAACAAGGTCCTAAATTCACTGTGCTAGTATGAAATCTATGAATCTGAAATATAGAATCCCTTTGATATAGAAGAGGGGCACTAAAGGTGCTAAGGAAGAAAAGATATTCCAAGGAATAAGAACAACGACTGCAGGAGACTGACTAATAACTGACTCGACCGTGTGAAGCTTCTTTCTGCAAAGCGTTCAGTCTGCCCATGGCAACGCCTTAGACCACTAGGAACTCCACTGCCTCTATGTCACTCCAGATTGGTGTTCTTTCCCTAATACCTGTCTTACAAAACTTTTGCTGTTGTGTAGCTAAAGAAACAGCAGCAAGTCAATTTATGTATTTCCAAAATCAGATCTGGAAGAGAGAAGATCATGGTAATGGAAGAGACTAAGCCTCAGAATTTAATGAAAAGTTAAGTGTTCCCCAAACGATTGAGTCTTTCCTTGAAAGGCTCATGTTTGTCTGCTTGATTGTCCTAATGAGAACTGTGAAGCAGATAGGTCCCTCCTGTCTCTTCTACCTTATAGTAAAAGCAGACAGTATTGGTTTTTCTTTCCTGGTCCTCCGTCGAATTTCTATATCAATGATAAAGCATGTCGAACACTTGAAGTGTTACACGGATTAAAAATAATTGTTATTACCATATATTATACTTCAAGAAATAGAAAATACTACTGATGAACCTAAAATGCTACATAATTCTATTTTCTTTAAGACAGTAAGTGCTCTCTATTCTTAATTTTAGCAGTGGAGGTTCTCCTTTTAATGCCACTCGGTGTTACCGCCAGACATATAAGTGTTATCACTGTGTTAATCTCTTGAAGAGATGTTCGACTGAGGAAAGCAGGCAGTAGCCATGCCACCCATTTTTTTTTTCACTTGGGCCTGTGATCTGATCTACTATATACACTCAGAGAACTTGAGTCCAGACTCTTCTGGCAGAGCTCTAGAAAACGTAAAGCCCTTCGAAACTTTGAGTCCAATAAAAATTTAGGTCCCAATCAATTCGGCAGTACTACCTAATAATTCTTTCAAAGCAGAGGATATTTTAAAGCTTACCTTAACAAGGTCTGAGAAAAGTATTTCAGGGTGTTTGCAATATCTGTTCCTGAAGGTACAGGGTAAATGTTGTGGAGAACCCGGTTATGATATTCCTGTAAGTACCGGATCTTGGAAGCAACTAGATAAAAGCAAAAAAAAAAAAAAGAAGAAGAATCATCTTGTAATATGTATTAGGTATACAGTTTTTTTTAATGATCAGATACAGAAATTTAATCAGTATTTTATGAAAAATATGTAAATTTTTACTAGAATTCCATGAGAGAAACAATTACAAAAGACCTTTAATTTCTTATAATTGTATTCAGCACACAAAATAATTTTTAGAAATCAGGTTTAATATCTTATTCACAAATTATTACTTTTTTATCATTAAAAAAGCCAGTACTCCAAATCATTTTATAATCACTACAAAGTCAGCTTATTATTAGGCAAATAATAATAGATATAAATCTCTGCTACCAGAGAATTATATTTAATATTGCTTAACTAAAACTGAAGGAGAAAACTCAAAGGTCTTTCAACACTCTAAAAGATCTAAAATATAGGAAGTCCGTTGCACAATGACATCCGTCAAAACCAGATTTTAACTCAGTAAGTGATCATAAAAGCATGTTTAATGAATGTTTGAATTTTAGAATGTGAGAATATTACGAATAGATTAACTTAGTGAGCATTAAATAAGAATACAATGGTTGGGTGGTAATAAAAATATTAAAAAATGAATGTCACATTTTTCCTCCAAGGAATTTCAGAAATTAGGAGACTTCCTAAGCTTTTTAGCTTTGCTGCCCAGATCTTCTCAAGATTCAGGAGGGACTAAATAGGCTTATTTACCCTCCTAGACCTACCTGGAGTCACCAGCATTGTCCACATTCCTGACCTGACCTTTGACCTGGCTGCAGTGAATGGCCCAGTTCTAGTCATTCCTCTTTGCAAATCCCAAGGGGCCATGATGATCAACGTCTCTCAGGTCTCCTCTTCCACAGAGCTCTCAACACTGTCCATTTGTCCTTTCAATCTTTAAGGCTACCAAGGGAGCCTTTTGGGTGGAATGGCTCACTGTCAGCAGTTAACAGAAGACATATCAAGTCCTGGAGAAGCAAGGCCGTGCTCTTCCCAACAGCCCATGGAAATAGGCTCCTGGATGCATTCTAACTGAAAGTCTGGCTCAAGCAACTTAAAGAACATCAAAATGCTTTTGATAAACGTAGGACATAGAATCACGGAATGATGAAATATCAGAACTGGAAGGCCCTTGGAGACCTTTTCCCAGAACCACTTCATTTAAAGACAGGGGAAATGAGGCATTAGGACGTCAACAGAAGAGCTAGACTAGGACTTACAAACTCTGACTCTCATCCAGTGTTCTTTCTGCTATGACATACTCTAGACTAAGATTCTGAAATGCACTCAATATGCAAATAGTGTGTTCACTGCCCGACCTCAAAGCAATTTTCAGCTGTTATTAGGTTTCTCATTGATTCTAAATCTCACATATACCATTTATTATATTTCCCTTTTCCCCTCTCTTACTACCTACACATTCTATAATATGGTTAGCATTTTCCCAGAAAAATAAGTCTAGGTTGCAGATAATAATACCTTGAGTGTGTATAGCATATCACCTCTGAAGAAAACAAGTTTATATCCATCATCTCAATTAACCCCATAAGTGTCTGGTTGTAAACTTGTTTCCTGAGATCAGGCAAAAATAAGCAATACTTGAAAATGTTTGAATTACACAATCTACAAAAATCCATTTTCCTCTCAGCATTTTTGACCTGCCATTCATCATTTTTTTCAATCGTATTACCCCCACATTAATACGTGGTTCCAAGTCTCAAATATTTAAGGTATGTGCTAGGCCAGTATATGCTTTCTGCTCACCCAGCATCACAGTAACGCTTTGTGACTGTGACTTTTTTCAAGCTTTAATATTCAGCAGGTTCCTATTGAGTATTTCAGGAAAACCGTTAGTCATTCCACCACCTAAAAAAGGTATTGATAGTGCAGGTTGTGGACAATAAGTTCAAATGAGGAGAAAAGTCATGGATCCCCCAACTCAATGCTTGTTCATAATTCAAGAGCTACAAAACTGTCACTACAAAACAAAAGCAAGCATTTGAAATGTTCTTTTTATTGTTCCTTTTGTTAAAATGCAGTAATGACTCCTTTCAATGGGTATCCAACATGCAAGGAAATGCAGATAAGAGTCACACCCTTCTTTAAGATCTTTTAATATTTTACAAACATCACATATTTTACTTACCTGATTATTTTTCTATACCAGGTTGTAAATTTCTTGAAGGCAGAAACTACATCTTACTCATGTCTCTATCTCAAGCCTAACACACTGCCTGGCACGTAGTAGGCACTCGAGATATTTGTGGGATAAATGAACAAATGAATTATTACTTCAATAATAACACTTATCACTTGGAGGTTCTTTGCATATATACATATCTGTCTCTCACACTAGATTGTTGACTCTTTTTGTTCCTAGTGCCAGACATCTAGTAGGTGCTCAATAAATATTGATGTGTGAAGATGAAAAAAAGAAGGAAGAAAGAAAGGAGGAGGGAGAAAGAAGAACAAAGGGAGTGGTGAGCAATCATGAAAGACAATTTATAACAATGGCTGGAAAAATGTCCCTGCTAATTTCTGCATTGGTGACTGCAACGAAATCTTAGCAGGCATAGATTTCTCTAATTTCATATTCTCGACTGTTTAAGAACAGCCAGAAAGGTCCCTGACATATTGTAATTTGTAACTGTGCTGAGGATAACTCATTTACATTTCACCTTCGCACAGAAGAGATGGTCACTCGGCTGGTTAGCAAGCCCACGTGAGCACCCAGCAGCCTCATTGCAAAACACAGTTCTTGTTTTTTTCTCCAACCATATATCTGAATATGCGGGCTGGGTGGATGCAAATACATTATCCCCCACCTCAACTGACCCTAAGACAAACACTTTCATCCCTCTCCCCGCTCTTCAATATTCCTCCCAAACCTACTCTTTTCCTTACACTGTAAGAAAACAGAAGCCATCTGTTATGAAATGAATTCCCCACACACACACACTCATATATTGAAGTCCTAATTTCAAAATGTATTTGGAGATAAAGTCTTTAAAGAGGCGATTAAATTAAAATGAGGCTCTTAGAGTGGGCTTTAATCCAGTCTGACTGGTGTCCTTATAAGAAGAGGAGATTAGGACAGAGGAGAGATGCCAGGGATGCCTGTGCACACAGAAAAGGCCAAGCGAGGACACAGAGAGATGACAGCCATCTGCAAGCCAAGGAGACGGGCCTCGGGAGAAACCAACCTGCCGACACCTTCATCTTGGACTTCGGGCTTCAAGGACAGCGAGAAAATTAATTTCTGTTGTTTACATCACCTAGTCGGTGGTACTTTGTTACTGCAGCCCTAGCAGGCTGACTAATATGCCATCATAGAGGAAATCCTATACAACTGTAAGTAAGAGCTAAGAGTCTGAGCTTTGAAATCAAACAGTTCTGGATTAAGATTTTTGCTCTATCTCCACTTAACCCCAGTGTCCTCCTCTGTAAAATGGGGATAATCATACAAACTTCGTGGGGCAATTGTGAATAATAAATCACTAACTGTGCCAGTCACTCGGCATAGTACCTAGCATACATCCAACATATAGTAGGTATCAAAAGGCTACCTGCATCTCCTTCTTTCCTTTTCCTGTCAAACATCAATCACACCACTATTGCTCTCCATAAACCAGTCGTCTCTCCTACATCATTAATCACTCCCTCCTTACTAAATCATTTCCATAAGCATTTCAATAATGTTCGTGAAAGGGAAAACAAAAAAACTCTTGGTAGACTTGACATTCCCTTCCAGCTATTGGCACCTCTCTTCAGAGCCAAGATTATAAAGTGTTGTGTACACTCTCATGTCTCCATCACTTCCAATGCTTTCTTGGTTTCCACCTCCACCACTGCACTGAATCTGCTTTTCCACCATCATCTAGAGCCTCCATGTTGCCAAACTCAATGGGCACTTCCCAGTCATCATTTCACCAGACCATTCAGCACGTTCCATACAGTCAACCCTTCCCTCCCTGAAACTCTCCCACTGGCTTCCCACATTCTCCTCGTCTTCCTCTCACCTCCCTAGTGTATCCCTCTCAATGTGCTTTGCCATCTCCCCCATTATTTTATGTTTAAATGTTGGAATTCCTCAGGGCTCATCTCTAGACTCTCCATCTGTCTCTCTCCAAATACTCTGCACAGGCAATCCCATCCATCCACAAGGCTTTCAGTGCTGTCTGTGCCACTTACTCTTAACAGTATCTCCACCCTGGGAAGCTCTTCTGAGTAATAGACTTCATTTATTCAATTTCTCCATTGGAAATCTTATAGCTATCATAAAGCAAACATGTCCAAGAATGAGTTTTTATCTCTTCCTTCACCCCCCAAAACACTCCTGCTCCACCATCTATGAAATCCAGCAAGTCACTCCGACAAAGTATTCTGAAAATCATCTTTGACAGCACCTATTCCTTCTCCCTCACTCCCTTAATCCAATCTGTCACTAAGTCCCTTCAATGCTACCACCAAAATATACCTCCAAACTGTCTTCTGTTCTTTATCTTCGCTATCATTACTGGCACCATCATTTCCTGATCAGATCAATTCTAACAAGCCTCTGAACTCATCTTCTCGGTTCTCTCTTGCTTGTCTCCAGCTTTCTCCTCAGAGCAGCCAGAGATCTTTTTGAAATATAAATGGGTTTTTGCAAATCTTTCAGTGGCTGCCCACTGCCCTCAGGATAAAACCTACAATCCTTAACATATTATACCAGGTCCCTGCCTACTTTCCAACCTCATGTTATACCACAAAAGCCAGACATACAAAGCTATTTTTGCCTGAACATCTTTATACGTGCTTGTCCCTCTTCCTAAAAAGTTCTTCCCTCCATATTTTGTCTGGCTAACTCCTATTCAAACTTTAAGGCGGCCTTGAAATGTCACATTCCCGTGGAAGTCTTTGCTGATTTCCCTGTCTAAATTGATTCCCTGACCTCCACGCCCATTTTCCTCTGTTATAATATCCTATTTTTTTACAGTAGTTAGCACAGTTATTTGGGTGCTTGTTGACTATCTCTCCCAAGTGAAAGGAGGTGCCAAGAACTGGCTCTTGTTCACCACTGTTTCTGCCCAGTGACTAGTCGGTGCTGAATGCTGGGTCTTAGTAAGGATAAAAAGAAAAGAAGGGAGATAGCGGAGAGTAGATATTGGCAGTGGTTCAACTTTGTTTCTTTATGAAAATGGCCAAGAAAGCCCACTAATAAAGCTGTGATGAAAACAAACAAAAACACACACACACGCAAAAGCGGGGAGGGGGAGTCTGAGAAAGTGATGATTTTTATCCAGGCATACACGAGTCTAATCTCTACTGGCTTCTACTCATCCTATCTTCACTATTTCATCAAAGTTTTGCCACATTTTGAGAGAAAAAGCCACAAAAGAAAAATCGAGTCATTCCTTTTAGGCAAAGATATAAGAAGATTTTAACAAAACTGAGATCATATAATACATAAATTTTAAATCATTTTTCTTTAAAATGTCACTAAATATTTTTAAGTGTGACCTACTCTCATTTTTAAATTTTGAATTGTCTATGCTCATAACCTGAAAGTAAAAAATCCAGGTAAGCATGATGAAGAAAACTAAAATCACCTCAAGGCCCACTATTCAGAGACAACCTTAGTTAATAGTTTGGTGTATTATCCTTCTAGAAAATTTTCTCTGCAAAAATATACATTCACAAAAATAGAATTTTCCTGTATATAGTTTTAGAGCCTGCTTTTCTTACTTTCTATATCAGAAGTACATTTCTGTATCATCATTCTAATGGCTTTATAATTTTCCTTTATGCAAAGGAATCATAATTTATTTCACCAAACACCTGTTTGTGAAATTTTGGGCTATTTTTCACTATTCTATTCGATGCTGCAAAGAATATCTTTTTAAATATGTGCACACATTTTCAGTTATCTCCTTAGAATAATTTTTTAATTGTAGAATTACTGAGTCAATAGGAAATATTCATTTTAAAGCTCTTGGTAATAATTGAGAATTTCATTTCAGAAAGACAGTATTTCTTACATAGCAGTAGTATACAAATGAATAATAATGCTTATTGCATAGCCACTATTTTTTTGAATGTACTCTATTTATCAGGTGCTCTATATACATTATCTTCAATCCTTACAATAATTTTTTTTTTTAGGCGAGGCAACCCTTGGTTGACCTCACAGATTGCAAGGACCTTGTCAGCTTACAATCCCTTATTTTTTTATTTTTTATGCCAAAGCACCTGCTCTTCTTAGGTGGTCTTCCATCCAAGTACTAACCAGGCCCGACCCTGCTTAGCTTCTGAGATCAGACGGGATCCGGCTTGTTCAGGGTAGCATGGCCATACACCACAATAATTTTTCAAAGTGGTTATTATCACTTCCCTTTAAAGTTAAATAAACCAAAGCTCAAAAAGAATGACTTGCCCAAAGGCACAAAGCTAGTAAATAGTAGAACTGATAGCTTAACTGGCTACAAGCCAGACTTCTCTACCAGGCCACATTCATTCTTTAATTATTTTTACTAGCTTAATAATATTTAATTGTATGGTACAGTACGAAATATTAATACTTCCCTTATTCTATCGTATGACATTTAGAGTCTTTCCAATATTTCATTAACACTGTGAACAGATGAAATATTAAACTAAATGTTTTTTTATAGAAAACACAAAATGAAACTTGTTTACTTCACTAGTCCCAAGTTTTTTTTCTTGAAAAATCAATTCCCTTTGATCCTTCAAGGCCCATCTTAAGATTCACACCATACATGAAGCCTTCTAATTAAATCTAGGCACGATCACTGTCTTGCTTCTCTAGCTACTCAGCATCTGCCTCAAAACTTTCGTCACTTCATCGTATAAATTTTTCACTGATAATAAACTGTTCTATATGGTTCTGAATTAGTTTCATGTTTGCAAATCTATTATCCCTAACAATACTTTAAGATCTTTGAGGACAGAACTACCTTATTATCATTTGTTACTGCCTTAGAACCTGTCACAAGGCTAAGTACATAGCAGAGGGTCAACCTTAACACAGTGGTTGAAATGAAATGAAAATTTAAATGTCAGCTATCCTATATCCTATCAATGTTCTCTAAATAAGTTCTTTACGATTCTAATTTCATTAACACGAATAAGTAATTTCCAGGTAAAATCTGTATGATATGTAAATAATGCAGAACTCTTTTCCATAATTTATTCTCCTACCATCTCTCATTCCAATATAACTCCAAATAATCATTTCGCTTGATATATATGTCAAAGGTTTTTATAGGTTCTTCAATATCAATTTCAGTATTTTCTTTCTTTTTTTTTTTTTCAAATAGGCCACTCATTTTGGTTTTTATGTCTCAGACCCTAACCATACCGGGTGAACGTCCTGGAGTTATCACAATGTCCTGCAGTTACCATAATGTCCTGCACAGAGCTTTGGGATCAGTGTGAGTTCTCACCTACAGCTACGTGTGACCTCAAGCAAATTATTTAATATCTTTGAGCCTCAGGTGTTATTCATTTGTTTGTTTGTTTTGTTCTATTTGCCAAATGAGAAATTAAAATAATACTTCCCCACATTTTTTGAAAAAGTTGTTTAGTAATGTTATAGATATGAAAGCATACATCCTAATTCTAGCTAATTTTTTATTAGTGTCTTCTTCCACTACATAAAATCCAAGGTTTTATGGATTTGCTGTCATTGCCTCTTTTTAAATTATGCATCTTCTCTTCAATCTAACCTTTCATTGAGAAATGATAGACATAAATAAAGAGTACTTCACAAATTTGGATTGCTATAAATATTCACCACAACGGTTAAAGTAAAAATTATGCCTAGTACCTTTTTCATTTCTTCTCTTGATTAGAGGATCAGTAATGAATCAGACAGCTTTCTTAATCACTCTGAATATCTGTATTAACTCACTACTTTTGTGTGTCTCAAAGTATCTCTTATATCCAATATATTCTACTTTCCAGTCCAATTGTTTCTACTTAGAAACCAGCTCTAAAATCTATTCTTTTCTCCCTTTATACTTACATCACCTTAATTCAAACCTGTACAATCTCTTTCCTAGATTATTGATGTGATATCCAGACCTATTCTCTTCTGACCCTTTTTTTACATGGCATCAAAAGTATCTTTCTAAAATGCAAATTTTCAAAAGAAAATGCAAATTTTCCTCATATCCTGCTGGTCGAAATCCGATTAACTTAGCACAGAGTGTGGCATGAACGGATTTCTGCTCATCTGTCAAGCTTCATCTTCTGTCTTTTCCATATGTACCACACTTCAGCCATACTGTCTTGCAGAAACCCCAGTTTACAATGCTCTTACCCTTCCATGGTTTTGCACATAATATTTTCTCTACAGGGATGCAATCTGTACTTCTCTGCCTGGCTACCTCCTAAGAATTCCTCAAAGCTCAGCTATAACCATTTCTGCTGCGGAAAACTAACCCTAACTACCATCTACTGTAGATAACTAACGCTCCTTATCATCTGCTGTTGATAACTAACCCTCCCTACCACAAGCTGCATTAGGTGCTTCTCCTCCACACTTTCATAGTCCACAGGGTTTCTCTCTATCATAGCAGTTACCATCATATGCTACAATTATTAACTCATTCACTATCTCCTCCATTGGGCTATCAAATCCTTAAGATCAGAAATGGTCTATTTTTATATACCCAGCATTTAATGTGTCATCCCAAATAAATGTTTGACAAATGAATGAACTGACTGATTAATTCACATAACCCATGATTCTTGGTACAACAAAGCAGTTAAGAATTTATACTCCTTTCATGGCCTAGTTTGGGATCTTGGATATAACACTAAAGTTCTCTCTACTTTTTCTTCCTATTACTTATGGGAAGAACAATTTGTATTGCAAGAACTACGTGTATCACTTTCTTCCAAAGTCCACTGTTCTATCATTAGCCATTTGGGGTATGGAGCTGGTCTGGCTGAAAGCCAACTGAGGGCTGAGGATGAGCTCGTGTCTGCAAGGATGGAGAGCGAGCAAGGAAGACCTATTCCAAAAGTCTGAGGGGCAGACAGAGAGCTTCACTCTAAGTAACCAACTATGTGAGAAACCAGGCATGGCTTTACAGTCATAGGTTGATCGATGCCCCAGTCTCACTGGACCAGCTCAGGGAATAGTCAGGGCAGAGGAATATAAATAGTCCTCAGTCCTGAGTCAGTGTCAACTGAGGTTTAGAGCTATGCACTTCTAAATGAAGGAAAGTGAAACACCCTTCAGAGAGACACACACCCCTAGGAAGGGCATTTTGGGAAAAATAATTTTAGGTGAAAAAGCAGAAAATACACAAGGTTTATAGCACAGCTAAAACTGGCCCTGTTGTATTTAGAATGAGTTAGGTTTCCTTCCTCTGTTGAATAAGAACCATAGAGAACCCCTGAGAAGGTGCTCAGGCTACCTACCCGATTTGAGGACACAACTTGAACTCCTAATATTGTTATAGAACTCAAGATGAGGGAACTTTGGTTGGAGGATAATGTTATACTAACAGACCAGAATTTGAAGTCCTATCTGACACCCACTGAGCCTAAAATTCAAGTTACTTGTATGCTTTTAGACCACTACACTTAAAACTCCTCATTAGTATAACTGTCTCTTCACCGTTTGTCTTTTGTTTCTCACAGAGCTTTTTGACGGGGAGAGGGTTTGATTTGAGTTTTTTTATTTGTTTAGTTTTTACTACATAAATTTTAAACATATACAAGTAGAGAGATAAGTAAAATGAAATGCATGTCCCCAATACTCAACTTTACTAGTCACCATCTATCCTCTTCCACAATTTTTCTGCTTGAGTATTAAAAGCAAATGCTCTTAATCGAATCATTTCACTTATAAATACTTTAGTATAATCTCTGACTAATAAAGACATTTATAACAGAATCACAATACTATCACATCCAATAAAATCAACAAAACAAATCCCTTCGTATGAGGAGCCAAACAAGATTTGTGAGGGGCGTTTTACAAATTCCATATGTCCCCATTCCTCTTTCCCTTCCAGTGTCATAGCTGTAACTTGCACGAATTAGACTCTTAAGGGCGGCCACGAGAACACAGCGTTAAGGTCCTGTGGTTCCTCTTTATGTCCACTTCTGCCCCCGTGTTCCAGCTTCTCTAAGCCTTGCGTCATTTATTTCATTACATATCTGTAATTTTCTGCACTTACTACCAAAGTTGCCTCAACGCTCTTCCTCACCCCACCCCAAAAGGTGGAACTTTTTACACATACACACACACACGAAAAAAAATCTGTTTTAGAGGTGGAAAATGGTGGAACCAAGAGTTCAAAGCATACAGAAAATTACAATCAACTAAAACTAAAACCCAGGTGTCAGTTGAATTGGGTCTCTTCTACTTACTAGCTATGAGAACTTGGGTAATGAACTTTCCTGAGCTTCAATTTCCTAGTCTATAAAATGGGGATTTAAAATTTTTACATGTATAAACTACTTATCACAATGACTGGCACATAGTAGATAATAAATTGCTACCAAATTAGCAATAATAAGTGTGATCCTTTTCCTTCCCTTTTCCCAGTCCAATACTTTGTCCCTTAAAATGAATAACCTGTGGAGTTAGGAAAACACAGCAGTGATCTTTCATCAACGAATCAAGCATAACCCCCTACACACACACACACACACACACACACACACACACACACACACACACACACACACACACACAATCTACTAGTGCATTTGGTACTGAAATCCAATTCTATATTCAGAGAATCATCTTTTTAAAGAACGAAAATAAATATAGCTAATAATAAAGATATTCAGAAATAGCGATAAGGGGAGAACAATGCCATATGCCTTGTTTGGAAGTTCCAACGAGGAACCAGAGTTCTTTGCAAATCCTTGATCAAAGAATAATCCTCCTTCTTTGAGGATGGTCATCCTCTTTAACTGAAAGCAAAATCTCATAAATGATACAAATGAATGGTGACAAAAAAGGATACATAGTTTCAGAGAGCCAAAACAGTCAAATCTCCCCTCAAAAGCAAAAGAAAGTCAGATGTCACAAATTTCATTGTTAATTCTTCTAAATACTTATATACTTACATAGCTATTCTTCAGTTGGCTTTAGTTTCAGGTGGCAAACTTCACCTGGCACTTTCAGCAGACAGGAGAGGTCAACAAAGAACACTCCCATTCTTCAGCAAGTGACTCCACCACTGTCATCACCATCATCATCATCACCACCATCATCATCATCATCATCATCATCGTCATCAACATCATCATCAACATCATCATCATCATCAATTAATTACATATGGATAGCCATTTACATTTTCAGAGCATTTCCACGTACATTATTCGGTTACATTTTTAAGCAATTAATTTGTGAAAAACAATGTCAAGAGTTCTACGGAATTTTATACATTAAGCAAAAGTTAAGCAGCAAAGGTGAAGGGAAAGATATCAGTGTTCTTATTCAGTCATCAGATATTGATTGAACACTCATTAATGTGCTAGGCATTTAGAGGTACAAGTAAATCAAAAATAAAAAGATATAATCCTCATCCTCTGGGTCACAATAATCACAGTAATAACTCTATTAAAATGATCCCTGAACGTATAGTCTTAACACAGTAATAATTCTAAATTCTGAATGTTTATATTGTGCCAGTAAACATAAAAATATTATTATGATGATTATTTCCATATTACCGATGAGGAAATCGAGGCTTAGAGAAGTAACCTGTCCAAAGTCAAATAGAAGATAAATAATAGAGACACTCTCTGATATGTCATCTATAAAGAGAAACAAGTGAACTAGTTGTAACTCACCTTACATGTTTAGCACGTTAAAAAAAAAAAAAAAAACATAGATACCTAAAATCATCTAATGCTTTCATGAATGAATTAGTGAGATCTAACCACTTGCCAATTGGAAAAGTGTTAAAATGGAGATGCTTCATTTGCCAAAGATGAGGCACTTGCAAGTAAGAAAAGGAGAAAAATAATTTATTCAAGTCAAAAGAGAAGACCATTGTTCCAGTTTCTATCACCCTGAGCTTGTGCTAGGAACTGTGAAAATCAGTTCATTTCATGGTGAAATGGAGAAAGTGATAAAGGTAGTGAATTTTCTGCAAGTTGAGTGCTTGTTGGATATTAGTAATAATTTGAAATGGAATATGGAGCTCTGTTTTATTTTCATGTAATCGGGGTAGGTTATAAAAACTTGTTTTTAAAAGTTTACTGGGATCAAGATCAAGATTTTGTAATTGAGAATTAGGTCAAACGTATGAAAACAATCAAGTTTACTACATGCAAAAAAAAAAAAGATTTTGAAATTGAAGAATATAAGAGGCCAAATTTTAAGTACCTCTCATCCCATCCAAAGAGTGACACATAAGCTTGTGTTTTCTTCCTGGTATGACAAGACATTTGAATACCGTAGTTGAAACTACAAGGACTGGGTGGGGCAGGGAATAGGGAAATGAGAGTATTATTGATTTGTTCAGGAAGTATAAACCCAGATATATGAATTTAGCAGATGAAAACTAGAGAATGTTTTAATCTCTCATTGCTAAACTTTACTGAGCTCTCTATAATCATAGATTTTTGACGAACTGAGGAGCTATTTGGTAGAAATTAAATAATTTCAGAGATATACAGAGGCTGATGAGTCTGAATCATTCTTTAAGTTTCCATATCTAAGTGCAATACTCAAGACGTATTTAAATTATCAACCATCTGTCCAATCAATGTGGCTGCATATCAAAAGAAAATGATTGCACCAAAAATAAATTATACTCCTTAAGAAGATGCAGATATCCCAGAACTGCCTAAACGAGAAGATGAATTATAAACAGTACTATCCTGAAATCTAAATGTCTCGCTACACAGACAAACTTTGTGAAATATTTGGGATTCTACTTCCTATTAAAGTACAGACTCTTCCATGACAGTGCTAAAGTCCAAGTTGAGATTCATGATCAACCTGGAGTTAAAATTCAAGTGTGCTGGCTCAGAACATACTACACAATTCTCAAGAACAATTCAGTCCATCCTACAATGATTTTTTTCGCTAACTTGATCAAAAATGAACAACAATTAAATATAAAATCATAACTCTTTAGAGATTCTTTAAGACTCTTAAAAATATAACATTTCTTTAGTATTTACTATGTACCACACATGATTCTAAGTACTTAATCAATCCTATTAACACTTGTAAACCTCACAATAATCCTAGGTGCTAGTTTGTTCCCCTGCCCTTCTTTTTCTATACTTAAAAAAACTGAGGAAATTTTTGCTGATTTCGAAAAATCCTGCAGTCTACATATAAATTATTCTTTTACTCATTCAGAAAATATTTACTGAGGGTCAACTATATGCCAAATACTGGAGATAAACATAGCATGAGACAGCTATAACCCCTGACCTCATGATGTTTATGGTAAAGCATCAAAGATGAACAAAAAGGACAAAAAAAAAAACAAAAACTGTTTTAAAGGTCTATAAGGAACCATACAGGGAAAAAAAGAACCATACGAGGAGTTAAAATAGAGAATAAAGAAGGAGGTAGGAAATAATTTCTTTACACAGGGCAGTTTGGGAAGGCCTTTCATAAGAGATCATATTTAAGATATAAAGAATGAGAAGATGATAGACATGAAAAAATGGGAGAAAGTTTCTGGGTTAAGAATACCATGTGAACACAATCATCTCAATTATATACACCTAAAATGTCAGCAAACTCCAGTAAAAGAATCTTTTGAAGAAGAAAGGATAATAGACAAGAAAACATACAGCAACATAATTCTGGAAGCTTGAAAGCCGAAAGACAAGTAGCAATTGGCTTGGAAGACCAGAGAGAGTAGAATCCCAGGTCAGCAGCGAGGAAAGCTGAGAACTTATGATATGCATCTCAGAATTCTCAAAAGGCATGGAATTGGCAGCAGCAGAATACTCTGCACTAGAGGTGTGGAACAAGAATGAAAGCTTGAAAACAAAGAGGGATTGGCTGACAGCTGTTTAAGAAGCAACTGGATCCCTAAATTCTCTCCCCTACCTCGCATGCCTGAGGGAACATATCCCCCCAGCTCAGTGGATCTGAAGTTTATTGACTAAAGAGAATATACACCAGAGGTTCTCTGGAATGGAAGAAACCAAACACAGTTGACGGGGGTAACCTACCTAAACCAAGGAAATTTGGTGGGTATTTGAAGTATGAATACTGAATACAGAGCCAAGCTACCCTTACTTAGCCTGCCCTACCCAACACCTAGCAGCCAGACCTTTACCCTTCTGGCTGGTGATTGGAATCCTCTTTTTCCCTCCTTCCTTCTGTGAGCCTAACCAATCAAAGAGGAAAGGCCTGAAGACAGACAGTGACATCAGGGGTTTCCCAATAAATGGCCCACCAACGTGCTCAGGTCAGCTCCATAGTCCCAACCTTTAACCATGAAGACAACAAAGGATGACCAGCCCGTAACATGGAAGCCAGACGGGAAGGAACAGAACATCAACTTGGAGAAAAACAATCTGTGTCAGAG
>NW_011889000.1:1920369-1928463 GCF_000151845.1 Pteropus vampyrus | reverse complement strand
CATACTACACAATTCTCAAGAACAATTCAGTCCATCCTACAATGATTTTTTTCGCTAACTTGATCAAAAATGAACAACAATTAAATATAAAATCATAACTCTTTAGAGATTCTTTAAGACTCTTAAAAATATAACATTTCTTTAGTATTTACTATGTACCACACATGATTCTAAGTACTTAATCAATCCTATTAACACTTGTAATCCTCACAATAATCCTAGGTGCTAGTTTGTTCCCCTGCCCTTCTTTTTCTATACTTAAAAAAACTGAGGAAATTTTTGCTGATTTCGAAAAAATCCTGCAGTCTACATATAAATTATTCTTTTACTCATTCAGAAAATATTTACTGAGGGTCAACTATATGCCAAATACTGGAGATAAACATAGCATGAGACAGCTATAACCCCTGACCTCATGATGTTTATGGTAAAGCATCAAAGATGAACAAAAAGGACAAAAAAAAAAACAAAAACTGTTTTAAAGGTCTATAAGGAACCATACAGGGAAAAAAAGAACCATACGAGGAGTTAAAATAGAGAATAAAGAAGGAGGTAGGAAATAATTTCTTTACACAGGGCAGTTTGGGAAGGCCTTTCATAAGAGATCATATTTAAGATATAAAGAATGAGAAGATGATAGACATGAAAAAATGGGAGAAAGTTTCTGGGTTAAGAATACCATGTGAACACAATCATCTCAATTATATACACCTAAAATGTCAGCAAACTCCAGTAAAAGAATCTTTTGAAGAAGAAAGGATAATAGACAAGAAAACATACAGCAACATAATTCTGGAAGCTTGAAAGCCGAAAGACAAGTAGCAATTGGCTTGGAAGACCAGAGAGAGTAGAATCCCAGGTCAGCAGCGAGGAAAGCTGAGAACTTATGATATGCATCTCAGAATTCTCAAAAGGCATGGAATTGGCAGCAGCAGAATACTCTGCACTAGAGGTGTGGAACAAGAATGAAAGCTTGAAAACAAAGAGGGATTGGCTGACAGCTGTTTAAGAAGCAACTGGATCCCTAAATTCTCTCCCCTACCTCGCATGCCTGAGGGAACATATCCCCCCAGCTCAGTGGATCTGAAGTTTATTGACTAAAGAGAATATACACCAGAGGTTCTCTGGAATGGAAGAAACCAAACACAGTTGACGGGGGTAACCTACCTAAACCAAGGAAATTTGGTGGGTATTTGAAGTATGAATACTGAATACAGAGCCAAGCTACCCTTACTTAGCCTGCCCTACCCAACACCTAGCAGCCAGACCTTTACCCTTCTGGCTGGTGATTGGAATCCTCTTTTTCCCTCCTTCCTTCTGTGAACCTAACCAATCAAAGAGGAAAGGCCTGAAGACAGACAGTGACATCAGGGGTTTCCCAATAAATGGCCCACCAACGTGCTCAGGTCAGCTCCATAGTCCCAACCTTTAACCATGAAGACAACAAAGGATGACCAGCCCGTAACATGGAAGCCAGACGGGAAGGAACAGAACATCAACTTGGAGAAAAACAATCTGTGTCAGAGAAAAAAAACCTTTTTTTAAAAACTGTTATCAATATCAGAAAGATACTTACTCTATCCCCAAAAAATGAATGTTGAGGTCCTATTTAAAAATAAAATGCAGAGAACAAAACAAACACACAAAAGAGTCCTTGCAAATTTAAAATATGATCCTAGACTTAAATAATCAATAAAAGGGCTAGAAGAGAAAGTTGAGGACATTTCCCCTAAAGTACAAAAAAAAAAAAAGAGAGAGAGAGAAATGATCAATCCAGGAAGTCCAACATCAGAATAAAAGTATTTCCAGAAAAGGCAAGAGCAAAACTAAAGAGGTTAAAATCATTAACAAGAAAACAAACTGGTGGTTGCCAGATGGGAGGGGGATGGGAGCCTGGGTGAAAAAGGTGAAAGGATTAAGAAGTACGAATTGACAGTTACAAAATAGTCGTGAGGATGTAAAGTACAGCACAGGGACTATAGTCAATAATATCGTAATAATATAGACAGTGTCAGGTGGGTGCAAGACATCAGCAGGGTCAATTTGTAAGTTGTATAAATGTCTAACCACTGTGCCGTATACCTGAAACTAATATAATAATGAATATCAACTGTAATTGAAAATTTTAAAAATATATATAAATGAATATAAAAATATCATTAACAAAATTGTTAAGAAAATATTAGAATATAGATTAAAAAGGCCTACCGCAATAAGTAGAAATTGACACGTAACAAGGCACATCATTCTGAAATGTCAAAAACTGGTGACAAACTAAAGATTCTATATGTTTCTTGAGATGTTTAACAGTTTACATCACTTAGAAAAGACTAGGAATCAAAAGGGTTTGGGGACTTTTCAAAAGCAGCACCGGAAGCAAGATAATAACGAAGCAAGGCCTTTAAGACCCTGAAAAAAAAATTCTCAAAGCAGAAATCTGTATTCGGGCAAACTGTAAATTAAAAATAAAGATATGCTTAGATATTCATGGTATCAAAAAATGTATTTCCCATGCATTCTTTCTCCTGGGAAAGACCCAGTTGTGCCTCAGGCATAGAGGGCAATCAGTTATGATGACAGCACTGTGGTTCAAGAGACACACTGTTGAAAGCTGTCATCACCAGGAGCCCCACACCCAATATACTGGGTTTTTAACCTGAGGCAGAACGCCTGGATGAGTGAGCCCCCAGTTCTTACTTATTATTAAACTAATGAAGTTCCTACTCTCTTCCACAGTCTGAGGATGTTCGTTTTGCTCCCAAAGAATTATTCTTCGACCTATTTCTAAGAACTAGGGGTAGGTCATGTTGAGCTTAAGCAGAAAATACAGAGTAAGCCACTTCCCAACCATATTTTTACCAGAGGTCCAGTACCTGGCTCACGTTTCTGCGTCTACCAAAAGCCCCAACTGTGGTGAACCCTGCTCTCCCTGGACTCACGCTGGACTTTACTCAGTGACATCCATAGAAGAATTCAAGTTCTGAATCAACCCAAGCCCCTCAACTAAAAATAGACCGATCAAGGAAGATGACAACTTGAAGACTGGCTGACAATATCTACAACAAACCTAGGTGGCAGGGTAGCCCTGTGAACCATTCATCAGAGGATGGGGACAAACTTCTGACAACTACACGCCCCTTGTGGTATCAGCATCCATGCTAGAAGACACAGACAGGAGGCTTTTGAGCCTCTGATGGTTCTCTGAATAGGGAACGCCCAATTCGCCCAGAGGTATTCATAGGAATTTGGGTGGCCCAATCTGAAAACAGAAGTGAAAACAAGGAGGGGGTCCTCCGGGTAATAAGATCTATAGTGAGGGAGCAGACTCTCAAACCTAAAAATTAACAAACCAAAGCTCCCTTCAAGATAAAGCATTGCGTTCAGAAGAAACTGTTGAGAATAAAATCCCCATTGAACAGCGTAAGGATATTAGATGCAAAGGAGAAACAAAGTCCAAATAAAAGTGGGGAAGGAAACTGAGAAAGCCGGGATCAGAAAGTACAGCAGAATATTTTTATCACTTTGCAAAACGAGAAAATAGAAGAGGAGCCCCAAAATTACAGGGAAATTTATTTTACTTTAAAAATGAACAACAGAAAATCCCATATGAATTTCATAAGAGAAAGAAAATAAGAAGCAGAGACATGAGCACTAAACAGATGAAAAGTATAACTTCATGTTTCAAAATAAGTTAAAAGAAATGAAGAAAATGATTTAAACTGTTATTAAACCCACTGAAATTAGGTGACTAGAGAAGAGAGATTTCTAAAGGAAGGTGAAAGAACTGTAGAGAAAATTATAAATAAAGAAGCTTTTTTAAAATGAAGACTCAATCGATAGAAACATAGAAATAAATAAACAGTGAATAATGCTTATGACAAATAAAACATGAAAAGGAGAAATCTTTAAAAATTAAAAAGAAATAAAGAATAGTATGGATGTTCCTCAAAAAATTAAGAATGGCGTTACCGTATGACCCAGCAATCCCTCTTCTGGGTATCTACCCAAAATTTTTTAAAATACCTATTCATAAAGATACATGTACCTCGATGTTCACTGCAGCATTATTCACAGAGGCCAAGACATGGAAGCAGCCAAAGCGAGCTTCAATAGTTGATTAGATAAAGAAGATGTGGTACATATATACCACATGGAATCCTACCCAGCCATAAGAAAAAATGAAATACTGCCATTCGTGACAACATGGATGGATCTTGAGAGTATCATGCTAAGCAAAACAAGTCAAACGGAAAAAGCCAAGAACCATATGATTTCACCTATATGTGGGCTATTAAACTGAAAGCAACAAATGAACAAGTAAGACAAATAAACAAAAACTCATAGACACAGATGACCGTAAGGTGACGGGAGACTTTGACTTTGGGTGGTGAACACACAATGCAATATATAGACGATGTATTATAGAATGGTACACCTGAAACTTATATAATTGTATTAACCAATATCACCTTCAATAAATTTAATAAAATGTATTTTGAAAAAAAAAAAAGAAATGAAGAGGTTTCTGGTTATGATAAAAGAAACTTCTACCAACAGTTCTTCCTTCTTGTCTCACAGAAAACAACTACAAAGCTTGGACATGACGAAAAAGCAACTGCCTGAGAGCACAGGAGAATGGACGGACAGACCAAGAGGGAGTTCTCGCTGCCAAGGAGAAGAGGAGAAAGGCAGCTCTATGAGAAAATGCCCGTCAGTGGTGCTTAGCCTGGGGTTAAGTGCAGTCCATGCAGCATGCACAGTGGTGAGGGCAGACACGGAAAAGCCCACAGTCTTTCTGACACAAGGAACCGGAAAAGGAAAGCTGGCAAACTGCAAATATTGAAGCGAGTGGGAAAATCCCACAAGGGCAAGGGGACCAGCAGAGCGAATATCTGTCTCCCTGACTGACCCCTTAACCACACAGATAAAAAACAGACTCAAAGCAATCCAGCTCAAGGCAAAAGATCCAAACAGAGTATAAACAACAGAGTTTATACAGTTCAAGCCCAGCCAAGAGAATGACCTACTAAAATAAAGGAAACACTATTCATCAGTGGGAAATAATAGAATCCAAAGTCTCCATGACTTAACATTTATAATGTCCAGGATACAGTTCAAAATTGTCCAACATACAAACCAAGAAAATGAAACGCATTCTCAGAAAAAAAGAAAATCATTCTAGTTTGACCATGAAATGAACCAGATGTTGGAAGAGACAGGTATATACAACTACTATAACTAGCCCCGGTAAAGTAAAACAAAACATGCTTTCAATAAATGAAACGCTCATCGAGAAATAAGAAGTCCCAACACGAAATACAAATAATAAAAGAAGAAGAAGATGGAAATTCTAAACTGAAAAACATGAATTTATGAATAAAAAAATTCACTGGATGGACTAAGCCAAATGGACATGACAGAGGAAAGAGTTACATGAACTTGAAAATACAGCAACATAAGGTTTTCAAGGTTGAAGAACAGAGGGAAAAAAATTTGAGAAAAAAAAATGAACAGAGCCTCAGAGACCTGTTACATAACATCAAACAGTAAAATTAAAGATGTGTAATTGGAATACCAAAGGAGACGACAGAAAGAATGGGGCAGAAAAAATATTCGAGGAAATAATAGCTAAAGATTTCCCAAATTTGATTTTAAGAAAAATTTTTACACACAAAATGAAAAGTAAACACTGAACAGAATAAATATCTTGCAGCTTATGCCGATATTAGCCCATATGATACTCAAACTGTTAAAAGCCAAAGATAAACAGTATATCTTGAAAGCAGCAAGGAAAAAACGATATATTACATACATATTACAGACATATGACAATTGATGGCTGAATTCCCCTCTGAAACCATGAAGGCCAAATGGAATAATATCTTTAAAGTACTGAAAAAAAAACTGTCAAAATAGAGTTCTACATTCAGTAAAAATATTATTCAAAAATAAAAGCAAAATACAGACATTTTCAGACAAAGAAATCTAAGAAATGTGGTCACCAGCAGAGCTACACTATAAAAAAGGCTAAAGGAAGTTTCAGGGCTGAAGAGGAAAATATTTTATTTTTTCCTCTTAATTTCTTTATTAACCATATAACTTTAAAATTAAAATCATAACATTATCTTGTGGCATATACAACATATGTAGATGTATTACATACAACAACTATACAATGAAGAGGGATGTGGACATATAAGGCTGCAAGATTTCTATATTTTAAATAGAGTGGTACATTATTAACTGTATGTTAACCATGAAAAATTAACAATATACATTGTAATTGCTAGGGCAACCTTTACTTAAAGGTACAAAAGACCACACCTAAGAAGCCAACAGGAAAGTTTTAAAGGTTGAAAGAAAATGAAGCAAAAATATATGCCACTTACACAATAAGCAAAAGTAAGCTGGATTAGCATTATTAGTATCAGATAAATAGATTTCAAAACAAAACATATTAACAAGGATAAAAAAGATACTTCATAATGATAAAATTGATGATTCAGTAAGAAATCATAAGTCATAAATGAGTATGAACCCAATAATAGAGTTTCAAAACACATGAGGCAAAAACTGACAGATTTAAAGGGAAAAACAGATAATTCTATGGTCATAGTTAAAGACTACAATTAGTTGTTATCAGCAACTGATAGAAAAATTAAACAAAAAGCAGCAAGGACACAGATTTGAACACATCACCCAGCAATTACAGAGTACACATTCTTTTCAAGTACATATGGAATATTTACCAGTATAGACCATATTTGGGGGCCATAAAACAAGTCTCAGTTAATGCCAAAAGATTGAAATTCTACAGATTGTGTTCTCTGACAAAAATGGAATTGTTAAAAATCAAAAACAATAAATGAGATAACTAGGAAAAATCCCAAACATCTATAAATTAAACAACACACTTGTAAAGAAACTTTGGATCAAAAATATTACGGGATAAATTAGAGAATATTTTGAACTGAACAATAAGGAAAATAAAACCTATCAAAATCTGTGAAATGCAACTAAAGTAGGGCTTACAAGGAAATTCATGACTTTATGTGTCTATGTTAGAAAAGCAGAAAGGTCTGAAATCAATAAAATAAGCTTTCACTCTAAGAAACTGGAAAAAGAAGAGCAAATTACATCCAAATCAAACCAAAGAAAGAAAACAGTACTGATAAGTACAGAAATCAATAAAACAGAAAAATAGAAAAAAATCAAAACCAAACACTGGTTCTCTGAGATCAATAAAATTGATATACCTCTAACTGGCCAGGTCAGGAAAAAAGAGAGAGAGATAAATTGCCAATATCAGAAGTAAAAAGACATAGCAAGAGTTCCTACAGATGCAGGAAGGATAATAGGGATTATTACAAACAAGTTTATGTCAATAAATGGACAACCGAACAAATGTGTCAAATGGACAAAATAGGCAAATTTCTTGAAAAACTCAAATAACAAAGCTGATTAAAAAGAAATTACAACAAAGAAAAAAACTTGAACAGTTCCATATCAACTAAATTGAATTTAAAATTTAAAATCTTCCTCCCCTTGCCACACACACACACACAAAAACAACAAACACCTTCAGACCACAATGGCTTCGGTAGTGAATTTTATCCAAAATTTAAGGAAAAATGAATATGAATTATATACAAACTTTTCAGAAAATATAAAAAAGAGGAACACTTCCAGACTTATTTTAAGAGACCAATTTTACTCCGATTCCAAAACCAAAGATATCTCAAGAAAAGAAAACTATAGACCAAAATCAATCCTAAACATAAATACAAAAATCCTTAACAAAATATTAGCAAATGGAATACAACAATATTTTTAAAGTGTATGTATTATGACCAAATGTGGTTTATTTCAGGGATGCAAGGTTAATTTAATATTGTGTAAGACTCAAAGATTTCTAGCCAAGACCAAGAGCAAGGCAAGGATGTCCACCACACCACTTTCACTTACATTGTTCGAGAGTCTTAGCCAGTGCAACAAGGCAATAAATATAAGTAAAAGGCATAAAGATTGAAAAGACTGAAAACTTTACTCACAGACAACATGATGGTATGTGTTGAAAATCTTACATAATACCCC
>NW_011889000.1:1904772-1920319 GCF_000151845.1 Pteropus vampyrus | reverse complement strand
ACTTATTTTAAGAGACCAATTTTACTCCGATTCCAAAACCAAAGATATCTCAAGAAAAGAAAACTATAGACCAAAATCAATCCTAAACATAAATACAAAAATCCTTAACAAAATATTAGCAAATGGAATACAACAATATTTTTAAAGTGTATGTATTATGACCAAATGTGGTTTATTTCAGGGATGCAAGGTTAATTTAATATTGTGTAAGACTCAAAGATTTCTAGCCAAGACCAAGAGCAAGGCAAGGATGTCCACCACACCACTTTCACTTACATTGTTCGAGAGTCTTAGCCAGTGCAACAAGGCAATAAATATAAGTAAAAGGCATAAAGATTGAAAAGACTGAAAACTTTACTCACAGACAACATGATGGTATGTGTTGAAAATCTTACATAATACCCCCAAAAAGCTATGAGACTGATAAGGGAACATTGCCAGGGTGCAGAATATAAGACATAAGATTAACGTACAAAAATCAATTATATTTCTCTATACTAACACCATATCCTTAAAATAAAATTTAGAAGACACCTCCATTCACAAAAATATTTACAAATAAATTTAATAAACAATGTGACAAGATATTACAATAGGAAATTAAACAAGACCTAAATAAGTAAACACATATATTATTTCCAGGGATTGGAGAACTACATATTGTTAAAATAATAATTCTCTTCAAATTGATCTGTAGGCCAAAATCTATATAAACTTTCTTTTTTAATTTTTAAGTTTACATAGAAAGCAAAGGACCTAAAACAACAAAAACAACTTTTAAAAAGTCGGAAGACTTATACTACCTGATTTCAAGGCTTACTATAAACTCACAGTAAAAAAGACAGTATGTCTTACAGTACGTCACTGGAATAAGAATAGACATATAAATGAATAAATAGAATAGAGTGTAGAAATAGACTCAACCATATTTGGTTGGTTGATCTGTAACAAAGATACCGAGATAGTTCAATGGAGACGAGATCGTTTTAACAACAAATGGTGGTGGAACAACTGGATATTGTAAATGGAAATAACGAACCTCAAACCTTACTTTATACCATATGTAAATAAAGACCGACTCAAAAATGTTCAGAGACCTAAATGTTAGAGATTAAACTATTATATTTCTAGAAGAAAACACTAGAGAAAATATTTGTATCATTAGGTTAGGCAAAGATTTCTTAAACAGAATGCCAAAAGCACAAACGATAAAAGAAAAAAAATTGATTAAATGGACTTAATAATTTTAAAGTTTCTCTTTTCAAAAGTTATAGTTAAGAAAACACAAAGGCTAGCCACAGAACGAAAGTGAAATTTTTCAAAACAAAGAGCTTGTATTCACAATATATAAAGAACTCTTACGACTCAATAAAAAGACCAAAAATCTATTAAAAAGTGAACAAAAGTTTCGTGAGCAGCACTTCTTTTTTCTCCGACATCTTAGCGAGGCTGCCCTGGTAGCAACTGCTCTCAGAGTTTCGCTATGCCACCCAAGGATGGCAAGAAGAAGAAAGATGCTGAAAAGTCGGCCAAGAAAGGCAAAGACCCAGTGAACAAATCTGGGAGCAAGGCCAAAAAGAAGTGGTCCAAAGGCAAAGTTCGGGACAAGCTCAATGACCTAGTCTTGTTTGAGAAAATGCATAAGAGAGATTCTATAAAAAGGTTCCCATATATAAGCTTATAACCCTAGCTATTATCTCTGAGAGACTGCAGATCCGAGGTTCCTTGGTCAGGGCAGCCCTTCAAAAGCTCCTTAGTAAAGAGTTTTTTAAACTAGTTTCAAAGCACAGACCTCAAGTAATTTATACCAGAAACACCAGAGGTGGGGACGCCCCAGCTGCTGGTGAAGATGCATGAACAACAGGTCCCACCAACTGTACATTTGAAAAATAAAACTTTATTAAATCAAAAAAGAACAAAAATTAGAACAGAGATTTCCCCTAAGAAGATAAACAAATGGCCAATAAGCACATTAAACAATGCTCAACATCATTAGTCCTCAGGGAAATGCTAATTAAAACCACAATGAGCTACCACTACGCATCCACTAGAATGACGAAAGTTAAAAAGACTGTCAATATCAAATGCTGGTGAGAATGTGGGGCAACTGGAACTCTCTCCTACATTGCTGGTGGAATGAAGAATGATTTGGCTACTTTGAAAAGCAATATGGCAACACTTTCGATCATTTAAGATACTGACAAGCAATTCTATTCCTAGATATTCACCCTAGAGAAATAAAAACTTATTCCTATAAAAGCATATGCGCAAACACTTTTAGCAGCACTATCCATATGGCCGAAAACTGGAAACAACCCAAATTATATATATATGTAACATGAAATACTACAGAGCGATAAAAAGGAACAAAATATTAATACATTCAATAACATGAATGAATCTCAAAAATGGCATGCTAAATAAAAGACATTACACAGAAAAGGCTATGTACTGAATGATTCCATTTATATGAAATTCTAGAAAAGGCAATACCATAGCGATATAAAGCAGATCAATGTCTTTCCGTGACCAGGGATAGAAGAAGGTGATCAAGAGCAAAGGGACATAGGAACCTTTTTAGGGTAAGGGAACTGTTTAGGGTACGGGCGGAGGTTATACAATTGTATATACTTAGCAAAATTCATTCAACTATGCTTTCAAAATGGCTGAATATTATTATGTATAACTATTTCCATGATAAACAAAAAGAGAACAAAATAACAAGTATTCTAATACATAGGTACTTGTGAATGTCTACATTAGAAGATATAATGACATGGATACTTATACTTACTTATAATTAATAAGTTTGGATTTATGAGAAACAGGATAATATTCAACTGAACAGTTTCAATTTTTAAATTATATTTGACATTTGAAATTAAGGGCTAAATAAATATATTCCTATATACATGCAGAATCACCATAAATAGGCTAGTTCACATATAAAAGTATATTGTACAGTTGACTCTAAAAAAACTCAAAAGAAATGAAGGGATTTTGAAAACAGTCAATAGAAACTGATCCAAACAGAAGATAAAAAAGACCCAACCTACATGTGATAGGGATTGCAAAGAATGTCAAACAATAGAATGAAATAAATATTAAAACTATAATTCCAGAACTTTCTTAAAATTAAAATAAAATCTTGAAATTACATTTTTAGAGGATACATCACAATCATTTCAACATGGCCAACATTGAGTTATATTATAGATAAAACTACTTTTAAAAAAAATAAAAAATCATTTGGGCAACCAGGCAAAATAGGCTAAGTCACTAATAAGGGAAAGAAACCAAGATTGTCACCAGACTTTTCAACAATTCTTAATTCCATCCTCCCAAAAAAATAGTAGAACGAATTTAAGACACTCAAGGAAGGGAAATATGAGTCAAGCAATTTATATCTACCCAAAATGACCTCCAAATACAAAGCAACAAACAATTATAAACTTGCCAAAACTCAAGGTACATCGACCCTGTGTGCCCTTCCTAAAGAATCTATTAGAAAAGGACATTCAGACAACCAAAGAGACTGAGAGACAGTAATATATGAATCAGTGATGAGCATTAAATATAAATATACTTGCAGAACAAAGCTAAACCATGTTTTTAAGGGAGAGAATATCATATATACAGTATAATTATCAAAAATTGGAGAAATAAGGAGTGTATATGGATATGATTTCCTAATAGACATTAATTGGAAATAAAAATATTTTATCTTAGAATAGATACTGGGACAGAAGTAGAAAGGGAGAAGAAGAGGTTATAAGCTAATTTCAATATTGTTCAATGTAAGAAACCAATTAAGTCCAAAAAAATGGACTAATGGAATGTAAAGGTATTAGTATAAAGTTAACCAATGGAACATATAAGCTGATAAAACCCACTGCATAACAAAAAAGTGCAGATACAAAAGGCATAAAAATAAAACAATATGATAGAACTGAGGCCAAACATATTAATCATATCAATAGATGTAAATGGGCTTAACTCACCTATTGAAAGAAAAGGACTTTCAGATTGGCTAATAAAGCAAAATCCAACACTATGCAGAATACAAGACACACCTAAAACAAAGAGATTCAAAAGAGTTAAAAATAAAAGGATGGAGAAAAATATATCAGGCAAACACAAAAAGAAAACAGGGGTCATAATCTTGATATCCAGCGAGGTGGAATTGAGACCAAAAAGCTTTAAAATATATAAAAAAGGTCAATTTATAATGCTTAAGGCTACGATTCACAGTGAAGATACTACAGTTACTAATATTTATTCACCCAATAATCAGCAATAATTTTCATTAAGGAGCAACCTACAGGAAAGGCAAGGAGAACTAGAAACACACCAATGGGATAACTTTAATATACCTCACAATCCAAAATCAAGTGGACTAAAAGTTAGTAAAGGTATAGAAGACCTAGACAACATAACTAAAGTAGATCTTATAGATATATATCAAACTCCAACCCCAAAAACAAAGATCACAACTTCTTTCAAGTACACATGGAAAATTCACAAAAACTGATCAAACTTAAGTCTACAAAGAAAACCTCAGTAAGTTCCAAAGAAAAGAAATAATGCAAATATCATCCTCAAACTATAAAGCAATAAAAATAAAAATCGATAACAAAATAAAATAAAATTTCTTTCCGCATGGAAATTTACAAGTACATTTTTAAATAACTCTTGGGTCAAAGGCAAAATATAAAATTACATTGCGGAATTTCTTGAAAATAATAATAAAAGCCTCGACATTATCAGGAATCTGTAGGCTACAGCTAAAGGAAGTATCAAAGTATATCAATGAAATGATTATATCTAAAACATTAAAATAAATAAATACCCAACTCAAAAAATTAGGAAAGAAACACCAAAATAAAACAAAGAAATCAAGAAAATGGGGAATTAGTAATAAAAACAGAAATTAATTTAGAAACCAAAAAAGCAGTAGAATTAATAAATAAATCCAAAAACTGGTTCTTTACAGAAGAAATTAATAATAGATAAACCACTAACTCAATCAAGAAAAAAGGAGAGAGGAGCACAAAAATACAGCACTAAAGGTACAACATTAGACATGACAAGGAGAAAATAAATCTCAAAATAATGGAAATTTTTAAATTTCTAAAAGATTCTTTTGTATGCTTCTATGCAAACAAATTGGAAAATTTAGATGAACTGAATAATTTTTTAGAGGAATGAAACTTACCAAAATTGACCCCAGTAGAAACAGAAAGTCTAAATAGATCAAGTGTCACAGAGGAAATAGAGAAAAATATTAGAGTTCCATCACAAAAAAAAAAAAAAACAGCCAGATGGTTTCACAGGGGAATTCTAACAAACTTTTAAAGATCAATAACTTCAATGTTACTTTAATCATTCTAGAGCATAGAAAAAGAAGGAAAACTTCCAGACTCATCTTATGTAATTTGCAGATCCTGACTAGAATTACTCCCCACCCCACCTCTGAGGGGAAAAAAAAAACCTGTGGATCAATGTAACATGTGAATATCTATGTAAAAATTATTAAATAAAATAAGACAAAATCCAATCTAGCATATTAATAAAGTTAAGAAAAGAAACTATATGGTCTCCATAGATATAGAAAATAAACTTGACAAAGTTCAACATCGTTCAGGTACCTTTTTTCAGGTGTTTTTTAAGTCAATAAAATAGGAATTGATGGCCACTTCCTTAGTACATTACCACAGCCCAAAAGAATATCTTATTAAAAAGTGAACTACTAGAACTTTTCCACCAAAACTTAAAAATAAGACAAGAATACTTATTCTCTGTGCTATATTCAACATTGTGTTGGAGATTTGCCAATACAATTAGAAGAAAAAGCAATTAGAGATATAAGAATTGGATAGAAAAGAAAGGATAAAACTACATTCTATATTCAGATTATATAATTATATATCTTGAAAACCCAAAGAATAGATGGAAAAACAATTACAAAAAGAAAATAATTTAGTAAAGTAAGGTTTTAAAATTAGCACAAAAACATCAATAGCTTTCACGTATAATAGTAAAAAGATGAAAGACAGACCCCCATTATGCAGAGCTACCCATATCTTTTCAGAATATAAGAAATAAATCCATGTGAACTCCCAAAAATAATACTGCAAAATGAAAATCTCAACCTAAAGCCTATTTCTTGGTTGAGTAATCAATACATAAAATTTGAACAGATATATTATCAAAGGATCCACATCAAACTACAGCATGAAAAGGCCCTGACTTCATATGTATTGTCATTTTATCTTAAGAAAAACATTTGGCTGTGTGCTAAGATTGTCTACCAATGAGGAATTATAATTATTATGCTGATTTAACTGATGAGAAAGAACCAAAAACACAATGAATGTTTAGGAAAAGTATAACCTGTTATATAAATACTATAAAATTTGATTTAGTAAATATGTTTTAAACACTTTTGACAAGTATATTTTTATTTACCTTTAAGTCCATTTGAAAAGCATGCATTCTGTACATTGCACATTGTGCAGAATGCAGAACTTCACACCAATGAAAATGTGTAATCTTCAAATTAATGAAATCCAAAAACTTGATTATGCAATTCTTCTTTATAAAAGACATTTAATTCACCTCAATCATTTTTACTTATTCAAGAAATAGTTTTTGTGCAAACACTGTGCACTAGACAATGATATTTGCACACTGGAGGCACAGAGATGACAATAATATAGTCTACACACAAAGTAAATGTGGGCACCTAACAAGAAAACTAATCATTGCAATACAGTATGACCACACAAGTAGGGCATACAGGGGAAAACTAGCAATCAGTCAGGGCTTCCAAGATAAATATTAAACAATAAAAAGGCAAAGAAGAGGGCCACAGAGGGAAAGAAAGCATTTCAGGCAAAAAGAACATGATACATTGGAGGAACTTAAATAAAAAACAGTCCAATTAAACTAGATCAAGGTGTTAGGGCAGAGATTTGGTTGGATGTGCTAGAATCAACAAGGTTTGGTGATTTGTTGAATAATAATAATAATAAGTAGAAATTTAAGAAGACTCTCAATTTTTGACTTGGGTTAATGAGTAGATGGAGGTGCCATTTATTAAAACCAGTAATATAAAAAGAAGTACAACTTTGAGACAGAAAATAGTGAGTTTGGGTTTAAGATGGCTACAGGATACCTAGATAGCGATAAAGGATTATAGTTCAAGAGACATGTTTAGACTAGAAAATTATATTTGGGTGTCATCCAAGTAGAGATGATAACTGATATCATGAGAGTGAATGGGATCAAGAGTCTGTGAGATTTAAAGAGAGAGAACTAATGACAGAATCCTGTTTATGAAAGGCAAGAAGAAAGTAGCCCTATAAAAAAGTCTGAATAGGAACAGCCAGAAAAAAAAAAAAAAAAAAGGAGTCTAAATAAGGAATGCAGCAACTAGTGTCAAATGAGGCAGAGAAATCATATAAGAGCTAAAAACCATGTGCTCTTTTTGCTACCATAAATATGGTTAATAATCATATTCTAATTTCTGTGTATATGAATAAAACTAGAACTTTATCTATAAGAAGTTAGCAATGTTGTGCAAAGATTTCTAAACAACTGCAGATTGCAGTGCTATTCAAAAGAGAAGTACTTTTCTATTTTAGTAATATCATTATATAATGTGCATAAAATATTTTTAAAACTTTCTATTGATTTCTTGAAGCATGCCTTTAAATACAGATGGGAGAGGGTCAAGTTCAACTTCAAATCATATTGCTAATTAGCTATACTCTTAAAAGTATTTGTTTTTGATGTAATAAAAAAAGATTTTTAGCTACAGAGATAAAAATGTTGTGGAAGATAAATACATTAAAAATAGCAGAGATTCACATTTCTATAGTTAGCTGTTTTGAGCTTATACTCAAATTATCAGCAGGTTAACTTCCAAATTTGTAAAACATTTTGATGGATATTTATATAACTGATTTATGTTTTCCAGTTGCTACTCTGTCACCATAATACAAAAGGCGATGGATAGGCAGTTCATGCCTTAGAAATGTTCTGTTTAGGTGACAAGCCAGTGCCTTGACAGATAAACCAAGTCAAGGAATTGTCAGGCAGAGATCCCCTCCCACTCAAAATAGGTTAGGCTGATTGCTGTAGAGGAGACCTGGAGACAAAGAAAGGAGAATAAAAAATAGTCCAATAGCCCATGTTCCATTTAAATAATATCATGATTCCTTTTTTCCTGCTACACTCTGGGGGGCTGGATCCAAATTTAAAATTTATAATATAGCAGCAAGTACAAGATTTTATACTTGATGATGATGATAATAATAATAGCCAACATTTATTAACTCCTCATAAGTGCCAGGATTCTATGCTAAGTACTTTTCATGGATCATCTCATTTAATCTTCACAACTATAACTATCCCCATTTTATAAATTAATGCAGTAGAGGTTTAGAGAGGTTGAGCTAACTTGTCCAAGGTCACACAGATCATAAGAAGCAGAGCCAGGATTCATATCCAAGCAGCAGTCTGATTCTAGAACACCAACTCTTCTACTGTTATTAAAAACAAGCTTCTTTTGAAAGAACACCCCTTACTAAAGTACTCCAGAATGGTCAATTTTAATTCTTAAAAGACAAATAGATAAAGCTGGGGGGTGGAGATGCAGGAGAGTTGAACTTCTTTTTAGAATCCCAAATTAAAAAACCATAAATTTTTATTTCTATCATTCCAGATTCTATATCAGCATAAATATTTTCACTACAGTGAACTTTGTAATAAAAAGAAGCACTTGGAGGAAAAAAAATTTTAACTCTTGTGCAGTTGCCTGAGAGATTGCTAGGAAGCTTTCACCTTCTGTTACGATGTTCTGCACATAGCATAGGAAAAAGAACGAATGTATAAAAACAGGCTCCAAACTATATCTTAGCTGAAACTAGCCTTTCTTTCTTCAATATTACTAATTTCATATAAGAAAACACCACTACATAAAAATAAAATCATTTTTCACATATCTGTGAAAATACATTACATTTCAAAGGTAAGTCATGTAATCTATTTGAGTTGAAATGTAATTAATTACTTCCTCTTGCTGGTTCAACCAAACTATATCCACTTCCGGTACCAGTGAAACTTTTACCTACATCATAAAGCCTCAGGAAAAAGAGTAATAAAAATAATATTTTGACATTATATTAAACCTAATTCTACCCTTTTGGTCCTTAGGCAAGTGGTACTGTGCACACTCCTGAATGCAGAGGAGAAACGAACTCTCAGTTCTCTCCAGTTCTGAAGGTCTTCACATCCAGTAGAAGACAAAAAATCTCGTGGCCTTCCCTTCTCTTTCTCTTTCCCCTTATCCATACTCCTACCAAGTCCAAGAACAAAATACTATGGATCTGCGACTTCTCTTTGTTAAAAAGTATTCACCCTTCATGAACGTACTATGCAGCCTTTTATGTGTTTGCTCTATTTTCAGGTATATAACGTACACTGACGTGTCAACCCATTCATGTTCATACATGTAAGAGAAAAAGAGATTCTTAACTTCCCTTCACTCTAAATAAAGATACCTAAAAATACCCAAAGCATCCTTTTCCTTTTCCAGCTACTCTCATTTACCTCCTTTGCCCTCCAAAACCCTTAGGACTAAACAAAGATATCTGTTACTACCATTCCTTACATAGATGAAAACTCTGAGGCACAAAACTATTAAATGCCCAGGGTCTCACAGTTAATCAGAAGGACATGCAAAACTCAAAGCCACACATTCTAGCTTCAAGTTATGGTGTTCTTTCCAGCATCTACAGATGAAAAAAATCTTTTACAAACAATTCTAAAATAGTTACTTAACTACACAGTACTTGCACTACACAACCAAGTCCACATGTAGATTTTATTTATCTCGTCATTAACTATCCAGGAAAGAGACAAGACAAAGCATCCAATGACTCTCAAAATTTAACAAGGAAGGGAAAACACAGGAAAAGGACAGTAATATTCACTGGCTTTAACCTGAGATTTCTTATGTAATGTGTAACTATAAAATCAAACGACAGGTGGTGGTTTTCTTAACTGTACTATAATAAAACCTTCAAGGGTGCACTATCCTCAAGTGGGAAGAGCACACTGATTCCAAGTATGTTGCCATTACTCAAAGCATGATGTATTTAATTTTTTTAAAGCTTCTGTAGAAGCAAATTTTACCTTTGAGGTTTAGATTTAACTTCTGGAGACAGGCAAAAAAAAAAATTGCAAAAGAACTTCCTAACTATTTAGAAGACATGAACTACTAAATGGGAAATAATTGTCAATATATAACCATAACTTATTGAGTACTTTCTATGTACTAGGATCACGTAGTCAATCTTTTGTGTGTATACTTTTATTCATAATCACAACAACCCTATCAGCATCATTACCCAGCTGAAGAAATAAAGTTCAGAGAAGTCAATTACCTCATCTAAGGTCAAACAATAAATGGCAGAACTAGGATTCAAACTCAGGTGTTCCAGATTGCAAAAAAAAAAACATTGTAAAGAGGTACAAACACTGGATGGTGGGTAGGCACAGACAATCTCTAATGGACCATCAGTCTGGGAATTCTATTAGTCTTCGGTTCATTTAACCTACCTGGTGAATAAGTAACAGACTGCATTTTATCATATACAAGCTACTGCCCCCAAATAATGAGACTACTGTTTGGGGTGTCTCAGAGAATGGCTTTAATAGCCATTCCAAAGAAGAATTACAAAGACTTTTAAGTACTGACAGCATTATCAACATAATTGTATACTACTTTGAAAGAAATAAGAATCAGTTAGAGGAATAAGTTCTGGTACATTTGTTAAAAATTCAAACTTATTGCTTAATAAAAACATCTTTTATTCACAATCAGAAGGTTAAGTTCCTGAATCCCTCAAGTGCACTCAAGAAAAGGTTTCACATTAACCAACCTACCAAGTACATACTGATGGCCTAATGCGCACTGCAATAAAAGACTACAGGGAGCATATTAGAAACTTCCTCTGCCCACAAGGAGTTAGCAGGCTGTTTCCAACCAAACACACAGTCGATCGTTACTGGGACACCTAAAATCCTCATGCTATTTGTTGCAGTTGGTGTGAGCTGCCCTACAAAGGCAATCTCTTTGGAGAAATAATTAGATCATTCTCCCAGAGCCCCTTTCACTTTCTTGCAAGCACCAACTCCTGCTTCATCCTACAGTTGCGCTTACTTTTAGCATTAGTGTTGGTATCTTCCCCACACTGGACCCTGAATTCTGCCTGGCTCCCGCCCCGCCCCCCTCCTCTCCCTTCTTGCCTCTCTAACCCGAAGTGGAAACTGCAGACAAACTCCCCTATGGCTCCAGCACCGAGAACTGGGCATGCTCAGAAGGCCAGGCAGGCTTTCGTTGCACTGACAGTTCCCCGCCCCTGATTTGCCGCTGCCCCCCTTCCCCCACTCCAACAAGAGATACTGAAATGTTTATCTGAAAGATACGAGGCCTCTTTTTTTCTCTGAGAATGACCCCATTTTAATTTCATTTCGCAGGGTCTTTCAGTCTTGCGAAACCCCACCACAAGCCCGAGGAAGACCGCATTATTTTTCAGCACCGGGGACAGCGCCGCGTTGCCATTAACGTCCACCCTCCCCCACTTTCTCTTCCACCCCCCCAGCACGATGCCAAGGTCTCCCGGCAGCCGCGAACGCCGCAACTGCAATAGCTCCCAGCCGGAGGCCGGGCCGGAACGCCGGGCCGGCTGCTACTTACACTGCTCCGCTTTGGTGGACATGGTGCTGTCCAGATGGAAAGGCTTTGCCCCAAAATCTGTGTCGTGTGAGCTCCCTCGCGCCGCCAGCGATGTTGCGAGGAAAAGAGCGCATACCCCCCACCCCCCACCCCCTCGCTTTCCCCCTCCCTTAGGCCCGTGTCGCTACCATTCGGACAAAACGCACATCAAATTGCAGAATTCGGTCCCGGAAGGTTAGGAAATCGCCCCCGGAGAAATGGGTGGGATTTAATAGGCGGCCAAAGGCTTCCTGTCCGTCCCCTCCTGGAGCTGCCCGCGTTGATGTGGGCGGGGAGACCGAAAGGAGAGAGCAAGCCGCGGCTCCTGGTGAAATGGGAAAATGGGCTCGACCGGGGGAGGAGTATTTCCATTCATAAGGCGCGCAGAGGGGACGGGTGTTTCCCAGAGAAAAGCCTCTTAAAGTGCCGGAGTCCCCGATCATTTGGATCTCCCATTGGCGTTCTCCCGGCCTGTAAATCCTGCTCCGGGAGCAGCCTCCGGTGCCTCAACGGGGTGACCGGAGAGGGACACAGGTGCGTCCCACGCTTCGTCTCAACCTCGGGGAGGAAGAAGGGGGAGGCGGATCCGGGGCGGGCTGGAGAGAGCCGGGGCTGGAGGGCGGCGAGAACGCTCCAGAGGACCGCGAGGAAGGAAATGCAGAAGTAGCCCTCAGCATGGCTTCCCGGCGTGCTGCGCTCTGTGCCCTCTGCCTCCCCTCTCTGATGGGCTCTCCTGCTGATGCTTCGGATGGGAGGTCCCACTGCCAGGGGACTGTGAGACTTCAGAAGTTGAGGCTAAAGAAGATTTCCACGGATGGCGAAGCTAGAAGGGCCACAGAAAAGGAAAATGCAAAGTTGGACAAGGGAGGAACGCAGGTGTACTCCCTTGGAACCACCTAGGGTGGAGACAAGAACGTTAGGAAGCCCCTCTGTTGGGGAACCAAACAAAGCCAACAGAAAAGGAAGGCGATGGAAAAGGGCATCCTGCATATTAAAAGAAAGACACAAAGAATCATCCGCAGAGTGGACATTCTGAGCCTACACTTGGAGTCAGAAAGAACCAGATTCAAGACTCAGTTCTACCATATACTCGTTTTAGGACCAATCTTTTAATCTACCTAAGCCTCACGTTCTCCATCTGTAAATGGTAATAATAAAACCTGCCCTGTCCCCTAAAGAGTTTTGGGGCAGATCAAACGCTATAATATGAATGTGAAAGTCCTTTATAAGTTAAAATACTGTACAATTGCCAACCGTTATGACCAGTTTTCATTCAAATAATTTAAAGTTTATGAAAGCCGAGGTACAATGATCAAAGCAGGTTGATTCAGCAAAAAGGAGCAGAACTGTAAGAGCTGACCATTTTAATGCTGCTAACTGTGGTGACGAAATCAATGTTTATCCATCTCAACAAAAAAGAATAATCCTTATTTTGGGGAAAAGAACGTTAAATTGTATACAATATGTACAATATATTCTAAATAAATATTTGACAATTAAGAACAAATAAACAAATATCAAGAAAGATGTTTCTGAGTAGCCAAAAAAGTCTGCAGACAGCAAGGAAACTGCCCATTATGATACACACAGTGGCTAAGCTTCATGGTTTCCGCAATGTTCATAAAATGTTAGTAATTTGGCTCTTTAGGATGTATACGCTACTGGACTATGTCACCTTGCTGTTTGACAGGTTGCTCTGGCTAATCAGACTGATCATACTATACCATTGTTCATTCCCCAAAACACATCTCAAAGGGAAGTTTCATTCTTCAGAGATAAATGGTGATATAAAGAACGATGCTGAAGAGTTAATTTAGGGCAAAAAATAAGTTGGAACCATTCTGAAAGAAAGAAAATTTAAATTTGTAAGATGACAAACGTTTTGTAATTAAAAGAAAATTCAAGGATTTATTCAGAAATTTCTGGGAGCCTTGAAGCTTTGATAAAGAAAACAATTGAATTTTTTTAAATAGTGTCTTGGAAAATCTAGAAAAAAGTAACAAAGTATGTGTTAGAAAACTACTCTCCCTTGGCCTGCTTACCAATCCTGCCGTTTGTCATCGATTAAACTTCCTAGGACACCATCGAGAGAGTATGACATTAAGGGGTACAAACTTAGGAGTTAGATCACCTGGGTCTGAATTCCACCTCTGCCTCTGTGTGACCTTGATCAAGTTAGTCTCTATGATTCAGTTTCCTCACCTGCAAAATGCTCATAATATCATAGATACCTCAACGGTTGTTGTCAGAATTAAATGAGTATACATAAAGAATTTAGAACAATCTCTGGTACATTCAAATGACATGAGCATCTAGAATAATCCTTGGCACATCTGAGTGTTCGCTGTTGTTAATATTACTGATCAAGGCACTCAAATGCACCCATTCCATTAAGGTTGGTTCTGACTGTTTCACAGCTTGAAATCATCCATATAATGATACCCTAATTATCAACTTAGGCTCTTAACAACTTCAATCATCTAACATATCCTTTGGGCTACTTCACTAACCTGGACCATATCAATTACCCATTCTCGCCATTGCAACAGATGGCCTGACTTACTGCTTCAAAGAAACAAATATGAACTCCTTCACATTTCCTTCTCTCTGTCTCCACCTGTGTCAACCTTTCTCTTTCTTTTCTTCTACTATTGTAGAAGTAGTGCCTATCCTCACCGCCGGGTAAAATGTCCTTTTCTTCTTAATAGATGTCTCTAATTATAAATGCTCCCATTAATTGTCTTCTCTCTTTCTAGCGTTTTAAATCTCCATCTTTTAAATGCATTGTTCCATTCTTCTCACTAACGTGAATAAATTTTCTATCCTGGAAAAGCTGTACCTGTCATCGTACTGAATAAGCGACTTCCATTTCCTCAGCATCCCACCTATTACCAACTCCTCGCTGAAAAAGGTTCTTTCAATAGTCACTAATAATTTCCTAATAGACATTTACAATTATCTCTTGGTGACTAATTCCAGCATTTCATGCAATATCTCCCTATTCATTTTTGAAACTTCCTCTTCCCTTAAAGTCTATGCTTATAATGTTCTGAAAATTCTTCTTCAAACTTGTTGGTGCTTCTTTTCTTTAAAAAAGTATTTTCAACATAGAAATATAAAAATATCATAAATACTAATTTTGCCAATACTCGGTGCCCTCAGATATTTTGTCAAATTTGCAGTAGATACTTTACTTTTAAGAAATAAAATATTTTGGATTCACTTGAAGCCCCCCTCAAAAAATTGTCTAAGTTGTGGCTAATCAAATCCTCATATTTTTTAGACTATTTATTTATTCATACAGCAAATACTTATTGAGTACCTATTATATGCCAAACACTGTTCTAGGCACTGGGCATACTAGTGGAAAAGAAAAAAAAAGCACAAATCTCTGCCTTCAAGAAGTTAATATTCTAGTGGGGAAGGCAAACAAAAAAAATTAAGAAAAATGTAGAATACATTAAGTATTGATAATTACATAAAAGAAAAAACACTAAACCAAGGAAAAGAGATAAGAAATGTTGAAAGAGGTTACAATTTTGGATAGGGTAATTATTTTGTATCCAAAACAATATGTACTCCACATCATATTTTGGGATTTTTTGGTTTTTTAAAAAATTAATTAATTAATTAAACTGAAGAAATGATTTCAATTTTTTTTCTCCCATTTACCTTCCCCCTTCTTCCTCCCCGCTACCCTCTGATAACCTCTAGTCTATAGTCCATGAGTCTCTGTTTGTCCTGTTCATTTGTTGCTTTTAG
>NW_011889000.1:1902738-1904722 GCF_000151845.1 Pteropus vampyrus | reverse complement strand
AACCACCTAGGGTGGAGACAAGAACGTTAGGAAGCCCCTCTGTTGGGGAACCAAACAAAGCCAACAGAAAAGGAAGGCGATGGAAAAGGGCATCCTGCATATTAAAAGAAAGACACAAAGAATCATCCGCAGAGTGGACATTCTGAGCCTACACTTGGAGTCAGAAAGAACCAGATTCAAGACTCAGTTCTACCATATACTCGTTTTAGGACCAATCTTTTAATCTACCTAAGCCTCACGTTCTCCATCTGTAAATGGTAATAATAAAACCTGCCCTGTCCCCTAAAGAGTTTTGGGGCAGATCAAACGCTATAATATGAATGTGAAAGTCCTTTATAAGTTAAAATACTGTACAATTGCCAACCGTTATGACCAGTTTTCATTCAAATAATTTAAAGTTTGTGAAAGCCGAGGTACAATGATCAAAGCAGGTTGATTCAGCAAAAAGGAGCAGAACTGTAAGAGCTGACCATTTTAATGCTGCTAACTGTGGTGACGAAATCAATGTTTATCCATCTCAACAAAAAAGAATAATCCTTATTTTGGGGAAAAGAACGTTAAATTGTATACAATATGTACAATATATTCTAAATAAATATTTGACAATTAAGAACAAATAAACAAATATCAAGAAAGATGTTTCTGAGTAGCCAAAAAAGTCTGCAGACAGCAAGGAAACTGCCCATTATGATACATACAGTGGCTAAGCTTCATGGTTTCCGCAATGTTCATAAAATGTTAGTAATTTGGCTCTTTAGGATGTATACGCTACTGGACTATGTCACCTTGCTGTTTGACAGGTTGCTCTGGCTAATCAGACTGATCATACTATACCATTGTTCATTCCCCAAAACACATCTCAAAGGGAAGTTTCATTCTTCAGAGATAAATGGTGATATAAAGAACGATGCCGAAGAGTTAATTTAGGGCAAAAAATAAGTTGGAACCATTCTGAAAGAAAGAAAATTTAAATTTGTAAGATGACAAACGTTTTGTAATTAAAAGAAAATTCAAGGATTTATTCAGAAATTTCTGGGAGCCTTGAAGCTTTGATAAAGAAAACAATTGAATTTTTTTAAATAGTGTCTTGGAAAATCTAGAAAAAAGTAACAAAGTATGTGTTAGAAAACTACTCTCCCTTGGCCTGCTTACCAATCCTGCCGTTTGTCATCGATTAAACTTCCTAGGACACCATCGAGAGAGTATGACATTAAGGGGTACAAACTTAGGAGTTAGATCACCTGGGTCTGAATTCCACCTCTGCCTCTGTGTGACCTTGATCAAGTTAGTCTCTATGATTCAGTTTCCTCACCTGCAAAATGCTCATAATATCATAGATACCTCAACGGTTGTTGTCAGAATTAAATGAGTATACATAAAGAATTTAGAACAATCTCTGGTACATTCAAATGACATGAGCATCTAGAATAATCCTTGGCACATCTGAGTGTTCGCTGTTGTTAATATTACTGATCAAGGCACTCAAATGCACCCATTCCATTAAGGTTGGTTCTGACTGTTTCACAGCTTGAAATCATCCATATAATGATACCCTAATTATCAACTTAGGCTCTTAACAACTTCAATCATCTAACATATCCTTTGGGCTACTTCACTAACCTGGACCATATCAATTACCCATTCTCTCCATTGCAACAGATGGCCTGACTTACTGCTTCAAAGAAACAAATATGAACTCCTTCACATTTCCTTCTCTCTGTCTCCACCTGTGTCAACCTTTCTCTTTCTTTTCTTCTACTATTGTAGAAGTAGTGCCTATCCTCACCGCCGGGTAAAATGTCCTTTTCTTCTTAATAGATGTCTCTAATTATAAATGCTCCCATTAATTGTCTTCTCTCTTTCTAGCGTTTTAAATCTCCATCTTTTAAATGCATTGTTCCATTCTTCTCACTAACGTGAATAAATTTTCTATCCTGGAAAAGCTGTACCTGTCATCGTACTGAATAAGCGACTTCCATTTCCT
>NW_011889000.1:1878678-1901098 GCF_000151845.1 Pteropus vampyrus | reverse complement strand
CGTCCTATCCAACATTTGTCGTGTTGATTACAGCTATTCTAACAGTCAACATCACATTTTGACTTAATAATGTTGATACAAGCACTAATTTATTCATTTTAACTACCGTATAGTATTTCATTTTATAAATATTCCACAATTTATTTAACTACTGTCTTGTTGGTGAACATTTTACTTGCAACTTTTTCCTACCACCAAAATATTGCAATAATCATTCTTATACATGCATACACATACGAAAAGTTCTCTAGGATATTCTCAACTTCGACTTCCTTCGAATTCCTTACAAAATAATTGTATCAACTTACACTCCCTCCAGGTTCCACTTTCAGTATGGCCAAATAAATGACAGCTGGACTGATCCTTCCAAAGATAACAACTACAAACTCAGGATAAAAAATTTTTTTTAAGAATAAAAATTTTAAAACCCTGAAGGAATTGGAGATTTAACAAAAGCAGGTAGATTCTAGAAAAATGTTAACACTTGGAAGAAGAGAATGTCACAAGAATATGAGTTTCCATTCTTTACAGCTTTTGGTCTTGAGGGATAGCTTTAGTTGAGGCCAAACAGGGTGGCTAAAACTCTTAAAAGTATACTCACAGCTTTTGTGGTCCAAATTACCAAAGTACACAGTTTAGAGTGACCATAACTACTGGAAAGGGAAGGGGAACCACTAGAAAGAAAGAGCCAAAGAGGAAGAAATGTAAATTATGTGTCTCTCTACAAATCTCTAGCTGATCCCCGAACCATCCATGTGCAGGGCTGTGTGTAAAGAATGATCCAGCTAGGAATAAAAGAACTAAACTCAGATTTAAGCTGCTACTTAAGTTAGTTTATAGCTTCAGTTAAATTCGTTATCTGCCAAAAAAAAAAAAAAATCAACACCTTTCAGAGGAAAATAACAAAATTCAGAGTCTTCACAGCATAACGTTCATAATGTCCAGAATACAATTCAAACTTACTTAACACTTAGAGAAATGTGACCTATTCTCGAAAAAAAAGACAACAGAAAAAACTCGAGATGATCCAGAAGTTGGAATTAGCAAACAAAAATTTTAAAGCCTAATTCTGCTCAGTGAAATAAAATATTTTCATAACGAGTGAAAAGATATGAATGCCAGCAGAGCAATAGAAAGTGTTTTCAAAAAGAGCCAACTGGAAATTAAAAAACATAAAAATGCAGTATTTTAAATTAAAAATTCACTGAATGAGCTTAATGGCAGAAAACAGATGAAACAGTCAGTAAACTTGAATATAAATCCATGGAAATTATCCAATCTGAAGAACAAAAGGGGAAAAATTGGAACAAAATGAAAAGAGCCTTGGAACCTGTCAGTCAATAGTAAAAGGTCTAACATACATGTGATATTAGTCACAGAAGGAAAATAAATAGACAGGAAAAATATCTAAAGAAATAACGGCTGAAAAAAATTCCAAATTTGATGAAATAAAATTTACAGATTCAAGAGGCCCTAAAAAATCTTTAAGCAAGAGAAAAACAAAGAAAATCAAATCCAGGCATATAAGATTTAAACTGCCAAAAACCAAGGACAAACAGGACATCATGGAAGCAACCAGGGAAAAATGACAAATTACATATAAGGAAATATCAATTCTATTTGCTACTGACAAATAGAAATAATGGAGATGAGAAAACAATCAAGATCTTTAAAGTACTGAAAGGAAACACAAAACTGTCAGTACTGTATTTTAATATTGAGCAAAAATATCCTTCAGAATGAAGACAGAATAGAAACATTTCAGATAGAAGAAATTTCTTCACTCATGCTGTCTTGTTTTCTCTTCATTTATAGCTTCGTTATTAAACAGAAGTTTTAAAATATAAATGCAGCCAAATTTTTCAATGTTTTCCTTTATAATTTATGCTTTTTCTACTTTAAGAAATTTTTTCCTATCCCCAAGGTTATAAAGATATTCATATACTTCATTCTAAAAGTTTTAAATTTTTATATTTTACATTTAAGTGTTTATTACAAATTAAATTTTTCTGTGTAGAGGGTAAGGTTGGGTCTACTTTTTCCCACATAGTTAAATATCATACTAAGTCATTTATTAAATTCTTTACTAACAATTTCTAATCCCATGCCAAATTTGTCATAAATCAACTTTTTATATATGCATAAGGCTGTTTGCCAATTTTCTCGTTTTCTCCCATCTTACTTTAAAAAAGTTTCTGTAATCCCCCAATTCCTTATGCTCATTTCAAAGATATAGATTGTTTCTAGTCTTTTACTGATTACTTTTATAGATTTTAAAATAAAATGCTTAAATTTTTCTAACAAACTCAAACTATTCTCTATTTCTATCCGCCTTGCATTTGAACAGGATTCTCCATTTTGTTATTGTTGTCTAGAGTTTCAGTTTGCCTTTACTCATCTGATCAGTAGTTAAGTAAATTTACCAACATATTTTTTCAGTTTCTGTGCTCCCAATTATTTCTTGTATGCCATATCTTCCATCTGATTTCACTTTTCTTTCTTAGTGAAGCACATTCATTATTACTTAAGAAAAGGCATGTACTCTCATATGCTGAAATGTTTCTCTTTGCCCCACACTGTAATGTAGTATTTAGCTGGGTAGAAGATTCTAGTTCAAAATCATATTCCCCCTCAACATTTGAAGGTATATTTGCATTGTTTCCCAAAATCCTTTAATGATGATAAGTTTGCTGTCACTCTGTAATTGCCTTTTGTTAAATAACCCATTTTTCCCTCTTTGGTGGCATTGAAAACATTATTTTGATCATCAATGTGCTGCGGATCCATTATGATGTGTCTACATATAATAGATTTATTTTATCCTGTTTGGTATTGAGAGTACACTTTCTATCTGAGAAATCATGACACTTTATAGAAATCTGTCTGCCATTTTTCTCTTAAATATTTCTTTTCTACAATCTCTTCCCTTTCCTTGTTCTGGAACTTCTATTTGATGTTTCATAACTCTCATTCTACACATATCTCTTAACTTTATTCATAGTCTTTACATTTTTTACCTCTCATGGTGCATTCTGAGTGAATTCCTCAGAATTGTCTTTGTGTTCAATCTGGTGTGTGTCCCAACTACTGAATTTTTTATTTCAATGACGTATTTCATTTTCATATACCTAAATTATATTATTCTTATTCACCTGTTCTCATTTTTTATGTACGCTTGATTTTTGTTGATAATAATTTTTCCTCTTTATAACTTTTATTCCCTCATTCAATCCTAAACATACTGTTTTAAGGTCTTTGACAGCTTATTCCATGAAAAATAATTTTATTTATCTTGAATTCACATTATCCTAATTTTTTTTCTTGGTCATGTTTCTTGCCATTAGATTTATTTGTGGATTCTTTGGGTATGTCTTGTATAAGAGGCTTTTGTTCTTATTTTTGTTTTTCTCTCTCTTCTTTTCCTCTGGTTTAACCCTCCTTATCCAGCAATTTGTGGTTTGTTTATTTGTTTATTTGTTCTTACCTAACTCCCCGGACAGCCAGTCCTGGACCAGATCTTATACTATCTGATAAGATTGTTAAACAGAGATATCACAAATCTGGTCACAAGTCACTGGGCAGTTTGATTCACTCCAAGTCTCAGGACTATATAGATATCTTCCTTAATCTCCAGGCTTACAGTGTGCTCTAAGCTATATATATCCCAAGAAAGAGCCAACAATTTTCTTCAGACTCTTTTCGTGAGGTGGAGTGAGGCTGGGGAAAGCAGGAGACTTCAAGCAGTAAGTGTTCTAGTTTCTGCCTTACGTGGAACATTTTAACCTCCATTAACATACAGGAGCTAAATCCAAAATACCTTTGCCCGTGTTCAGCCTGGAGTCTAGCATGCTGTGACATCAAACCAATTAATAAATCTGCAGTTCTGTTCAGTTTCTGATGAAATTGATATTATCTTGTTTTGTGCTCAGCCGTGTTTTATCTCTCATGACTGTAAGTTTAGGGCCAATGCATGAACATATCAACATCCTGAAGAAGTAGTATCTGACCACTTCTCCATTGATCCCTTCTTTATCTTCTGAATTCTACTCCTCAAACTGTGAGTTGTTTCTCAAGGCTTCGACCTCGGAATTCTTTTCTCTAAATCTCTCTCTTTCAGTTATATTATCTATTCCCATGCTTCAACTACAACTTACATGTTAAAGATTCTCAAATCTTTAATTTTTTTTTGTCTAGCCAGTCTGCCAAGATTCAAGCTTGTATTTTTAACTGTATGATAGATGTTTACATCTGGATGTCCTATTACTACCTTAAACTTAATATTCAGAAAGTATGCATTATTTTCCTACCTCCATCAACATCTCTTCCTGATTTTTTTTCTCATAATGAAGCCATTACTCTCACTGCTGCACAAACCTGAAATCTAATGTCTTATTTTCCACTATGCCTCATCCATATGATCTAATCATCTTTTGCTATGGACTGAATTGTGTCCCTGCAAAAGTCATATGTTGAAGCCCTAACTCCCAGTGTTTGGGGAGGTAGGGCTTTAGGAAAGTAATTAGGATTAGATGAGGCAGTTAGGGTGGGGCTCTCATGATGGAATTAATGTTCTTATAAGAATAGGAAGAGAGATTAGAGCTTCATGAAGAAAGAGCCCTTACCAGAGAACCAAATTGTACAGCACCTTGATTTTGGACTTCTCATCCTCCAGAACTGTGAGAAACAAATTTCTGTTATTTAAGCTATCCAGTCCATGGTATTCTATGGTATTAGTAGACTAATACGAGCTTTAAGTCCTATCATTTCTCTTTCAGAATTGTCCTTGAATTCCATTCTTTTTTCCATATTTTTGCCATAACACTAATTCATTTCTTCGTGACCTCACATCTGAATCACTGAAACACCTTCCTTAGTAGAATCCCCAATATTAATCTCACTTTAATCTATTCTTCATGCTGCTCCTAGATTAATCATCCTAAAGTAGTATGTACCATAGATTCGAGTACCCTCTCCTAAAGTCAAATTTATCCTTATGACTTCTTCATCATTAAGCCTTTATTCATGCCATTCCCTTTCTCTGGAATTCCTTTCCCTACATTCCTACCTACTAAAAGCCTACTTTCCTCTGCTCAATTGCTACTTCAGCCATGAATCTTCAGCATTCACTCAAGAGAAACTTCTCCTTCATCTTAACTCCCAGAATCATCTGCCTATACCATTCATATGGCACTTATCTGCTAACTTATATCACATATTTATCTATTTATTGTCAGCTTGGGGCCAGGGTCATACCCACAGCAAGCCTAAAACAAAGTCCTACCCACAAGAACAGTAAGAAGAATATAACCTTTGAGATAAACTGCCATTCACATCCTGTCTCTATCACTGCTTGACCTTGTGCATAGCAAATTTCTCTAAGTTTAAACTTGTCAAATGCTGTACCTGATACTCCTACAGCTTCTTCTCAGAAAAAAATGACCCCAAACAGCTTCTGCTGAAAGAGTATAAGGTCTCCTCAAAAAGATTCTCCACTATGGAAATGGAAACAAAAAAAGTAAAAGAATCAGCCTGTTAGTCATGGAAAGAGAAAAACTCAGATATATAAATACACAAGCAGGAATACCTGAGTAAGATCAATGATAGACCACCACATGAAGACCCAACAGACTCTGCTTCTAAGGTCCATAACACTTGTAAGAACTATGAATGACCTTCTCATTCCAGGCTCTATCTCAGCCTGTCATGGTTCCCATTCTTCCTGAAGCCTAGTAATTCAGCTTTTCCCAGATAACTACTGATAGTTGCTTAACTAAGAGTTCTGCTTCCTAAACACACACACACACACACACACACACGCACATGCTCCTTTATTTTCACACGTTCTAATATGTGTGAAAATATTATATTATACTATCATTAATATATTAATATAATATGACATAATATACTACCATATTTTATATTAAAAACTGGAGCCACAACTCCTATTAGGAAGTCAACTGTATTACTCTGGTAAATGCCCTGACAAGTGCTTGAGAAAAGAAGGTCCTATAGATTTGGCTGTGGAGAAAACTAACTATTCTGCCAAGGATAAAAGGAATTTTCTTGTTATTCCCGATAGAGGGAAAAGAGAATAAAAAGGTAGAGACAGAAAAATTATAGACATCTGTCCAATGCTTTATCTGATTCTTTTCTGTCTTCCCTTGAATCTTCAATAAAGTTAGATGAATGACAGATGTCTTGGTGCTAGTGGATATTTGTGGAAAGAAGAGTATGGGCTTTGTCCCCAGGACAATATGAGGTGGAATCAAGATAATATCAAAGATGCAGGAGTAAAGACAAGAGAAATGTGATCAAATATGCCAAAGGAATTAGCAGATATCAAAGAAAGGCTGTATAATTGGGATATGGCCAATATAACCATTCTCTAAAGCAAAGAGAGACCCCAAGTAACATCTGGGTTGCCCTCATAAGAAACCCTCCACTACTTGTGGTGAATTTTGGTCCCATGAAAACAAAAGGGCTCAGCCAAAACACCAGATTTCCTATATCTATAAAATAGGATTCATAATGACTACCTCAAAAGGTAAGATATGAGGATTAAATAAAATATACGTGTAAAGTGCTTAGCGTGGTGTTGGCACATATTAAGGTACTAATAAAATTAGGCACTTCTCCTCAAAAATAATGAGATGAATAGAAGTAAAATAGAAAAAAAAAAAGACCGTGCACAGCTATCATTAATTCATGTTGTTTATCTTGAATAGTGTCCAGAATCATTTCTCATATTTCTTTTTAATCCTCTAGTAGCCTGTTATCGTTCCATTCTGGGCAATTTCTTATTTCAAATACTATTTCACTAGGAAATATTATGTAACCCAAAATAAGTTCCCATGTTTACCCCAATACACATCTTTCCATTTCATATTCATTTCTACCTTCATGTTTGTGGGTATATGCAGCCATTCTTGCCTACCAAACCCTATCTATAAAGAGCGATTTTCCCTCCTTCATGAAGACTTTCCTGACTACTGCAGCTATTATTGATTTCCATCTCCTCTAAAACGCTTCCGTATTTATAGACTACAAAATTCAGGAAATCCTACTCTACCTTGGAATTGTTCAATGCTTTAGTATGGTTTTGCCTTGACAATCAATTATAAGTGATTAACCAGGAGCAACTCCTATAAACCATAAGACCTGAACCACACTGCCCTGGGAATGTGCAATAGACATCAGGTTCATAGAGCTCTCTGATCCAGTCTGCAATTCATTGTCTCAGTCTTGAACTAATCACGTGGGCCTGCATATGTGATTAAACTCTACTAAATACTCTACACATTCTTCTATTTCTGCCCACATCTCCAAATTTATGTAGAATATTTACATGCCCTTCCAAATTTATGTGCAATACTATAATCTAGGATCCAACTTTGGGTCTTCCCATAATGCTGCTTCTCTATCCTGGATGCTTTACCTCAAATTGCCTTGGCTTACGGTCCTCCTGGTGACACTCGATCTTGTGCCCAGGGTAAAATCCTACCTAACTGACTTGATCTTGTAGACAGAACCAAATCACAAGATTCTTGTGGAGCATACCTTTAAAAAAAATTACTTCTTGTGCTCCTATATTTCCATATTACGTAAAACAGAGCAGCTAAGCTCTTAATATTTACTGAGAAGATGTCAGTGAAAAGGGGTAGCAAGAACTTCTGAAAATTCTTCTCCATAAAAGCAAAGAGAAGACTGGCAAAAATTGACAAAATCAACTTTTTCTGAACTCCGGAAATTAACTAAATGCTTGCAACAATCCAGGTAGCATTTTATTAAAAAAAAACAAAAAAACAAAACAAAACTGAATTTCAATTAAAACAGAGAGTTTTGTGGAATTTTAACTTTCTTACTCCCATCCCCCATTCTCCTGCTCCGAGGCAATCTCAAAAACTAATAATGCACCTGCAGTAAAATCTAGCAGCTGGCAGCCACATAATGGGGCAGAACCAGGCTGGGGCTTCTTCAAAGTCCCAATTCCAAAGGGATGCCATCATTTGATCTGTCTGATGGTTGCCTGAGAAATCCCACTCACAAGGTTAACCTGACTTGGAGCTTACCCAAGTGTAAATTTGAATATGTGGGATATAAACGTAAAAGCAACAAACGAACAGAATAAACGAACAGAGACTCATGGACATGGATAATAGATTAGTCGTTACCAGAGGGTAGGGGATAGAGGGGAGGTAGATGGAGTAAAAGTTGTCTAATATGTGGTCACAGAAAGAAATCTAACTATGGGAGGTGAACACACAATGTAAATATATATATGCCTTACTGTTAAAATGTACAGCCGAAACTTACTAGATTTCATTAACCAATGTCACCATAAAAAAAAGTTAATTAAAATTAAAATATCTATATATATTTCTTCTCTAAAATTAGCTAAGTGTATTGTTTTAGTATCCAAATTCAAAGCTTCTATTCACTCCAACTTATATTAAATGTAAACAAAACAAAAACTAATTAATTAATTAATTGATTGATTTGAAAGGGCTTTTTCAGAGTCATTTGTCAAAAACAATCGCAGGCAATTGCTTAACTTCACAGCTGCCTGAGGGGGTGGATAACAGTAGAGGCAAACAACAGACTAACCAAAAAGCTTAAAAGGAAAAGATGGACAATGAGCTGCTGCAAGGGCTTTGAAAAGCCCCAGACTTTAGGGACCACACACAACTAAGAATATGAACTTTACATAATTAATTCAGATAACTCATTAAACAAACTACAACAAAAAAAATAACAATAAACCCTAAGGAGAAAAATTTGATTTCCAGAGTTATTATATTATTTTAAATGTCCAGTTTTCAACAAAAAAAATAGGAGATGGGCTAAGAAACAAGTAAGTATGACCCAACACACAGGACAAAAAGCAACCAATAGATTTTAGCCCTGAGAAAGCCCAGACATTGGCATTCTTACTAGACAAAGACTTAAATAAGCTATTTTAAACATATTTAAAAAAAAGATAAAGGAAACCACATGAGGACTAAAGGAAAGTATAAGAACAATGTCTCACTAACTAGAAAATAGCAATAAAAAGATAGAAAAAAAAATTAAAGAACCAAAGAGAAATTCTGGAGTAATAACTGAAATGAAAAAAATTCATTACATAATATCAACAGAAGATTTAAGCAGAAATAAAAAAAACATTGATGAGCTTGAAGATAGGTCAATTGTGAATGTCCAATGTGAGGAAGAAAAAAAATTTTAATAAACAGAGCCTCAGAGACATGTGGGACATCATAAAAAGGAGAGGTGAGAGGTACAGAAATATTTGAAGAAATGATGGCTGAAAACTTCCCAAATAGGATGTAAAATATTAATCTACACATCCTAAAAGAAGCTTAACAAACTTCTAGTGGGATAAATTAAAAAATATCCACACCTAGACACATCACAATCAAAGTGCCAAAAGCCAAAGCAATAAAGAGAATTTTGAAAGTAGCGAGAGAGAAGTAACTCATCATTTATCTGTGAGCCTCAATAAGATTAACAGCTGACTTCTCATCAGAAACCAGAAAGAATGGAATGATATATTCAAAAAGCTGAAAGAAAAAAAAAACTATTAACCAAAATTCAATATTCAGAAAAGCTACCATCAAAAGTAAAGGCAAAATGAAGACATTCATAGATAAACAAAAACCTAGAGAATGCCTCACTAGCAGATCATTCCTAAAAGAAATATTAAAGAGAATCTTTGAGAATGAAAGTACTCAAATCCACAAAAAGAAATAAAAAGCGCTGAAAAAGTAATTACATAGATAAAAATGAAAGGCAGTAATAATGTATTTTTTGTTTGTAACTTTTTCTCCTACATGATTTGAAATACAACTACATAAAGCAATAATTATAAACTAGTGTTGATGTGAGGATAAAATGAATTAACATAAATCTCTTAGAAAAGTACCTGGTACCTAGTAAGTATTTAGTAATGTCAAGTATTATTCTTATGCATTATTCCAATGTATGTGAAACTTCAGCAGAGATAACCACTTAGTAAGGCAAAAATCAAACCTGAAGATGGATGTCGTGACAGATTTCACAGCCAAAATAGCATTCATTTCCTCTTTAGAGCATAGTAGGACTATTGGCAGAAACTGGGAGTTTGAAAAAAGTTAGTCACGGGTTCTAGGAATTCTGTTTAGAAGACATTTATCTAGAAGTAATGGTGGAACTTCAAACATCCTAAAGGAATCTCACAAAATTGGACAGCAGTTTGACTAGAAGGTGAAGCCTGGAAATTATCATCATAAAAGTGATGGTTGAAGTAAAGGAACAATAGCTCCTCCTCAATGAAATAGAATGCATGGAGAATAGCAGAAGGCTAAGGATTGAGAAATTGAAGAAAACTAAAGAACGGGGGGAAAGCCAGCCAAAGTATAAGTACTTTCTAGAAGGCAAATAGCCAATCATAGAACCAGAAGAAAAAGAATTCTTGATTTTCTAATAATGATTTGGCTTTTTAAAAATGGTTCAATTTAATTGTTTCTATAAAAAGAATATTCTAAGGAAAATGCTAAAATAAAAGATTTTATCCAGTCTGCCTAGGAGAGTTTATACATACATACTTCACGTGACTGTGCTCCTAATTTCACCTAGAAAAACAGCAAACATACTTAAGTAATGCTTTAATGTCTTTATCTCTAAATTACTCTCGACAGCTAAAAATTTTGGAAATAAGCCTATGCCATTTGGCTGACTTTGATAAAGAAGAGAATCCTATTTCTTATGTTAATTACGAAGAACTATAACCCTTATTCTCAATAAAATATTGATGGAAGTCATCAAATGTAAAGACCAGTTTCTGAAGAGCCCTATTTAATGACTGGGTCCTAGGTTAATTAAGAAACATTTACTGAATCCTATTATGTGCAATAGATTCTGCTCATTCTCTGGAACATCAAAGTCTCTCTCTGCTACCCCATATGTAGATACCTAACCACAAGTTAGTATGCTACTTATTATCCTCCTTCAAAGAATGCTCAAATTTCAAGAATACCAACCGTTCTACTTCTTTATCCTTGATGAAACTGATTCTAATAAATCAAATTCGCCAAAGGTCCAGAGCTCCCTTCTAACATTTTGTCTTCTTTAAGAAGATACTTATAAAATACATAAACTACAATTACTTCCTCCCATGTTCTTTAAAGCCATTTATATTGTAGGGGGAAAAATGCACATATGGGAAAGCATATAAAACATAAATGTGCAGCTTAATGAATTATTATATAAACAAATACCCATGTAATCACCACCCAGGTCATTTCTAACACTATAAACTCTAATTTGCCTTTCCAAATTAGAGCTCTCTCCCTCACACCCAAAGGTAACAATTACCTGACTTCTGAGGTAATTATCTTCATTCTTCTCCTTATACAAGGATTTTTAAAGATCAGAAAACTACCAAAAATGTAGTCACTAAATATGTCTGAACATAGTCAAAACCAATTTTTAAAAAAATCATCACCATAATTTTTATTATATTACTAATTTTCAAAATTATCCACATGATATATATCAATCCTGAGGTCTAATTTATCCCAAAATCTTTGTAGCCTATCACCAAACGTGAAACGATGGCCATGATGCAGTGCTTCATTTGTTCAAGGATGTATCAGATGGTACAAAGTTCAAAGTTTATCCCAAAAGGTTTGGGTGGTCACTCATCTAGTCAATGCTTCAAACAGAACACCCAATCTTGATCCATGGAAGGTACTTATTAAAGAACTGCTGGAACATGTAATGGAAATGCGGCAGAAAATGAAGTCGTTAGAGACTTCCTGTGGCAATGATGGAAAAAAATTACTTCTTTAGCTTGTTTGAATATGGGGTTTCTGTCACTATATTCTCCACATAAAACAATGGACTGAAGACTCTTTACGTGTATAGACATATGAAGTAAAATTTACAATTTGGTGCATACAACATATCCATATGTATAACATGCTGCGTAATAAATTTTGAAAACCTTTAATTTTTTTTATTCACCTTGTAACCTTCCCATTACCTTCGTAGTGTATGAATTATTTTGGTCTTGCCTCTAGCCCTCAATACTGTTCCTGAAATTCTTTTGTTGTTGCATGTTAACTGTAGTTTGTTAATTTTCATTACTGCGTGTTCTAGTGTGCAAATACCAAAAACTCCATTCTTTATTTGGTGATAGATCCTTAAGTTATTTCCATTTGAAACTATTATATAAGTAAGGCTCACATCTTCCAGTGCTTATGTAGATAGATACATTTCAGTTAAGTATACTAGAGTGAAATTGCTGCCTTGTCTTCAATTTTACTGCATCGTACTAAACTGGTTTCCAAATGGTTGTACCAATTTACACTTCCACCTTATTCCACATCCGTCTATCTTATAAACTTTGTTTTGCTACTCATATTCATATCTATAACTCACATAGAATTGAATTATTTTTGGCTGTGGTATGAAGTTAAAGTTTTTTTTTCCTTATATGATTATCCACTTGTCCACACAATTTATTGAAGTATCCTTACCACTGCTATGGAATGCTATGCAATGGCATCTCCATCTAATCAAGTGTATATATTGATGGTTGTTTCTGGGCACTATTTTGTTTTGTCAATTTATTATCTATTCTTGTGTTAATTATTGTAGCTTTAGAAAAAAGTGGTCTTGATATCTGGAGTCCTCTCATCTTGCTGCTCTTCTTCAAGTGTTTTAGCTATTCCTCATCTTTGCATTTCCATATAAACTGTGGAATCAATTTGTCAAATACACATACATATACAAATACACACTTTGGGGATTTTGCTTGGGATCGTTTTGAATGTACAGATAATCTGAGAAAAGTTTGAGGAATCTGACATCCTTAAAGTATTGTCTTCCAATCTGTAAATATGGTTTATCTCTAGGTTTTCTTTAAATTCTTTTTAAAACTGTAATTTTCTGAGGGATATTGTACATCTTTTCGATTTATTCTCACAAGGTTCATTTTTGACGCTACTTTAAATGGTTGCCTTATTTCATTCTCCAACTGTTTGTGGCTGATATACAAAACTCCAATTGATTTTGCTTAATGATCTTGTTTCTCACAATCTTGTTAAGCTTGTTAATAATTTACCTGTATATTCTTTTGGATGTTCCTATATGCACAATCATGTTATCTGCAAATGGTTTATTTCAATATGTATTCCTTTTCTTACCTTCATGCAGTGACTAGCACTTCCAGTACAATGTTGAAGAAAAATGGAATAGATAGATATCTTTGTTTTTCTCCCAACTCCAAATAGAAAGCTTTCAAAATTTCACCATTTAAGTATGATATTTCCCATAGGTTTTATGTAAAAACCCTTTATGAGATTCAGGAAGTTCTCTTATATTCCGAGTTTGTTAAGTTTTTATTATGAATAGATGTCATTTTATCAAATGGTTTACATCTGCTGAGATGACCTGTAGTTTTCTCCTTCCATGCTTCTCTTTAAGGTTCTCCCATCCTTGATCATCTTCCCCCACAAATTCTAGCTGTATTGGTCTTCAGAAACTACAGTCTTTATCTCAATTCAGCAAGACCATCAAGCTGTTTAGAATCCCATCCCCTGCAATTCTGTGTAAAATTGCTTCCAGGCAGAAAACCAGGGCAGTTGTAGGATTCACTTCGTTTGTTCCCACAGGGATTGCAGTCTGGGACTGGCCGTTGAACAGTGCCTGAAATAGGAGTTTTGGGGGAGGTGATATTTTTGCGAGATTTCTAGATTTTTACCATGAGATGGAAAACCCTAACCCTGTTACTACCTCACGGTCAGAGGTAGAAGTTTACTTTTATTTCCATCATCTCAGGTTTAAGCAACTTGTTTTAGCAAATTCGATATTTTTGGTTACAGCACCCTGATTTTACCTGGGAAACCATCCTACCCCATTTCATGTAGTCTTAGTGGGACTATTCATCAAGGTGCCCACCTTCCCTGACCAAAAATAACTCAAAATGTTTTTCATATTCTCTGCACTAAAAATGTGAATCATAAACTCAGTGATAACAAGGATAAAAAGTTGGAACTGATCCATTCCAAACCACTCTTAAAGAGATTATCCATTACTCCTCATACAACATAAATATTAGCCAGTGAATTTTATTGGAAAAAGCCAATCTGGGCACACTGGAACACAAAATGATAAAACTTTCTCTGAATTTAAGATGTAAAGATGTATCACATCCAACCATTCCACTACAAAGCTATGGATAAAAAAAGAAAGATTAGTTTCCTCATAAGAAAGATTAAGAGTTCTTCAATATTTTTCAAAAGAAGTGCCCCCAACCAGGTACTATGGATGCAATACTGGGAAAGGAAGGGAAATGCTTCACTCAGGAGGAAGATTCAATCTAAAAGTGCTCATCCATCGAACTGGCAAAAAAATACATATTTTTTTAAGCAGTGCTATCTATTACTGATGAAAGTAAAGAGTGATGTGCACTCTCATGCACTGCTGATTGGAATATGAATTGCTGCAACCTCTTTTGGAAACTAATCGAGTAATATCTATTAAGATTAAAAATACACATATACTCTCTGCCAGAAATCCTGTTTTGGAAAAATGTGTCCTTTAGAAATAAAAGCACTGCTATCTAAAACATACACAAAGACATTTCTTTTGACCTTGTCTAAAGGAACAAAATACGGGGGAAAAAAAGGGAGGGAAAGAGGAAAGAAGGGTCTGAATGTCAATCGAAAAGAATGATTGCATATATTGTGTATTTATGCTATGGAATATTAGCTTTTAAAAAGAATAAGTTGGTCTACGGCCATGCTACCCTGAACATGCCTGATCCTGTCTGATCTCAGAAGCTAAGCAGGGTCAGGCCTGGTTAGTACTTGGATGGGAGACCATCTAGGAAGACCAGGTGCTATAGGAGTAAAAAATTTAAAAGTAAGGGATTGTAAGCTGACAAGGTCCTTGCAATCTGTGAGGTCGACCAAGGGTTGCCTCGCCTAAAAAATAAAAAATAAATAAAAATAAGTTGACACTACCCAACTGCACATTTAAAAGTGGTTAAGATGGTAAATTCTACATTGTGTTTTTACAACAATAAAAAAGAAGAAAGCAAAAAAATGAGTCATATCTATACATAATGATCTGGAGAAATGGTTAGACATAGAAACACAGAAAACGGGAGTACCACATCACTAGGAGTACCCTGGTCCAGGGATTCAAACTGCCTGATTTTAGTGAATCCTTTTATGCAAGTAGCTATCAAATTATCTTAGCTTGGTGGCAGCAAGCATTCCAATTACATAATTACGTCCCTTGTTTTTATTTTCTCCATGGTCTCACATTTCCCTCCTCACCCACATCTAAGGTTATACAGTTTTCTTCAGTTCTATAAAACATCAGGACCTTGGCCACCTCAAGGTCTCGCATGTGTCCCTTCTGTCTAAAATTTTAATTTCCTTCCCCTGCACCTCACCTATTTCTTTCAAGTCTCAACTTAAGTATCATTCTAGCAAACATATCTTCAGTGACTCCCCCTCCCCCAACTTAAGTTAGGTCCCTGATTATTCTTCAAATCCTATTTGTGATTATGTATTTAAGTTTACATGCTTGTCGCTCTCTCCCACTAGACTAGGTTAAGACAATGACTTTATCTGTTTAATTCCTCAGTATATATCCAGTACCTAGCAGAGTGAAACAGTGGTATACAGGAGGTAATCAAATACTGAATAAATGAATGCGCAGGAAGAACAGATTTGAGGAGAAAGATTTCGGGCTTGAATATTTTTAATCTGAAGTATCTATGCAATACCCAAGAGGAAATGCTAGGCAGACAGACATAACTATCTTGATTTCAGGAGAAAGATCTATGCCAGGAGGACTGATTTGAGAGTGATCAAGTAGATAGTAAATGAAGTCATCCAAAGGGATGAGAATATAGAGGATTTAAAACAAAAGGGAGAAGCTAGGACTAAGAAAGAACAATCAAACTGATAGGAAGTAAACAAGTGTGTGATACTGTTGAATAGATTATTTCAAAATAAGAGTAAGGTAGTCCCCCCTTCTCCACAGGGGAAACGTTCCAAGACTCCCCCAGTAGATGCCTGAAACCACAGACAGTACTGAACTCTATATATACGTTGTTTCCTATACATACATAACTACAATAAAGTTTGATTTATAACTTAGGCACAGTAAGAGATTAAGAGCAGTAAAATAGAACTATAAAATACACTGTAATAGAAGTTATGTGAATGTGATCTCTCTCAAAATATCTTATTGTACGGTATTCACCCTTCTTCTTGTGATGATATGAGATGACAAAGCACCTACGTAAGGGTTTCTTGAACATAAGCATAACAGTCGATCTAGTAACCGAGACAGTTATTAAGTTACAAACAGTGGGTAGCATATACAGCATGGATATACTAGACAAAGTTATGATTCACATCCTAGGGGGGATGAAGTGGAAGGGCATGAGATTTCATCGCTGTACTCAAAACAGACATCAGCCTACTGTGGTTAATTGAAACCATAGAAAGCAAAACCATGGATGGAGGGACTACAAATACTGCCAAAAGGTAAGGACTAAAAACTACCAGGTTTAATGACAAAGCCACTCATGACTTTGGATCAGTAGTATTAGATGATAGGAACAGAAATAAATTTTCATTTAGTTGAAAACTAAATGAGAAAGTTGAAAAGACTACCAAAAACTTGCATGCTTATGTTAAAAAGAGGATGGGTTTGGGGTTTTTTTTTTCATTTTTTAAAGAATGGAAGCTGAGCATATTTAAATTATCATGATAGAATCAATAAATTTCTAGAGCTTTGTATCCTATAGGATATGGAAGGATGTAGGACCCAGAGCACAGATCAGCCTTGTAACAGTCATTCTCTTTCCACTTCAATTGGAGGAAAGATGGGTGAGATTCATTACATTTGCAGATAGTGAGAAAATAATTAAGATATAGTTTCAACTTTCTCTGTGAAGTAGGAGGTGAGAAAGTCTGTTAAGATTGAGTACAGGGGCTAATAGAATATGTCAAGGTGAGATTTAAAATAGCCAGGACCGTGAAAATTAAAGGAAAAGAGAAAGGAAATTTCAAGAATCACTGTAGGCTTGAGTCTGGAGATGATGAATTTCTAATAGCACTAATAGTGTGATTCTGTGATTCCCTCTGCAACACTTGCCTAAGTCAAAATCAATGGATGAGGATTGACCCAAGATTTATATTTTGTATGGCGCATGAACAAAAGAATACAAAAGCAAAAAAGTTAAAAGTGTTGGCAATAGAACAGTTAAACGAAAGTGAACAAAGTGAAAAGACTGGAGAGGTAAAACACGAAAAAAAGCAAGGTCCTGATGGAGAAGATGGAGTGGATGCCTAAGTGATGCCAAGTAATGGAGTAATAAAGCTGAGGAGTCAAGGCCAACATCATGTATATGACATTAGAGAAGTGATTTTCCCTATTGCTAAGTCTACTTAAGTATCACATTGCATTTATATTTTTATGCACATATGCATAAATTATAAACAGTATCAATTTAAATAGTACTTGATTTGTAAAGTTTAATTCTTACTAACCTCAGGTTACTGTTTAAAAAATTCAAAATGTTCTGCTTATATGATAAACCATAAATTTTTTCAATGGTAATACATTGATTTGAATAAAGCAAAAAGTTAAAAATCACTGGTCTAGATCAACCTGTTCATTTTATAGAAAAGGAAACAGACTTCTAGAAATTAAGCAATTTACCCAAATTCAGCAACTTGCCATAGCAACAGAACTTTAAAAATAAATCGAACTTTACAAAAAGTTTTTCCTGTATTGAAAAATAGACCATTCTTGATCCTTCTGAAGAGAAATATTTCATAATTACCAACTCTTCTTATAAAAAGCTAAAAATATTTGCCACAAATATCGTATTTATCATGCTTACAAAATTAAATACTTCATCGCGCATATAAATATATTACATATGATTTATAAGCCCTTACCTAAAGACTTAAATTTATAATTTTTATGTATATCTTTGCCAAAAATTATGAAGGGAAAATTGATATGCTAAGTCAATGTTACATTTTAATTACACTGATTAAAATTATTCCATTTCTTCTATAATCTTCCTCAACATAGCACTACAGCCACTACTAGAAAAGATGGAAATTGGAAAGATCAACTCTATTTGTCTTACCAGCAGTTTAACCACTCAACTGGTATATATTTTCAATAAAAAGGAGCTAAGAATATGTGCCAGACATTGAGAAAGGAATGACAATAGATAAGGAAAAAAAAGATAGGAATTATCTGCATTCCCATCTACAGAATATATAACAGATGTTCACCAAATAACCTGTTTAAGTGAAGGGACAATTTGTCTTCTGATCAAAAAATAAATATTTTGATTTATCCAATATACTAAAACTAGGATTTAAAAAAATCATACCTCACCCTTTCTCAAAGAATTTTAAATATGGCTGTGTAGATGAGACAGAAAGGCAGTATATCTATATGCTTAATGAGTTAACCATTTATCAGATACCAAATTTCATAACCAACTGAATGTTGGCCAATAAAGTACTTATCTGGGAAATGGATTGCGAAAGCTCTAATCTACAAAAAAATATCACCATCAAAATATTTATAACTTCCTCTTTCAGTTTCCCTCAGTTTTACCAAGGAAATCATTAGTTTATCATCAAATCTCATTTTTAAACCAAGCGGTGCACTACTTCATTTACTCCCCAAACTCATTTTTAAAAACTATTCCACAAAACTCCAATCTCAGGGGATGACGGTTTCTCCACACTTAGTTCTTCCCAAAAGAATATCCTGCAAATTCTTAAAATTTCAAACTAAGAATTCCCAAAATGTTGCACACAAATAGGCACAAGATCTCCTTCAAGGATTATACCGATTCTCATTATTTGTAGACTCCACATTTGCAAAATCCCCTACTCACTAAAACTGTTTTGCAATCCCAAAAACAATACAATGCTGTCACACCATTCAAAGACATAGAGTGGCAAAAATTTTGAACTCACCCAATGATGAGGTCAAAAAGTGATGCTGTCTTGTTTCAGCATTCAAACTGTAAACAAGTATCTTTTCTATGTTCTATTTAGTGTCACATGTTTTATATTTTGGTACTTTTTGTTGGTGATTTCACTATTTAAAATGGCTTGCATGCATAGTGCTGAAGTGCTGTCTAGCATTCCAAAGCACAAGAAGACTATAATGTGTCATATATGAGAAATATGACTATTAGACTTCATTCAAGCACGAGTTACAGTGCTGTTGGCCATGAGTAAAATGCTTATGAATCATGAATCAATAATATATAAATAAGGTGTCTTTAAACAGAAACACACATAAAACAAGGTTATGTATTGCTAGGTTGACAAAAAAATGTTGTGACCTGGGGCTAACAGGAACCTAACCCTGTATTTTCCCCTAGGAACAAACATTCGGTGTTCACTGAATTCAGTGTTCAGTGACTTTATAGAAAATAACTACCCAAATAACAAGAATCAACAGTACTTGGAATGTCACACCTTTACAAATGTCAAATTAAATAAGACAGAACAGAGTTCATTCACCAAAATGAACTACCATTTCCCGACACATAGCATTATTCCATGAGACTATTCAATAAATAAGACTGCCAAATAAATGCTTCAGAAAATTAAGTGCTAAAGTTCTATGGAAGAGACTCCTATAGTTCAATATTCTTCCCCGGCCAGGACAAAGGTATACCAGTCTGTCATTAGTTGGAGCACACAAAGGCAATCATCAGAAGCTTAAGCACAGTCATCAGAGTCAGAGGAGAAAAAATTAAGTTCAAAATCGCAAGAACGAGGTCTTGATAAATATAAGAAACCAGAAAATAGAGTCTGTGTCCTGATGGGCCAGAGTTCTTTAAAGGACATAAGAGCAGGCTTGCCATAAGGGAACACAGAAGGAGGATCTTAACAATCTTAACAAAGGAGGATTTCAATTAGCTACTATACTCATACCTTTAAATTTCAGGAATATCACAAACTCTTTTCAGTTTCCTTCTGAAAAATTATTTTACCTAACTGTAATAATTAATTTTGTGTCAACTTGGCTAGGGCACAGAACCTAATTATTTGGCCAAACGCTATTCTAGATGTTTCTTTTAGGTACTCTTTAGAAAAGATTAACATTTAAATAAGTAATCTTTGAGGAAAGCAGATTACTGTCTACAATGTAGGCAGGCCACATCCAATCAACTGAAAGTCTTAAGAAAAATACTGACTTCCACTGAGAATGTTAAATTCTGCCAGACTGATTTCAAACTCAAACTCCAATTCTTTCCTAAGTCTCCAGCCTGCTGGCCTACCCTGCAGATTTTGGACTTGGCAGCCTCCACACTTGTGAGCCAATTCCTTAAAATCAATCTCTTACTCTTCATCTACACACACACACACACACACACACACACACACACACACACACACACACACACACACACACACACTATTGTTCAGTTTCTCTGGAGAACTCTAAAACAGCAAAATGTTGAAATAAAAATATAAGGACATTAAAGTAATTAGAATGCAAGTCCTCCAAGCCCCACAAAGACAGGGACCTACTTTTCGTTTATCGACATTGAATACCTGGCACATTGCAGGAATGCAAGTACCTGTTGGATGAATGTTAGTAAACATATATTCTCTTAACAGTAACTTCTATTTGTTGATTACTCTATTTCAAGCACTACGCTGGGAGGTGTTCTTTGTTCAATGTTTTACTTCCCCAGAACATCCCTTCAAGATCCTAGTTTTAAGTTCCCATTACAGAGATAAGGAAACCAAGGCCGAGTTGAATTATGCTGTCCAGTCACACAATGATTGGCATTGTGAGCTGACAGTCAAAGTTGTCTGATTCTTCAAATTTGAGAGATGACTTACAATAATTTAGGAGAGGTACAAATAAAGTATACAAGTACTTACTAAATCCCGGACTGTAAGAATTTAAACAGGCATTTTTAAGACATCAATAAAGTTCTATTTCTCACAGTACAAAGGGAAGTCTAGAGCTCATTACTCTTAAGGGGCAGTCCCAGTAGAATAGAAAGAGTAGGAAGAGTCATGTAGCTAAACTTGTATTACCTCAGTGCTATATATCTAATCTTTGAATGTTATGTCACTGCATACATGCATTCACTCCCATAAAAGTAAGTCGATGGCATTCTGGTCTCTAAGTCTAACTTTTCATAGAAGTTCTCATTATCGTATTCTTCATCAGTAAATTGTCATCACCTTTCACGATGTTTAAAAACTATCTGATTACACATACCAAACATGAATAAGTGTTTCAATTTTATTTAACGTTTTTTAAATGACTATACAACTCAGATTTATATAATGCACAATACTAAAAAAGTGCAAAATATTTACCATAAACATATGGTTATGAAACTGAATATCCACAATGGTTGCATCATCAACTCAACTTAGCGCTTTGACTCATTTAAAGAAGGCACAGCTTTTCTGATATCTTGTTGGACGTTATGGCTGCTCCACATCTTCTTCCACCTAGTCTCTTCTGAACTGGTTCAGATTGCTCAGCACATACCCACACGGTGTTAAGAAAGTCATAAAAATCACGACGAGTCCAACAGCCACGTCCTGGAAGAGAAGATGAAACGACACAGTTTTCGAGTATGGCTTCCTCGACCTTCACTTGATGCCTAACAAAAACCGCTTCCGTTTTGAGGATCTGGCCGCTGTCCTAGAAACCCGGGCCTGACGAAAACTAAAAAAGCTGAATTTCCATTCCTTTATGATCGAACTTAAATTTCTGAAAAAATTTTATTTCTCTCCTAACGGTTCCCTAGTTCCGACCTTTGAACTCTGAAACGTGGATGCTGCCCAGGATTTCCAACATCTTAGAGAAAATGATAGATCGTGGAAGTAAAGAGGGCGTTCGAAGGTGGTAGGTTTGCAACAGCTCTGCCCTCGGTCCCGGCGCCCATAAAGGGTACCCACGAAGTCGGCCCCGGCCCTCTCCGAGGCCCCTCCCACTCAAGATCCCACTTCCCGGCCCTCAGGCCCAACTCTGGCGCGCTCACCGAAACCCTCCCCGGTCACCCAGCGGCCTCCAACCCCCTCCCCCAACGGCAGCCCCCACGTGAGCCATGGCCCCGGCCCTCCTCTCCTCCCCTGCCGTCGGGGCGCCTCCAACCTCGGCCACGCGCTCTCGTCGCTGCATCCCGTCCGCGCCGACCCGAGGGCTGGGCCCCAACTCACCACAGCCGATGCAGGCTGCTGGTTGCGACCGGGCTCCGAGTGGGCCAGCCGGCGGCCGGGTGGGGCCACGCGGCGGCGGCGAAGCAGGCAGAGAACAAGCAGGCGGGGCATGACGCGTCCGGTGAGGCGAAGCGAGACGAGGCGGACGGAATAGCACGCGCGAAGCGACG
>NW_011889000.1:1865480-1877633 GCF_000151845.1 Pteropus vampyrus | reverse complement strand
AATTTGCTTGTCTTTAGACTTGTGAAGTTTCTTCATGATATCGCTAGGTATGAGTCTTCATTCGTGTGGATTAGCAGTGGGTGAGACTTTTCAATTTGAAGACTTGGACCCTTCTTTGGCTCTGGGACATCTACTTCTATTAATTATTTCCTTCTGTCTATTTTATTCTGTTCTAAATCTGAAACTCCTATTAGATGGATGTTGGCCCTTCTTGGTGAGTCATCTGTGTGTTTCCACTTTTCTTTTTTGTCCCCATGATCTGCATTCTGGAAGATTCTTCTGACTTTTTTTCTTTAGTCCTTCTGTTGAGTTTTCATTTAAGAATTCTATTTCTAACAGAAATTATTTTGGGGTCGTTTTTTAGTCACCTATTCCTATTTTATAGATGCACTGTCACTTCAAATTTCTCTGAGAACATTTTTTTCAATTTTTTACGCCTACAGCACCTATCTTCCTGGATGATCTCCCATCCAAGTACTAACCAGGCTCAACCCTGCTTAGTTTCCGAGATCAGACGGGATCAGGCTTGTTCAGTGTGGCATCGCCGTAGACTCTGAGAATATTAATTTAAATTTTTTTTAAAAGTTCTCTTCTGTTCTCTGAACTATTTATGTTTCTTCTAGGGGAATTCTATTTATTCATTTTGGCCCTGCTGGTTTTTCTCAAGTATCTTATGACCCTTGGTTGGTTTTTAATGCTTCTAAGTATAAGGAGCAGGGTGAATTACTTGGGTTCTTTTTTATTACCAGTCTGTCTTCAGAATGAAAATGCAATGATTTACATGACCTATGTGTGGGGGCAGAGTATATCAACTGGCAGACAGGAGGACATCATTCCTCACCGCTGTGCCAAAGTAAGTGAGGTTCTACTCTAGGCTTCCTAACTACTGCCATCCCAGGAAATAACTTAGACACAGATTTGGTGTCTGGTAAGAGTTTGCTTCCTGGTTCATAGATGGCTGTCTTCTCATTATATCCTCACATGGCATAAGGGACAAGGGAGCTCTTTGGAGTTTCTTTTATAAGGGCACTAATCCTATCCATGAGGGCTCCACCCTAATGACCTAGTCATCTCCCAGAAGCCCCACTTCCTAATACCATCACATTGGAAGTTAGAATCTCAATTTATGAATTTGAGGAGAAAATAAACATCCATTGCATTTAGTAAAAAAAAAAAATGTAAAATATCTCATTAATTGTTTTTATATTGCTTGCATATTAAAATAATATAATTTTTATATATTTTGTTAAAATAATGCAATAAATAGTATCGTACCTGTTTCTTTTCGTTTTATTTATTTATTTATTTAACCTGTTTCTTTTTAGTTTTCTGAACACAATGACAAAGTTTAAAATTACACAAATGGTTTACATTATATTTCCCATGGACAGCTGTAGAATCATTTCCTGACCACTCAGGCCCTGCATGCTGTCACCCCACTTCTGATTGATCTATTTCCCCTTCTCTGCTTTATTTCTTCTTGGCCCATAAGCACCATCTGAACTTATACATTTTGTTTGCTAACTGTGTGTCTCCTTAGCTAGGTGAGCAATGCAAGAGCAGGGGTCTTCTCTGATTAGATCGCTCCTAAGCATCTCAAAGAGAACCTCACACATAGTAGGTACTGAACAAATATTTATTGAATGAATAAATGAATGAATGAACGCTCACACCACTGTGCTCTTCTCTTTTCCCTACTAAAGGCATTGTCTGGAGAGCAGGGAAGATTAAAAGCTGAGAGGAATTATACCCTCTCCCACACAGTAGAAGCTGACAAAATAGGGGAGAGAGGCACTGAACTGTGAAGAGAGGGAATGAATGCATGGTGGTACATTTAAATATTGGTCATCTCTCTGCAGCCATGAGATGAACCATGGGAGAGCATGACTGGACAAAAGATGTTAATGTATAATTGTTCCCAGATACTTCTCTCCTCCTGTGGACTAAAGAGGACTCCAGTTACACATACTCAGTTTCTTTCTCTCCCTCATCCTCCAAGATGAGGGGGAAAATGGGTGTCAGAAATATCCTTTTGAACTCTCATTATACAGAATCAGGAAGAAATGGGGAGAGGTGGAGAAGGACAGGAGGCACAAGATACTATTGGGAGCAATTTTGTGAAGAATTAAAAAGAAAGGAATACAAAGAGCTGCACTGTGTAAGAAAAGTAGAAGGAAAATTAAAGGGAAATTTAGGAAGGATTGCTATAGTTTATGTATCCCCTTTAGGATATCTGAAAAATTGGAATAAAAAAACTTAAAATTTTAAAATGGTTTTTAGGTGACAAATTATATGGCTCAATTGACATATCTGAACCTACACCACATGGTGATGACTGTATGTTTAGACCACTTACATTGAATATAAGTACATGTAAGTAATAAATGGCAGAGGTTATCATATTAGATCTTTTTAAAAACATCTAACTCTATCCTATCTAAAAGAAATCCACTTCAAACATGAAAATATAGATAGACTAGATGGAAAAACATGTACTATGCAAATACTAACTATAGAAAACTGGGGTGACTATACAAAGTAAACATCAGAGCAAGAGATATTAGCACAAAGAGAGACATGTTATAATGATTAAGGGATCAATTCATAAAAGGACATAAATTTCCTAAATGTCCATGGATTTAACAAAGCTTCAGAATACTCGAAGAAAAAACTGTTAGAACCAAAAGGAAAAATAGATAAAGCTAAAATTGTAGTTGGAGAATTCAAACTTCTCTTTCAATAATTGATAAAACAAGTAGAAGATCAGTAAGGATACAGAAGACTCGGGCACCACCATATTGAAGTAATTGACAGTTATAGAACACTATTTTAACAACACTCAAATACACATTCTTTTTAAGTGCAAATGAAAGATCTACCCAGATAGAATATATTGTGTCATAAAAAAGTCACAAGAGTTGGAAAGGATATACTCATACACTGTATATCCTTTAACAAAAATGGAATCAAATTAGAAATCAAAACCAGAAAGATATCTAAAAAAATTCTCAAATATTTGGAAATTAAACAACACACCTTTAAGCAACCCATGGCTCAAAGAAGAAATCAGGGAAACTAGAAAATACTTTCAACTGAATGAAAGTTAAAACACAATACATCAAATTGTGGAATGTAGCTAAAACAGTACTGAGAAGGAAGTTTTTGGCATTAAATGCATAGATTGGCAAAAAGGAAAGGTGTAATTAATACTTCATCTCTAATTGTGAAATGAAAGACTGTTTCTTATTAAGGACTTTCCTTTCCTCTAGACTGGAGACTGGATGGAATACTAGAAAGATGTTGGACTTCACAATTTGGCAAATGTAGGTTCAATTCTTGGCTTTGTTATTTTTTAACTGTGTCATGTGGAGCCACTTAACATCTTCTCTTAGCCTCAGTTTCTTCATCTGTGGAACTGAGTTAATAATACCTACAATTTGGGAATGCTGAGAGGATTAAATGTGCCTTTGACACATAGCGGGTCACACAGTGAGTATCACACTTGCCTAACAGGGGAGGACAAACTGTGGGTTAGGATACAACAATTAGTCAAAGTAGATCTAAAGAGGAGTCATGTAGGAAAAGTTACTAACCCTGAGACACAGAATCAGCTATCACATTGTTAGAGAAACTCAAACTACTAAATGACCTAAACAAGATCTAAAGAGCCCAGTAATGAGATAATTTCTACCCTTGCACTACTTTTGTGTAGTGTCTGTCTTAACATAGGAGTCTAGATACTTTGCTACAATTTTCTCTGAATAGTTGGTTATTTTTTGGTTTCAACATTGTTGACATCCGGCATACTCTGTGAGCCTCTCTTTTCTGGGAACCACCCCTCCCCCACTTACATGGTGGTGGTGGTGGTTACCGTTGTTATTATTTAATCCTTCTAAAGCACCTACTATGTACCTGGTACTGCTCTAAACACTTTATAGAGGAAGAAACTGAGGTACAGAAAAATCAAGCAAGTTGCCCATAGTTAAATTAGTGGGTCACATACTTTGTACCAGTGAGGCAAGACAGATAGTGCAGAGACATCCCCTCCCCCTCCAGGATATGGCTCTGGAAAGTTTTCCTTTCTTCAGACCTCCCCCTGTTTTACCCCAGCAAGGAAAGACATGCTAAAACTGGTCTTTTTCAGCTTAGATACTATCTTTGGCTATGATCTTTGGCTAATTATAATATCACTCTAATCTCATCCACATTGCAAATACCGCAGCTCCCATCATGCACCTGAGGCCATGACAGTTCCGGAAATACCATAGGAGGAAAAAAAAGCTGGAAACTGAGCACCCCTCCTAGTGAGAGAAGATAGCAAGGCTATGTCAGCACCTCAGTACCACGTTTTTCCTGGGCTCTGCCTCCAGAAAGAACAAAAAGTTCATAACCAAGCATCCTGGAGTGACTCTCTTGAGTAAGCCCACCCTCCCCCCTTGAGTGTATTCTTTTGCTTTAATAAACCTTGTGTTTTCCTCCTTGCTGTTTATCTTGCCTTCGAATTGGTTTTTGTGGAGTAAGACAAGAACCTGGTCACTGGAGCCCTAAGCTCTCCAGCTGTTTGTCTTACCTTTAACTTCTTTTTCACAGAATAAGATAACCTGGTAACTCAAGCCCTGAGCTTTCCGGCAAGATTATTGATGACTCTAAAGAGCTTTTGTTTATATAGGTTATAACTATTAATATTTACTGTATTTGAAATTAAAACTAATGATATTTATTAATTCACTTAAAAATAACAGTAACAACTCCATCACATACTAACATATATAACGTTTTTACTAAATATGAATATATATATTTTAATAGAACAGTAGCATTGTTTTACATTTTAAAATCGCTTTAATGTCAGGCTTCATAGAAGACTAAACCACCTGGATTCTCAGATCTGTTTTTGTGTTCAATCTGTTGTGGTATCACATGTCGCACAGCCTCTGGAAAATTCCACTCTGCACTCTTCAGAGAATGAATGAAGAAAGTCAAATAACTTAATATTATTATGAAAATAATTTTGTTTTGTTTGTTTTGTTTGTTTTGAATGAAAATAATTTTTACCTTGCAAGGCCCCCTACAAGAGTTTAGGGGATTTCTAAATCCCCATAGTTTGAGCACCTCTGGGTTACATGAGTCCTATAAGAACTGATTTAGTAAAACCTGTCCCTATATCCTGGCCACCACCGATTGGTCTAAAGCTAGGCTCTCAACTCGAATATTGGCAAAGAGCCCTTTGCCACCAATGTTATGCTTGGGACCAGCAGGCTGAAACTCAGACTCTTTCATGAGATGGATTGTCTAACCAGAGAGCCATGGTTTTTTTCTACCCATGGAGAGAGCCCTTCCGAGGTGAGTTAATAATAGCCAAGCTACTGAAAGAAGCAAAGATTAACAACAGAGGGAACATCCTGAACTGACCATGTTCTAATCCGTGGTTCTCACTGTTCCTGAAGCTCCGACGCCTTCTTGTCTGTGAGTTCTGGGCCACTCCTTATTTTCTTTTTGATAAGTCCGACTTTGGGCTTCAACTGTTTGGAGCTGAATTTCTATCACTTTTGATTAAAAGAGTCTCAATGAAGACTCTATTAGTCACCTTTTTTTCCCTCGGGTTTCTGACCCTCCTTTTAATTAATAAAAAAAAGGGTAGCAAAAAATGCTGAAGTAAGCTAGGAAAGAGCTTAGTGAGAGACAAACCTGGCTGGAGTTACCCTAATCTGGAAAAGTTTAGGCTGGAGTGCAGCTGATGTGAGAATCGTCTTTCTCTGTGACAAAAACCTTAAATTACTTTTGATAGTGTCAGTAAATCTGACTCCATATTCAGCCACAACACAATTAAGCTCCCTGACTCCCACTCCTAACCCAGGAAGTGGCCCTTTTAGCTTCTCAAATTACTGGTACAAACAACCTTCTTTTCCAAGTCACAAAAGACCAGCACTGTTAATTCAAACCTCTACAATTTTCCATAAAGGGCTAGTGGGCCCTGCATTCAACATATTCTCAGTGACCTACAATGCTGGACCTTCCTGCTTGCAGTTATGTAAAGGGACATAATTAGAGCTACAGCCTAGAGATCAAGTTTTTTGAGCCCTATGTATACAATGAAAGAGAAAGGCACACTCCCCCACTTACTTCTTTTTAATGTGTTTCTCATAAGTGTTCATGTTCTAAATAAACAGGTGTTAGGTTTCTAGAAAATTATATAATGTATTAAGACTGCACTACCCCAGGCTCAAAAACATCTTGAATTCTCTCCTCTCTAGAAACACACATTTAATTGCCTTTCAAGGACCAAAGGTCTTTTAGGAATGCAGTGCCTCTCTCTGGGTCTATTTGTGGCTGTCTTTACAATTGCATGACCTCAAAGATAGAAACTCAGATAAGCAAGCAGCAAGAGCAGAAGGTTTGCAAAGGTAAGAAAAACATTCAGAGTTATGCAACCGGTCACATCAGTAACACACTTTTGAATCGAAAGCATATTGATAATATAAGATCCAACAAAATATGCTGTCCATTATTACAAAAAATCCTGAGAAGGAATTGCCCTTATGCAGTTCAAAAGATAATCTTGGTGTGAGTTCACTCGTTTGAACTTGTGCAAATTTTTTTTAAATGGATTCTTTCGTCAAAATAATTGCATGTGATTTGAAACAAAAATGGATGAGGAACCAAGACAATGGACCTTGGAGTGGGATGCAGAGTAAATTGAGGTAAAATCTATCTCTAGATTTTGTGGAGGAAACATATCCCTCCAAAAGATTGAGGTTTTGCTGGTACCTTTGCTAATTAGATGTCCAGAATATTCTGTAGCATCTTAAATACTTGAAATTGTATCACCATTACTCTTCCTTGCTTTCCTATTGAAGGGAACCAAAGTTTTGCCAACCTGAGGCTGAAATTTAACACCCTTTTCCCCACTGTTTTCTCCTTTGTCAAAAATATATATACCCAATGTTACCTCACTGTCTTTATAATTTTCATGCTTATGTGAATTTCCCATGCACATGTATTAAAATTTTATTTTCTCCTGTTAATCTGCCTCTGTTAATTTGATTATTAGCCCAGCTAGAAGAATTTAGAAGGTAGGAGGAAAAGTAATAATTTTTTAGCCCCCACACTATATAGTTTAGAGTTTACATATCTATGAACCAAAAGGTTTAGCTTTGCCTGTTTTTGTGTTTTATAGAATTTAAGATGCCATTATTTGACATTTCATTAAGAAAAAAAAATATCTGTTAACTAAATCACGACCTAGAGATGAGGTCATCAATAGTAAAACAACAAATTTTAGCATTGTTAAAAAAATGTTAAAAAAATGCACCTTAGAAAGGATGAAATATTATACATAGAATTGTATGATTACTTTCGTGTCTTGTTTCTATGGCTTAACATCATGTTTGTAAGATTCATCCTTGTTTTTTATAGCTTAAGTTCATTTAATGCAAGAATATACCACATTTTTTTATCCATGCTATTATCGATGGATAATTGAGTTGTTAACAGTTTCTTATTTATATAACAATGCTGATGTGAGCATTATTTTTCATATCTCCTGGTACGCATGGTCATAAGTTTTCCTATACATATACCCAACAGTAGATTTGCTGGGTCATACAAGACAATTTTCAACTCTCCTCGGTCATGCCAAACTGCTTCCCCAAATTGGTTCTTCCTATTTTTACTCACGCCAGCAATATAGAGTTCCTATTAATCCACATCCTCGTCAATGGAATTGTTTTTTATTTTTTTTTCATCTTTACCAGTCTTATTAGTCAGTGGTATTATCTTATTGAAGCTCTAATTTGTACTTCCTTTATACTTATATGGTTGAGAATCTTTTAATTTGTCTCATTTGAACATCCTCATTCGTTCAGCTCTTTTTCCCATTTCCTATCTGGTTGTCTTTTTCTTCTTGAATTACAGGAATTCTCTATGTATTCTGGATATAAGCCTTTTCTTGGTTTTATGCAGATATCTTTCCCCACTGTGTGGGTTGTCTTTTCACTCTCCTTATTATATATTTTGATGAACCGAAGTTCATATTTTAAATGTAATCGAATCCATCTGTAGGGGAGGCGAAACTTTACCTCTACCTTCTTAGGGTCTCCTGCTGGGACTTGGAATTAAATTGACATAAACAGATTAACAAGAGAAAGGCATACGGATTTTTACATGTGCATGGGAGCCTTCCTAGGAAAGTGAAGACTCAAAGTAGTTAGAGCTGAATCCATATATACTAAGTTGAACAAAGAGTAGTAAATTATGAAAATGAGACAAGACAAAGGGAATTGAGTCAGAGCAGTTAATCATGGAGAAGTGATTAGGAAAATAAGAATTAGTTTAACAAGATGAATTTGTATAGATTTCCCTTGTCCTCGATTCCCATCTCTGGTGATAGGAATATTGCTTTCCTCCTGGTATGCAGGGGGTTATCTTCTATGTCTTTCAAGGTACCAGTTACCGTTCTGAGCACTTTGACACATGTATTTTCATTCCTCTTCACCTTTTAGACTCCAGGAGATTCAGAAAAATGCTTGGAAATAGTATTATTATATGCAAAGCATACGATTAAATAGAGTTTGCCTTTTCTTCCTTATTTTAAAAACCCAGATTCCATATTGTATTTCCAGATAGTTGAGCCTAAGGAGGGGCTTTGGTGGATGGTTCTGTATGGTAGAAAAAGGAAAGAGTACATTGGAGTTACAGAAAATAGAATACACAATTAATGTAGAATATGACTCAGGTTTTCAGCTTAAGTGACCAGGTGGATGGGGTGCCATTCACTGATGGAGGAAGTAGGGAGAGAACACACATCTTGGACTCTTGATTGCCAGTGACAGAAATTCACTGTTTTTACTCACTTCCAACTAGCTTAAGATTTTTTTAAAAGGAGAGCATTAGGGTAACATAATGGCCCATTAAAACTAAAAGACCAGGGATGGATTGATCTTTTCTGAAATTTCCAGAAAGAGTTCTCTAGAACCCACACTCTTCACCACTGCTGAATACAGTTGAACCTGGAGCAGCACATGTTTGAACTGCAAAGGTCCACCTTTATTCGGATTTTTTTCAGTAAATAGCTGCACTGTTTTTGATCCACAGTCGGAAGTCTGTGGGTGCGGAAGGCTGATTGTATGCATAGATTTACACTATTTTATGTAGGGAACTTGAGCATCCTTTGATTGGGGTATTTGCTGAGGTCCTAGAACCAATCTGCCATGGATACCATGGGTAGTTCAGTTTTAGGAGAGTGAAAAGTTATACGTGGATTTTTTATTCTGTGGGGGGTCAGTGCCCCTAATCCCCATGTTGTTCAAGAGTCAACTGTACTATCTTAGCACTAGCCTTTTAAAATTATTACTATTTTAAATTATTTTTCAGTATGTCTTCCTATTTAGAGTCTAAACTCCTCAAGAGAAAGAATCATTTATTTTTTTCACCCCAACCATCTAGCACTATGCTTCACACATGGTATTGGATGCTTTAAAAAATGTGTGTTGGCATCACTAGCTATTAAGGAAATGCAAATCAAAACCACAATGAGATAACATCTCACACCTGTTAGAATAGCTATAATCAACAGGACAAGTAATAACAAATGCTGAAGAGGATGCAGAGAAAAAGGAACCCTCATACATTGCTGGTGGGACTGCAAATTGGTACAGTCACTATGGAAAACAGTACGGAGCTTCCTCAAAAAACTAAGAATTGATCTACCATATGATCCAGCAATCTCACTACTGGGTATTTACCCCAAAGACTTGAAAAACCATATCCGAAAAGATATTTGCACATTGATGTTCACAGCAGTATTACTCACAGTGGCCAGGACATGGAAGCAACTGAAGTGTCCTACGATAGATGATTGGCTGAAGAAGCTGTGGCACATATATACAATGGAATATTATTCAGCCATAAGAAGAGATGAAATACTGTCATTTGCAACAACATGGATGGACCTCGAGATAATCATGCTAAGCGAAATAAGCCAAACTGAAAAAGTAGAAAATCACATGATATCACTTATATGTGGGATAGAAACCTAAAAGCAACAAATGAACAGGACACACAAACAGAGACTCAAGGACATGGGCAATGGACTAGTGGTTACCATAGGGTAGGGTGTGGGGGAGGAGGGGAGAGGTAGACGGGGTAAAGGGCATCAAATATAGGAGGGTAGAGGGAGGGCCAAGTGGGTAAAGGGGATCAAATATATGATAGCTGAAGGAAACTGGACTTTAGGTGGTAATCGCACAATAGAATATATAGATGTCAAATTGTAATGTATACCTGAAAATTATATAATTGTATTAACCAATGTTACCCCAATAAACTTAATAAAAAATAAAATAAATTAAAAAATAAAAATAAAAAAAATATGTGTTGGACTGAAATGAATTGAAAAATCTAAATTCTGATGTATTGCAAATTGAGTTAATTCAATAACTCGAAGGTGCAGCTAAGTAGTTTAATAAGAATCAAGGTAGATGAATTAAAGGGTGGGAAAAAATCAGAACACTTGTGCATGGTTTCTGCGGAGGCAAATCAAAACTCTACTAGAGTTTTTCATATGTGCAGATAGACAAAAGAACAAGGTGGAACCAGCAGACTTAATTCAGCTTTTCAAAAAGCCTTTGGCAGATTTCCACATTGGAAGCTTTTAGAAAAATGGTGTTCTCCTGGAATTATTGAGAATGCTATCATTTTTAGTATTTTTTTAAATTTTGTTTTTAGAGTTGTGTCAGGAAACAGAACCAAAGTCAAGCAATGAAGGTTTGGAATAAATGAGAAAGTGCAATTAGTAGGGACTGATTTTATTTAACTTTTAATTATCAAGAGGTGGTACGGACAATGGAATTTTTAGTTTGCATATAACAGCTCTTTCAGTTAACGCACTATTTAGTGAAGACAAAGGCAAAATAATGGGAAATAACAATAGGTGGCTTTAATTTAGATGTGGAAGCAAAAAAAAAAAGTTACTACTTTTCCTCCCATTTTCTAAATTCTAGCTGGGCTAATAATCAAATTAACAGAGACAGATTAACAGGAGAAAATCAAAATTTTAATACATGCTCATGGAGAATTCACATAAGCATGAAAATGACAAAGAGTGAGGCAACATTGGGTATATATGACATTTCAGACAAAGAGAAAAGGGCGAAAATGGGATATTAGATTTTAGAAGTAAAAATGGGCTATTTACAGGTGGTTGAGGAAGATGAACACATACAAGGCAGGCAAATTCTTGTTAGGCAATTCAGAAACAATGGGAAACAGAGGGGAGTGTCCAGCTAATAGGCCCCTGACTGAAGCCTTTCTATTTACCATACTTAATTCAAATTAGGCTTAGGGGAAAACTCAAAGATTTCTTTCCTGAAGCAGGTTTTTCTGTTTGAATCTCTTGGGCTGTGTGTGCGTTAAAAATTATTTCTGAGTCTTTTGTTTCTTAATAAACAACTTCAAATCAAAATCCCCAAAAGGCAGCTGCAGGGGAGCAAAACTTTGCTTCCCTTCATAGATATGATTCGACCTAGGCATTTAGAGGATATGCCTATAGCAATACAAGGGAATAGGAAGTGGGCATCCAGAGCCAATTCTTTGCTCCTACTAGATGGGCCAGTTTCCCTTGTATTGTCTCACATTTCCATGCACTTATTGTCTACTCTCCACATCTGTGTATCCGTTGAAGCGAACCTTACCAGCTAGAGGATCCTTTTTCAGACAAGAGAATGCTACAATTTCTGCTTACACTCTCCAAACCTTCCGGGATTGGGGTACGGGGAAACACATGGGGTGAAAGGGGAAAAAAATGAATACAAATTGGAAAGAAATATTTTGTCAAGGAAATGAGGTGATGAATAAGCACAACAAAGATAATGAATCCTAAGAAAGTACAGACAAGAGCAACCATCATATTGAAAGAAACATGTCAAAAAAAACCCTTAAATCCTCCCACCAGATATGAAATGTGTAAAAAAAAAAAAAAATAACCAGGAAATGGTTAAAAACACATCACAAAATTTGAAGTTGCTCTTGTCCTTTGAAGCTTAGAGGTGGTTTGAGAACAATAAGACTCAGTGTGACTTAGAAAACTTATTTCTCTAAGGGTGGTAGAGATTGAAAATGCAAATACTTTAAAGAGGATTTCAAATTCCCAGAGGA
>NW_011889000.1:1853063-1865430 GCF_000151845.1 Pteropus vampyrus | reverse complement strand
AAAATGGGATATTAGATTTTAGAAGTAAAAATGGGCTATTTACAGGTGGTTGAGGAAGATGAACACATACAAGGCAGGCAAATTCTTGTTAGGCAATTCAGAAACAATGGGAAACAGAGGGGAGTGTCCAGCTAATAGGCCCCTGACTGAAGCCTTTCTATTTACCATACTTAATTCAAATTAGGCTTAGGGGAAAACTCAAAGATTTCTTTCCTGAAGCAGGTTTTTCTGTTTGAATCTCTTGGGCTGTGTGTGCGTTAAAAATTATTTCTGAGTCTTTTGTTTCTTAATAAACAACTTCAAATCAAAATCCCCAAAAGGCAGCTTCAGGGGAGCAAAACTTTGCTTCCCTTCATAGATATGATTCGACCTAGGCATTTAGAGGATATGCCTATAGCAATACAAGGGAATAGGAAGTGGGCATCCAGAGCCAATTCTTTGCTCCTACTAGATGGGCCAGTTTCCCTTGTATTGTCTCACATTTCCATGCACTTATTGTCTACTCTCCACATCTGTGTATCCGTTGAAGCGAACCTTACCAGCTAGAGGATCCTTTTTCAGACAAGAGAATGCTACAATTTCTGCTTACACTCTCCAAACCTTCCGGGATTGGGGTACGGGGAAACACATGGGGTGAAAGGGGAAAAAAATGAATACAAATTGGAAAGAAATATTTTGTCAAGGAAATAAGGTGATGAATAAGCACAACAAAGATAATGAATCCTAAGAAAGTACAGACAAGAGCAACCATCATATTGAAAGAAACATGTCAAAAAAAACCCTTAAATCCTCCCACCAGATATGAAATGTGTAAAAAAAAAAAAAAATAACCAGGAAATGGTTAAAAACACATCACAAAATTTGAAGTTGCTCTTGTCCTTTGAAGCTTAGAGGTGGTTTGAGAACAATAAGACTCAGTGTGACTTAGAAAACTTATTTCTCTAAGGGTGGTAGAGATTGAAAATGCAAATACTTTAAAGAGGATTTCAAATTCCCAGAGGATGCCTTGTATTGCTGGGGCCTATTTGAAAACTGTGAAGGATAATGACCTCGTGACCAGGGTCAGAATGTCTGGGTTCTAGTCTTGGCTTGCCTGCTTGTTAATGTGCCCCTGGGCAAACGACTTCGTATTTCGAAAACTATCCCCTTAACTGTAAAAGAGCTATAATATTACCTAACCTGACTACCTCAAAGGGTAGCTTTAGTGTTCAAACGAAGCCTTTTATTTAACGGTGTTTTGAGAACTGTAAGGTGCTCCATAAACACAAGTTTTGTTATTGCATCGCTGAATTTTTTGCAAACTCCCACACAAGGGGCACCTAGGGAAGAATGATTTCGCTCTTACACGTGGCAACTGTGGGCTTTCATCAATTCTTGTCCCTACTTAATGGGAGTACCTTGCTGAGAAAAACTCCGTGTGTTTAAGATTATTTTAACCTACTATACTACTAGCAAAGTGGTGCCTGTAAAAGTACCACGAAGACAGGGCTTACGATACACTGCCAATAACTAACCGAAACACTAAAAACGTCAAAAGATTTTGCAGAAGCGCAGTCTCCCCTTTGAAATACTCATTGTGGGAGTTCAATCAGGATGCCGGCCGCCGAATGGAAGTATGAACTGGTAGACTTGGTCTTCCATAACGTAGTTACTATAATTCATCCTCATACAGTTAATGATTTGTCACCATTCTCTGGAATAAGCAGAATGTTACAACGAGCTTCAAACTCCGCGCGCCCGGCGCGCCACTCCCCGGCGTGGAACGGGAATAATGCGCGCGCACTCGGCTCCGACGGCTCCCGGGTGTCGCGAACGCGCCTTCCCGGCGCGCGCGCCGGCGGAGGCCCACGTGACCCAGGCGCGGCGACGGCGGGAGCGGGCGGGGGCTCCGGTCGGCTCCGCAGCGCCGCGCAGGCGCCCCAGGACAGCGGCGAGCCGAGCCCCTCCTGCTCCCTGTAGGAGTCAAAATGGCGGCGAGGGGGACCTGGAGCAGTCCCGGAGCCTGAGCCACTGACAGGAGCGGAGTGGGCGGCGGCAGGAGGAGGAGGATGGCTGGGGGTGCTGGCGCCGGTGTGGACGGCGGTGCTGGTGGCGGCGACGGCGGGGGCGACGGCCGCGGTCCCAGCGGCGGCAGCAGCAGCAGCGGCGGGAGGAGCCTCCAGGGTGAGCGTCCCTCTGTGTCTGAGGCTGTGAGCCGAGGCTGTGCCCTGCGCGGCGCGGGGCGTCCCGGCGAAGAAGCGGCTGTGCCAGGGCTGCAAGGGGGCTGTGGTGGGGTCGGGCCGCCGCGGGGGCGCCGGGTCGCCGGCGGGGAAGGGACAGTCGTCTGGCTGAGGCTGAGGCGACGGCGGTGGCGGACCGGCTGGTTCCCGTGCGCTCGGGGCTGTGCGCCGCCGTCCTAGGGGCAGTGGCGCGAGGTGTGGCGCTTGGGGCGGGAAGAGCGTTCCTAGGTGGCGGCGGCGCCGGCCGGGCCGACTCCAGGCTCGGAGGGGCGGGACCCGTCGCTCCCAGGACGCCGGGAAACCGCCCCCGAGATTCGGCGCGTGTTTACCGGGCTGCGGGGTTGCAACCGCCCCGGGCTGGACGTGAGAGCGGCCAGCCAGGGTTGGAGAGGGACCAGGCCTGTAGATGGCTGCTACCAAGGGGAGAAGTTAGATTGTCCCGGTAAGTTTCTGTTTCGAGATCAAACTGGAATTGCGCGTTGACAGCTTGGAAGGGAGACAATACTGAATGTTTGATGAAGGAGTCTGTGCTCGGAGTACTTGAATGGCTCACAGCGTGCATTTTTCAGTGTCTTATCATTTGCACGACTGTTTACTAGCCTTACCTCGAGGATGAGAACTTTCTCACTGTTTTGGTTTTTTTTTTTTGAGACGCTCTGAGGAGTGTTGCTTCTGCTTTGAACTACAATAGCACGTTTTCACATACTAGCACAAATAAATACTCTAAATTAGGCCTAATTACAGAAGCGGTTGTTATCTTTACGGTTAACCTCCCCTGAAACATCTTACTGTAATGAGGCATTTTTACAGAATTAGTTTTTTTTAAACTAAGAGTCTTTTGTCTCTGAATAGCATCCATTTCTTGTAGATCGGCTGAAATACATTTCTTTCGGAAATGTGGAAGATTTGAAATTGTAAGAATCATACATGTTAATGGCAGCTGTGGTTAAGCTAGTCTTGGAATTTTGGAGTCAGAAAAACCTTTAGTGTCTTGTTTTAGATTCGGGAAACTAGGCCCATGGAGATAAGTGACTTGCAGTGGGTCCTACAGCTAGTCAGGGATTGGACCAAAACTAGGATCTAGGCCTCTCTTCGGCCCATTTAGAGAGTTCCTTTCATTAACTCCTGAACCTTGTATTCATTGATTGCATTCTTCACCACCATATCTGTCTCCATCCCTAAGTCTTTGAACAGTAAAGTTAAAAGCAGAAATGAGAGAACCTTATTCTCATTCTGACAGCTACCATCAATTATCATAAGTAACTGATGATTTTTTTTTTCTAACCTAAATTTAATAAAACCGACATTTCATTTAGAGTTTTCATAGGTCTGTGACTACATTTTTGCCCAATTATAGCATGGCTCATTCTTGCATGAGTTCAGTAAAACCCAGTCAGTATTCTGTCCCACAACCTAACCTACTGTGTTGTTCTGTGCTCTGGCACCAGCATTTAAATAAGTGTTTTTGTATCAGACTCTAATTTTAGGATTTAAAACACCTGGGTTGTGTTTGCTGGGTTATACCACCTAGTTTCTGTGTGTCTTGTTCAGTCACAGCAACTTTATGATATGTGTCGCAGTTTAACCTTTAGAAATACAATAATGTCAAATAATTCTGATTTCATATTCTAGTTAATTTAAACTCACACATCCAAAGTTGTACCTTGTGTTCAATTACACAGGTAATCATTGAAGACATGCTTTGCGTTTTGCATTATGCTAGGTTCTACAGGAAAAAAAGAAGTATAATATATAGACTTTGCCCTCAGGAATGATAAGATGTACCTCTATGAGTCTTGAAGACAATCTAGTAAATTCTACCAAACAAAGAATGCTGTAGGTGTTCTGGGTAGAAGGAGATGAAAGGCCTCAGGAGTCTAAAGAACTTCCTGGAACACTTGGGACTTGAGCTAGCCTGTGAAGGTTTAGATTTACAGAGAGATTGGAGCAGGTACTTTGTGAGGTAAAACCAAGAGTATAATGTGGAGATTAGCTTTGGGGGAGGGCAATAGAGGGAAACTAGGATGAGCTGATGACTGAATTTCTTTGAGAGACTAAAAGGAAAACTAATTAGACAGTTGGAAGGATATCTGCCTGCAGAAGGGTTTGAGTACTGGATTGAGGAGATTTAGATTTTTATCCTCTCTTGCAAGATATGGGGAGCCTTGGAGAGTTTGGAGGCCAGATATTAATGTGATAAACCAGCAAGATGAACCTGTCAGTGATCTACAGAATGAAAAGAGAATGAGCCAGGGATAGCAGTAGCTGTCGCAGTTACCTGGGTATGAAAAGATGTTATCTTAGACTAGAATAAAGTCAATAGGAAGGATGCATAGCAGGTGTTACTTTTGTTTTTATTGTGGTAAATGTATATAACATAAAATTTACCATCGTAACTGGTTTTCATTGTACAGTTCTGTGGCATGAAGTACATTAACATGGTTGTGCAGCCATCACCACTGTCCATCTCAACTGTCTTTATCTTACTTGAGATTCTGTACCTATTAAACACACTAACTCTCCATTTGCCTTTACCCACAGCCTCTGCCAACCCCATTCTGCTTTTTGTCTCTGTGTATTTAACTACTCTGGGAACCTCATATAAGTGTAATCATACAATTTTTATCCTTATGTGATTGGCTTATTTCACTTAGCATAGAATCTTCAGGGTTCATTCATATTGTAGCATTTGTCAGAATTTCCTTCATTTTTAAGGCAGAACAATATTTCATTGTAGATACATACCACATTTTGTTCATCCATTTGTCTCAATGGATAGTTGGTTTGCTTCCATTTTTTGGCTATTGTGAATAAAGTTTCTATGAGCATGAGTGTACAAATAACTGAGTTCGTGCTTTCATTTCTTTTTGGTTTATACCCAGAAAACTTTACATTCCCACCAGCACTGTCTAAGAGTTCCAAATTTCTCCATATCCTTGTCAACACATGTTATTTTTGTTATTTTGATAATAAACATCCTAATGGGTGTGAAGTGGCATCTTGTGGTTTTGATGTGCATTTCACTAATGATTAGTGATGTTAGCATCTTTTATGCTTATCAGCCTTTTGTATGTCTTCTTTGGAGAAATAGCTATTTGTCTATTTTTAAATCGGATTGTTTATATTGTTGGTAGAGTTCTTCATATGTTCTGAATATCAATCCCTTGTCAGGTATATGATTTGCAAGTACTTTCTGCCTTCGATGCATTGCCCTATCACTTTATTGAGTGTCTTTTGATGTACAAAAGCTTTTAATTTTGATGAAGTTCCAACTTACCTAGTTTTTCTTTGTTGCTTATGCTTTTGGTGTCATATCTAAATCATTGCCAAATCCAATGTTGCAAAAAAGCTTTCCCCTGTAAATTAAACTCTTTATGTTCAGCTCTTTGCATATGGATATCCAGTTTTCCCAACACCTTTGTCCTTGTTGAAAAGACTGTCATTTTTCTATTGAATAGTTTTGACATTCTTATCAAAAATCACACGATGTGAGGTTTATTTCTGGACTGTATTCCATTCGTCTGAAGTCTAGTCTGTCTTTATGCCAATAATACTGTTTTGATTACAGTAGCTTTATAGTAAGTTTTGAAATCAAGAACTGTGAGACCTCTGACATCGTTCTTTCATGATTGTTTTGGCTATTTGGGGTCCCTTGAGATTTCATATGAATTTTAGGGTGGATTTTCTATTCCTACAAGAAAAATGCCATTGGGATTTCTTTTTTGTTTTGATAGGGGTTGCATTGAATCTATAGATTGTTTGGAGTAGTATTGTCATGTTTATATTGTCGTCCAGTACATCAACACAAGATATATTTTCATTTATTTGTGTCTTTAATTTCTTCCCACAGTGTTTTGTAGTTTTCAGTGTAAAAGTCTTCATCTCTTTTGCTATGTTTATTCTTAAGTATTTTATTCTTCTTGATACTATTGTAAATAGAATCGATTTCTTAATTTTCTTTTTAGATTATTGTTTGTATATATAACTCATTTTTGTGTATCGATCTTTTATCCTGCAACTTTGCTGAATTCATTTATTAGTTATAACACTTTTTTAATGGAATTTTCAGAGTTTTCTGTATATAAGATAATTTAAAATTATCTAAAAAGATAATTTTACTGTTTCCTTTCTAGTTCGAATGCGTTTTATTTCTTGCTTAATCGCTTTAGCTAGGACTTCTAGTGCTATATTGATTATATAATTGGTGAAAATGCACACTGTTGTCTTGTTCTTAAGAACAGGCTTTCTGCCTTTGACCATTGAGTCTGATGTTAGCTGTGGATTTTTCACATATAACTTTTATTATGTTGAGATAGTTTTCTTATATTCCTGCTTCGTTGAGTGTTTTAGCATGTATGTTTTAAGAAAAAAAGTTCAGTTAGGGGTGCTGAGAGAGTTTCTAACCTGGGAAAGAGAAAATTCTCGTGTCATTGGCAGAATAATATATTATTGCCAATATATTGATGTACGTTTACAGTAATGTTTTGGCTGAAGAAAAAAAGTACTATATTCATTCAATGAAGAAGACCAACATTAATCAAGTAATCACACAAATATATAGTACAATTTTGTTCACAGCTGTATTCCCAATATCTAGCATTGTGCAGGCTCATAGGTGCTCGCTAAAGTTATTAATTGAATTAAGAGGCAAAGGACTGAGATTTAACCCATAAGTTAAAAAGTTTATAGTATATAATTTTTTAATGGAAAAGTGTTTATTTTTATTTTGAACCATCTTCCCAGTTAATCCAGTCTTGGCACATTGGTAATAAAATCAAACTTTTCCATTCTAAAAAGAAACAAGCAAATGACTTTTTTAAAATGACGTATCTTTTTAAAAATGAGATAACTTTTTTCTTTTAAGTTGATGCTAGTAGAAGTTATCAGAATCCAAAATTTCAATGACAGGCATAATTTACAAGAAACTTTTTGAGTGCCTACTGACTTAAGATTTATAAGAAAAATCAAACATTCAGTACCTAGTTTATTTGCAAAACAAGTTCAAAAAGTATTTAATGCAAACTGCAGTGATTTTTACAGTTTTCTATTAAAATTTTGACAATCTGTAAATTTGGCATTAAAAATTATGTACAGCATCCTTACTATCCTAAATAATATCATCTACTAAGTTTTATAATTGACATTAAATTCACATAGTGAACAATATATTAAGGTTGGAATAAATAGGAATCGGCTTAATCCAGTATACAGACCATTCTTTAAAGCACGCGATTAAAAAAAAAAGTCCCCATTCTTGAGTATTGTTCGAGGTTTTAGATATAGTTGTGATGTAATAGAACACTGGAATCCAGCCTTTGTTCAGATTCTGACTACTGTTTATTGTTATGTGAACTTAAGTCATTTAATCTGTCTGAGGCTTAATTTTCTTCATCTGTAAAAACAAAACATATATATGTATATGTATGTGTATCTGTATGTATAGCAGTGTCTTACATAGCAGCTTTGCCACTTTGCATTTTTTATTTCATCCTTTCCCTCCCTGTTACTAGACTGTTTATTGAACAGCCCACCAACCAAGTCTCTGCCATTTGTTCTCCCATTCTCCCTCTTTTTCTTTGGCTGTTCTCTATATTGCTGCCACACTTATTTGTTTAAAAACCCCTATTGGAGCATGTTACTTCTCCACTTAAAAAAACCAGTGTTAACTTTCCATCGTCTATAGGATAAAGTCCAAATTCACAAGAGATTGTAGACTGTGTCCAACCTTAGATTTCCCATCACTGCGGCCATACCAAGCTATTTCTTGTTTCCCATTTTTCTGTTTTTCATGTGTTTATCCTAGCGTTTGGAGTTCTTATTCTTTGTCATCCAGGAGACTGAGAAGATGATTCATCACCCACTTCAGGGCTAGCTTTTGATTATTTCAAGGCATTTCCCTGTAAATTGTTATTTGTCCCAGTCAGATTAAAGGGAAGGAGGCATTCTATTTCTGGGAGAGAGGACCTTTTCGCCTTTTGTATGTGAACAAGAGAACATGTGGCCCAAATTGCCACCGGCATGTTGAAGCATGCTCTGAGGATGGTAGAGCAAGAGGTAAAATGAACTTGAGTCTGTGATAACATCATCTTAGACACATATTATACTGAAAAATCCCCACCTGGATTTTTCCTCATGACAGATAAATTCCTTATTGTTTATGCCACTCCTAATTGATACATTTGTCTTTATTCTTCTAGACCCAGTTCGAACCTTAACTTTACCAGTAGTAGGTTGGACCTCTCTTCCAACCCATATTGCACTGTACTATGTAATCATTTGCTTGTATGTCTGACTTCTCCACAAAACTCTGTTTTTTTGAGCCAAAGCCTGCAATATGTAGCACAATGTCTGGTACATTATAGATACTCGGTAAGTGAGTTGTTAGGATGAAATGATAACATGAAAAAGTGCTTTGAAAACAATTTTTAAATAAACATGAGATACGTTGTCTTTAAAGTGAAATGGAAAAATCAGTTAGACCAGACATACCAAGTGATCTTTGCTTGCTCTTAATTATTTTCTAAAAACACTTAGATAAAAAGTTTGACGGTCCCTTAAATTTTATGAAAAAATCTTTCTTACTGAAGAGGAATCCTGGAAGGAGCAATAAATGAATTGTGTTGTTATTGTGCAATTTCTTTCCTCTCTCTCTCTCTCTCCCTCCCTTAGGGAGAGACTTGGTAGAGAATGGTAGAACTAACTTCAAGTATAACATGTCTTTTCCTCCCTGTATTTTGAAATTATATTTAGGTCTATTTTATCTGGGATTTGCTTGCGACTTGTTCTTTAGAGGAAAATTCCATAATTTCCTTCATAAGACCTACTTTTGTCTTCAGACTTGCCCCAAAATATTTTTTTCTTACTTGAGACTAGACGTGAGAATTTTCTGGTAAGCAAAAAAGCTTTGTGGCAGAACTAGATGATTTGTAGCGAATGTTAGTAATGACTTATGATGGAGAAATCTCATTATAGTCTTGATTACTATGTCATATTTCTGTTATATGCTTCAACAATAAAGTCTGACAAAGGAGAGTTAAAACTCCCAACCTGAGGTACTTCACCTTTGGTCGGCTTCAGTCAAATAAATTAAACTTCAGCATAGTCACTTGTAGTTATTTTTAAAACAAGAAAAATACTAGAGTATACATTTAGGAATTATATCATGAATTAGGATGATTGTTAAAAGACAAATTTGTCACATTAGGCTATAAAGAACATCCCTGTTTTGATGTCTAGTTTGTTATCCTTGTACTTAAGTAATTTTTAATTACCTTTTGTAACCTACCTGTACCTTAGTTTATACATCTGTAAAACAGAATCGTGTCACCCTTCTCAGGGTTTTGTTTGATTAATTAAGGTAGTTTATGTTTAAACACAATAAGATGTTCAGAACATACATGCTTAGACATTCCTTTTTTCTTCATCAACTTTTCAAAATTAAGTAAATGCTTTTAATGCTGTTTGGATTTCAACTTTTGAATATTAAAGCCAATATCTCTCTTCTATATGTATGCATTCTTTATGTCCTGTGGGCTTATTAATTCTTAAGGAGAGTAAAAAAAAAAAAAAGTCAACACATGTTTTGTTTTAAAACAACAACAAAAATCAACTTGTCATGGATCACATGGCTTTTTATAATCCAGCCTCTGCTGCTTCTCAGGGCTCGTATCTCACTACTGCCACAACCCCTTCCCGGTATACTCTTCACATAGAATGACTTTTATCTCCTCGGTGAACCAGGTTTTGTTCTTTCCTTGGACCTTCACATAGTTCCCTCGGCTGTTGGAGCATTATTTTGGTACTCCAACCTCTCCGCCCGTTACCTTCATCAGGAAAGGGGAAAAGTTAACACTTTTTATTGTCAGTCTTACGTCTTATCTCAGATGTCTATTTCTCAACAACTCCATAAGGTAGACACTTTTATTCTCTTCAGACACAGAGAAGATGAAACAAATTGCCCAAGATCACACAGCTTATAAATGGCAGAGCTAAGATCCAGACCCAGGCAGTCTGGTTCCAGAATTCTTCATCTCCGCTAATCTGTGCTTCCTCTGTATTGCGATCGCCTATTTACCAGCTTGCCCCTAAGTACTTTAAAAGCAAAAATTATGTCCTGTTTATTATTATAGCCCCATGTGCTAATTAGCACATAGTAGGTGCTCAGAAAATGTTTAAAGGAATGAAAATCTCCTCTGTTTTGATTAAATTCCTCTTAGTACTTCTCACATAATGCGTATGACAATAAATAGTCCTGTCCTGCTTATAATACAAAGAGAAATTTGTATTTCTCTTTGTATGGTCAAGCTAATTGTGGTTTTGAAATATAGTGCACTACCTACCAAAGATAGTTATAACACCATGTTTATGACCACTATCAACAACTTTTAGCCTTCCATAACAATATCACTTTGCAACTTAAAAAGTCTTTTTACATGGTATCCCTATGAACTGTTAAAATACAGATCATTGTAGCTAGTTTCTAGATGGTACATAGGAAATTTTTTTAAATAAAATTACACTAGTGTGTGGACTGTTCCAAAGTGGGGCAAAGATGTAATGGCCACTGTAATGAGAAGTTACATTCAGACAGAAAGATGAAGCAGGGAACTCCATAGAATATAACATTGTTACAGAGTAACCTACGGAAAGATTGGGACCTGAGGGAACAGATGGGCCAGCAGTTCTATGCAAATTATTCTCTGGTAAAGACTCCTGTTACAGTACTGTTTTTACAATATAACTCAGATACTGTTGATTGACAAGACAAAGGGACAAAGAATGCAGTAGCACCAGGAGCCATACTTCTGGGTAGTCAGTAGTATCATCAGTTTGATATTCTTTTTGGTTGTCATCTTGGCTATTAGAACAAAAGTATTTATGATTACATTTCAGGGAACACAGATAATCATTAACCAGAAGGCTTTAAAATGCTTACTAAGGACAGTGAGGTTGGGCAACGGTAATGACATGAAAGGACACAAAGATGGGGATGGTTTTTGTTTGCATCTATCTACATCCGTGCAATGGACTCTGATCATTTATATCTATTAAACTTTTAATAGATGTGATTTTTTTCGTATATGGAATTTTTTAAAAAGACATATTCTACACGTTGAACCCTGACCGTATCCTAAAAGATAAATGGTTTATCTATATCAAATAGTCACTGAGTAGATAATGATTTAAGGTTTGCACATTGCGTTCATGTTTATGGGAGAAGTTTGAAATGTCATTATATTTCAGTAGACTTTTCAAATAAATAACAAATAAAGCTACTTCCAGCAACATGCTCTAATCAGAGTCACTAAATAGAGGATCAGGAAAATCTTCCTTCTCCATGAATGTTTTCACTTTACTAAAGACTTTGCTTCTTAAGGTTAACTTTTCTCTCTCCTGCGTCCTTTATACTCTATTACAGGGTTTCTCGACATTGGCACTATCATATTGACATTTGGAGCCAGATAATTCTTTGTTGTGGGAGGGTGTCCTGTGCTTCGCAAAATGTTTAGCAGCATCCCCAGTCTCTACCCATTAGATACCAGTAGTACCTTTCCCCACCCCTAGTTGTTGCAACCGGAATTGTCAGAGGTTGTCAGATGTCCTAGTGGGGCAGAATCACTCCAGTTGAAAACTGCTGCTTTACTGCATCATTCCTGTCCACTTACTGTAGAATCTCTCTCTTCTTCATTACACGTCTTTCCCAGACTTGCACATCCCTCCCTACTACTGCCTTGCTTCTTTACACCTTTTTGTAGCCTTCCTTTTTAAAAAGAGTTATAAAACATATGCTTTCTCCATGTTTTCACTTACAGTTCATTTTTCTCTCTTGACTTCATTGAGACCATAGTCTTCTGGGTTTTCTCTACCTCTCTGGCTGCTCCATTTTGATCTCCTTTATCAGCTCAACTTGTTGAACAGTGGCATAATCAATTTACTTCTTTCTTTCTCTTTTTTAATCAATTCCTGCATTTCTTGTCTCATTTCCTTATATGTTGTCTCTTACATACCTATCAATTCTTAGGCTGTTCTCTCTATTGAAATACCCTTACCTACATTACTTCTGTTTAAATTCTAACATCCTTCAAGGACCAGAGCAGATGTCGCCTTTTCATGAAAGCCTTCCCTAATCACCCTTTTCCAACTTCCAT
>NW_011889000.1:1827388-1852033 GCF_000151845.1 Pteropus vampyrus | reverse complement strand
CACACAGGAAAATTAGCAAAGGAAAAAAGACTCGTGAGGCGAAGTCCAAAGGAAACCAGGCCCAATCTTCTAAGAGTATTCTCCCAGTAGAGTCACACAGGACACACTTAATTCCTCCAGCATCGATTTATGACATGTATGAAACGGTGTCTTCTAGGGAAGCTCATTAGAGACCCAACGCCCAGGATTTTTGTTAAGGGTTGGTCACGTAGGCACTTACTACCTAATATGTACCAAAATTCCAGGCTCCCAGGAGGAGAGCGGATAGTCAGCGTAAACCACATTGTTGGCACAGTTTAGGCATAGCGAACCAGCCTTATCTGTCAAGGAATGGCGGGAACACCCAAAATCCAAGTTCCCAGAGACCAGCTAGGGCCAACCTTGAAAACAGGTTTTTCTGAAGATAGCAATCTCAGACCTGCCATATTAACTTCATTCTGCTTAATACCTTTTGATTTTTTTTAATTCAGAATTTAAATGAATTTTAAAAATGAGTTTTCACATTTTTATTTTCTTTCAAAATGTATCAGCACTAACCCAGTGCAGACTTTCTTCACTTCATTCCTTGACTACTATCCTATGATTGAAAATGTGTTCCATGGGACACTGTACATGGCCTATTATTAATTCTTTAGAAGGGTTTCTATGACTAAATTTGGAAAGGTTCAATTAAGCAAAACTGAATAGGTTTCTTAGCTTCAGGACTCTGAGCCTTTTTCAGTGATGCGCACGTGACCAGTTACTACTTACCTGTCCTTCCTCACTCACATTATCCAACCTCCTCCCCCTTCCTCTATATCAGCCACCTTGGCCTTCTTGCTTCCCCTGGAGTTTGTTAGACTGTATACTCTGCCTCAACTCCCCAGCATCACATCACTACTACCTTTACCAGTAAATGTCAAGCATTATTTATGTTTATGTATGTATTTAAGTGTATATGTATGTATTTAATATCAATAAGTCAGATTACTCATTTTATATGGCAGCCCATGCTTTTCATAGCATTTACTCCAGCATATAATTTTATTTCTGTAATTCGTTTAAATGTCCATTTCTGTCAGTTGACTGTAAGCAGCATGAGAACCAAGACTATTTCGTTGTCAGTACTCAACTATTTAATGAATGATTCTACAAAATTGAGCTATAGTAAGTGGTGTTTCCCAAACTAACCAGGATTTTTTTAAAAGGCTCATTTCATTTTACTTCGCAAGACTAGTGTTCTGTAGAATACACTTTGGGACATATTGATATGGATTTGTTGCTAGGAGTTTGTACTTATTCTGTGTTCTTGACTGAACCTCTATTAGAAAGATTAATTTGATGTTTGTGTGGTAGATAAATTAGACTGAAAGCAGAGACCAAGTTTGATTTTGTCACAATGCAAGGAAGAGGTAATAAGTAATGACTTGGTCTAAGTTGTTTGCAGTGAGATTGGTGAGCCGGTTTGCTTTAGAGGAGAGGAACGAGAGAGAGCTGGCTGCAGTTTTGGCCCTGGATGCCCAGAGTATTTTCCGTTAAAGGTGTTCGAATAGAGAGGACTAATTGAGTTCTTTTCTCTGGAAGTATCCTCCAGTTATTTGGAAAATGTATCCATCTTGTTTCCAAGCAACACCAGATAATTGAGTTATCTTCATATTTAGGATTTTATAAAAATTTTGAATTATCATACTGAATTAATAACTGCTGTAAACACTTTATCTAATGTCAGCTTTCTGCTCTGGTTGAAGAATGTGTTTACCTTCATAACCTAATTTGGAGATTACAACACAAATTAAAAGAATTTTTTCATATATTGTCCTAACTACTTACATATATATGTATAAATTTGTTTTCTAATATGAAAATATTTATAGCAAGAAGCATGAAACCTGGAAGTTACAAAAAGAAAAAAATGAGAGAATTGACTATATAAAAAATTTTAACATTTATGACAAAAGTCTTCACAGTTTTAAAAGGCTGATATGAATATTCTACCTTGATATTTTAACATTAATATAAAAAATGTCAAATTAGAAGAACAGCCAAATAGAAAAGTGGCCAAAGAATATAAAGAAACATCGGGATTAATAAATATATTGAGATTCAGTTTCACTTATTTAAAAAACATAGATTAAAATAATGAGATCATTTTTCTTCATCAGGTTGGCAAAGATTAATAGTGACCAGAGTTTCTGCCATTCTCATGCAGAGTTGCTAAGAGTATAAACTGCAACTTTCTGACAGTACATGTCAAAGTTAGAAATATATATACCCTTTAATCCAGTAATCCTACTTCTTGATATTTATTCTAATGGCATAATTTAGTGGTCAAAGATGTATGTAAAAAGGATTGCAGGACTCTTTATAATATCAAAAAATTGGAAATGATCCTCAGTGTGGCCATATTTCTGTATCCCTGATATACTATGAAATGAAAATAACTTTTTATAGAACTGTTTGTAAAATATTTCTATTTAAAACTAAAGTTAATTTATGTCAAAAAGACTAGAAAAATCAAATTGTTACTAGTTATCTTTGTGGGAAGGGAGGCAGATTATAGGGAATTGCCTTTCTTATACTTTCCTCTGTGTTTGTGGGTGCGTGTGTGTGTGTGTGTGTGCGTGTGTGTGTGAGTGTGATTTAAACAGCAGACGTATATTATTCTTATAAATGAATGGAGAAAAATAAAGGCTTTGCAATGGGTCTGGAAGAGAACCTTTAGCAAGTATCTCGCTCTTCGACAGTAGTGCATCTTTATTATCGCCAAATGGTGTGATTAGTTTTCTATTCAGATTAGATGTCTCATCTGAAAATGTTCTTAAGAGCACAGTGACTTTTCATCAGAAATTTAATAATTAAACATAAAAGTTGAGTTATTATTTAGGGATTTAAAATTCAACAAAACTAATCGTCTATATACTTGAGGCAAAAGAAATGTATGAGTATGGAGAAGAAAATAATTAGATTAATAATTTGGAGTCCTGTAGCTAATCATCACATTTCAAAATAGCTCTTAAAATATTGTAATTAAATGCAAACTAATTCACATGCTTGATATATAGCAGTGAAATATTTGTAACATGCTTGACTTTAACTTTTTATTGTTTTGACTGTTTATACTAAACGTTTGCCATTTCTATTGTTGAGTAACCATAAGTATTGACATACTAATTGAATAGTTATTTTCATGATTCTTTCATTGTTTGGGTTTTCGTACTCTATTTAGAATGATGATCTACAAGGTTTCCCAAGTGACAATTACTAGGCTTGTTCATGACTCTTTAAAGATTATATTTTTGCAATCATTTAAACATCTACGAGGTAAATTTCAGACAATGCTAAATATGCATTTAAAAAGCACATATCTTATTCAAGAAATATTTCATAACTAGAAATACTAAGAGAATACTGAGAATATAGTTTCATTTTAGTATCAAAAACTCAGATAACTCCCACTCCCAAAATTAAACTATGAATCTGCACTGTAGCCACCGTCTTAAGAGCCAGGCTCACCTCATTTCTCTGCATTCTTTCTCTCATTTTCTAGTTTTAAAATTCTAATGGTTACACTTAAAAAAAATTTCATAGGTTAGTGAAATGTAATGTACTTTTCTTTTAAAAATGAATTTTTAATGAGGAAAGAAGTATCTGCGGGGACTGACAGCTGTTTTGAATTATAATAGGTTATACTAGAAAAATCCCACATGAGTTTAATAAGATTGTTCTAAGCAAAACTCTAACAAGTAATCTCTATTTGCAGTGATACAATGGAATTTTATAGAAAAAGTCCAATTTTTTAAAGATTATCTTCATTTACTATGAGTAAAAATATTATGTGACTTGACTGTTTTGGTGGTGGGTGGGTAAGGTAAACTTTTTATATGTGGTCTTGAGCTACTAACTACAGGTCCACACTTTGTTATTTATAATTTGAAATTCCAAAATTTCTCAAAACCATATGTTAAGGAGACTCATTTGATGGCAAATATTAATATGACTTGGATTCATTTGGCAACAAAACCTGACTGAAACTAATATAGCTTAGTCTACATTTTTAATATATTTTACTGCAAAATATTAATTTGTTTGTTTATGGAGTGCTGTGCCAAATCTCACTTGGGAGGTGTTTACACAATGTACAGTAAATGTTCCATATACCATATTACTTTCTTAAAAAGGAAGAAAGAAAAGGAAAAAAGTATAATTTTGAGAACATATCTAGTTCCATATGTTTCTACCTGATAAAGTGATTGTGGACTTGTATTCTGAATAATACTTTTAAACTGGTGATGGACATTAAATATATTTTTTATTGGTAGAACTAAGATTGAGAGACAGTATAGTATGTAACACTTAATAGTTTAATTCTGTAGATAAAGTTTAATTATCAAAAATGTGGAGAGAATATACGAAAAGTAGAATAAACTTACTGACTATAGGTGTTAACTACAAATAAATATTGCTTAAAATTAGATAGTGGAAGAGACAGAAGGAAGAAATTACTAGCTATTGTCATTATTGCTCACAGTAGGGAACAAGTGGGTAGTAGCCCAAAAAAGAGGGAATTTGGGGTATTATATGAAAGTATTAGTAAAGTTGCCTACGGGGCAGGGAGAGACTAGGGTTAGTGTACAGAGGGAGAGCAGCTAGTTTTTTTTGAGTATGTTATTTTGTGGTTTGACTCTAGACCTATCTAAAAAATATATTACAAAATTATGTAACAAAGTTAAATTTAAAATACAATGCTGGGTGGAGGGGATAGATAGATAAATAAATAATATGTTAAAAATAAGTGAAATAAATAAACAAAATGTTAAATAAATACATAAAATTAAATACAATGCCTAAAAATCAAAAGTAAAATAAAACTTTTAGAGTGTACTTGCAGTTAGTGAAATAACCACACAGAGTAGGTTATTTCAAGTGACATACATAGTAATTTGTAAGCTATCTTGAGTTGGGTTTATCTTAAGGGTAGAAAGAATTACCAAAAAAATTGTTTTCATTCATCATGTTGTTTATAATAGTGTGTCTCTTGTGGGATAAAATAAATGAACAATTATGTAGGCAGCATTGAGAATAAGGGTTTAGCTTGTGAGAAAGAATGACAAGTCAATGAGATTAGGTAACTATAAATTTGAATGTGATTTGAAGCATCAGTATAAACTCACATGTGTATGTGTATATTCATATTCATATGTATAAAATTTCCTAGCTCTGTGTACTAAAAAGACAGCTAGCACCGAATTGTAGTTTCTAAATACCATTTTCCACTAAAAGAAAATAGGGCTTCTTTAAAGAGATGGCTGATTCCAGGCCTAAGACAAGAATAATACAAGATAGTCTGGAATAAGATGTAACCCCAAAAAGCAAAGAAGTTAGAGAGTTGTGTCATAAGGTCTTAGGAGCCAATTTGAATAAGCTTGCTTCCACTGTCCAAATGAGGGACAATTTGAACCTCAATAAAGACAACTACGAAGGATCGAAACCCATCAAATACTTTTAAATCTATGAACACATAACTTTTTTTTTAAACTCACTGATCATTGTTAGGGGATGCTGGGAAGTTAATTGTTTTGAAAATTAGTAAATAAAGGTAAAGAATCATTCTCTTATTCTGCCTTTTCTACACAAACTGTCTGACAACTGAGTAGTTGATGAGTTTGTCTTACAGAAGTATTCAGCTAATGGATAGAGAAGGAATGATAGACTATCACTATGTTGCAGCCAAATGAATTAATGACTCTAGTTGGTGATCCTTGATAATTGTTAATGTCAAAGGCTGAGAAGTAGACATTTTGTACCCATCATTGGAAGTACACACCACCACCTGTGAAGCAGTCTTGGCAAAATAAACAAGCCAAATAATGATCTGAATCTGATCAAGTCACTAGGTCTAATTATCAATTACAGGACATACAGGGGTCAGAGGAACATATTAAACTATGTCATGGCGATGCATTTGGCAAAGTCCAGACCCAGGTAACCTGACTTCTTCAACAACGAAAATTACAAGGGGGAAAAGAGCAGATTAGGGAGGAACCTACTAAAGGAGATTTAGGGGACATAGTCATCCAATCACAATGTATGGACCTTATTTTGGTTCTGATATTTTAAAAAACTAATAAGAGAAAAATGAAACAGGTGGAGGAAATGCGAACACTGCCTGGGAAGTTCTTATTATGGAATTATTGTTCATTATTTTAGATATGATAATGGTATTGTCATTTTACATCCTTTCTTTTAGGGATGCATAAGGAAATATTTACAGAGAAATAATACGCTATCTGGGACTTGTTTCAAAATAATCCAGAGGGATAAGGTGGAGAGTAGATTGGGATATAGTGATACAAGACTGCCACGAACTGGGCATTGTTGAAATTTGGTGAAGGGGGAAGTTTGTTCTACTGTTCTCTCCACATTTGCACACATTTTTTCTTTATTACTGAAATTCCAAGTTATCTCCTGCAAAAGAGGGAAAAACGTAGTAGGGAGGAGTGAAAATGGAGACACGTAATCATAATTGTCTTTGCTGTTTGAATACTAGGGGGTTTGATATTTGTGGAATGTAATCCACAGTCCAGAAACTTTATTATTTCATGAACAATGCAGAGCACTATAGATTAATTTAAAATCTGTCCCTTATCCTTAGTTGGGTGATAAAGTGGAAACTAGCAGTTTAAGAGCTGAGTAACAGCAACAGCCACGCGGTAGACATGGAGAAGTGTAAGGAAGACATGGCTGTTCTCTTCAGAAAGCTTGATAGAGGACTTAATACCTTTGAGAGACCTCTCCTGTTTAGAGGAGAAAACACTAAATTAGGGATCAAAATGCCTAGGATCTAGTTTTGACTTTGCCATTTTACTGTATATATTTTTACTTTGGATAAATCACTTCATTTTTCTACCTTTATTGCCTTATTCAGAGATAGGAGAATGAAGCCTGTCCTGTCTACATTGAAGACTTAATGTGAGAATAAAATTGTAAGAAAAAGCACTTGTAAACTGTATATCCCTGTTAAAAGATATTTGCACTGCAGTCATAGGAATGTAAAAAAGGAAAGACATGTCATTGCTTTTCTGTTTTGGGTTTTTTAAAATTTACTTTTTTAAAGTTATGGTTAAAAAATACATAATCTACATTTACTGTTTTAACCAGTTCTAAATGTATAGTTCTGTGACTTTAAGTCATTCATATTGTCATGCAACTGTCAACACTATCTCCAGAACTTTTTTAATCTTCCCCAACCGAAACTCTACCTATTAAATACTAACTCCCCAGCCCCTGTTCATTCATCCTGTTTCTTCTACCTTGAATGACTTTTCCTTTTATACTTGAGGCACTCCTCCTATTCTCGAAGGTCTGGCTGTAAACTAGGAAGCCAAAATGGTAGTCTTTTTCTTAATTTCATAAAAGATCCAATTCAAGATGTATTCAGTGCTATATTCCCAGGGCCTGTCTGAGTGCCTAGCACATGGCAAATGCTCAGAATTGGATGGGTTGATGAGTGGATGGGTGGATGGATGGATGTTCAGGCATAAAAAATGTGTCATCCTGCCATCAAGTGCATGTACTCTATCTGTAAATATTCAGAAAGGCTCTTTTGCTTTGATTTCATAATCTGTCCTTTTAGTTGTCATTTTTTTGCTTAACATGAAAGATCCTTTTAATCGTCAAAAGTCACACTGTCAGGTGTGTACTCACTTCTCATTTCTGGAAGGGAACTATATTTGTCTGCTCTGGAAATTTTTCCTTCAAACATTTAGGAGGAAAAAATTGCAAAGATAAATTCTTCATAAGAGCCTGAATGCCAAGCCTGGTTTTGAAGCTTACCAGTTCTGTGACCTTGGTTAAGTAACTAATCCTTCCATGCTTCATTTTCCTAACTTCCCGGTCTCTTCTTGTGTAATATGGGGAAAAAAATAATAGACCGACTTACAGCTTCCATTATCGAGAAAATTAAAGGAGTGAATTCATGTAAATTGCTTAATCACAATATACATGTATCTTCAGATTTTTATTTCTATAAGAAGCTAACATTTAAATTCTAGCTATAAGTTTTACAGATCGAAATTAAGCATTTAAATATAAACCAAAACAGTTTTGATTACTCTGGAATCTGGATGATGGAGGCTTGGGGGCTCATTATTGTCTCTTGCATATTTTTGAAGTTTTTTTGTGATACAATTTAAAATCAGAGATGTGGCAAAGGGCTCCTGTAGATCGTGCTGAATCCTTCGTTTCGGAGATTCACGATGTACCTTAGCACTTGAAAGACGCTAAAAAGTCCTGAAATACAGAAAGCTATCAGGCTTTGTTTATTCCTGCATCTTTCAAATTTTGACAAGACTCTTTGGAAAAGCTGGTCTTGGTGGGGGGAGTTTGAGGAGAGATGTTGATTTTTATTTTTTTAAAAATTCTCATAGTGTTGTTAATTTTTTGTTGCTTTTAACATGACTTTTTCCCCCCTCAGGTTTGCTTATAATCACTGAAGCTTATTTTAAGCCAGTTAGATCATTTGATTCAGATTGATCATGTCAACTATTGACAGAGGGAGCTTCCCCAGAATGGTGAATCTAGGAAAAGGATTTGTCGGCTTTCTGGAGCCATTGCATCCTGTGAGCCTCTCGTCGTCCCATAAGCCTCTCTTTCTCTTTCCTGTCATATTATCTAAAGATTGAATTTCTTCCTTTTTTATGTAGGAGACAGATGATAAAGCTTGCCTGGAATGAAAACATCCCTGGAGGGATTAGATTATCATTAACTCTCATTTCCAGCATCTAAAGGTTGCAGATTAGATTAAGAAATAAATAACATGATACTGTGATCCATTTGGCATAGGGTTTTGGTTACCTAAGAAATAAATTGAACTTGTTTCCTGAGAATTTTGAGAAATATGGCTGTAGTACTAGAACTACACAGTCAAGGTTACCCCCAGGATTTGGAACTAGGGACACACAGTGAATTTAAGAGTTATATCTGATCCAGAAAAATCTCTCCCACCAAGTCTTTCTAAATCCTATGTTTGTTTTAGTTTTAGAGCTCCAGTAGGAGATGTGAATGTCACCCAGATCACTTCATCTTAGTGGAATTCCCATTGACTAGGAGCTACTAGGAGGAGACTGAACCTAAGTCCCAAAGACACTTATTTCAAGCCACCTCTCTATCATGAGACCTCAGCTGTCCCTGTGGCGCCCATTATAGTGGCAAATGGCCAAGCATCCTTACGTCAGCCTGTGACTTCACTAGTGCTTGCTAGCTGTTCTTGTGTGTCCTGTGGGGCTGATGATGTTGTGTAACCTTTATATGGTTGCTTTAAGTTATCTAATTGTGCTCATCATGAAATTGAAAATTTTTAAAAGGCATTTTTGACACGATATAAATCTCAAACAGACCAACGTTGTAGTGTTTTATGTCCCTACAAACCTTAAAAAATTCTCAGATGAAAATAATTCTCTCTCATGTGTGCGTGTGTGTGTTTACCTATTTGTTAAAATACTTCATTCTTCATTACGAAGCTAGATTAACTGCCTCCTGGTTGGTTTCCTAACAGTTCCAATAATAGATTTTGAATTGTGTTGTCTCTTAAACCATTATCACTTTTAGTCAGATAAATTTTATATATCCAGATGCTGTAAAGATTTAGACCTATTCCTGTTAACCCCGTCCCCTCTTAGGGTTTCTTCTCCGTGTATATGTATAACTCTTGATGGCAGTTCTGAAAGTTAAGGTTCCACGGTGTGGAATTATTCTGCAATTGTTAAAATTGTCTCTTACTAGTACTGCTCTGTCCATGTTAAGTCAAAATATCAGATAATAGACAGCAGTTTCACAGATTAAAGATCAGTTTAAGCAGTTATATCTAAGGCAGAAAAACAACAGACTTAATTAGTTGTCTGCCCTTCGTATGTGTGGTTGGTTGCCTCTAGGGATTAAAATATTTGAAAAATTTATTTTTAGTCTAAATACTTTTCCCTGTGATTTGAAATACTCTTTCTATAACTATATAAAGTTAGTCTGATATATTACTTTTTACTGTCATATAAAGTATACAATTAATATATTTTAGGGCTCAAAATTGCGCTAGCACCGATTTATAATTCAAGGTTAACTTTACATTTTCTGATACTTTTACATGTGAGTTTGACAGAATGTCATTATTTGCAAATAAAGGCAGTTTTCAGTAGCTTGTTGTGTTTTTTTTTCTTTTTGACTTGCAATTTGAGATACATTTGAAAAAATAAAATTATTTTTGTTTCATATCAAGAAATGGACGAAAAGAGGCTGCTGGATCCAGGGTTGAAAGTTCGTAAAGGCCTCTGGGATTATACTCTGAAGAACCAGCAGATGGAATGCCTGAGTGACTGAAGAAGATGGGTGCTAATGCATCTAACTATCCTCATTCCTGTTCCCCGAGGGTAGGGGGAAATTCCCAGGCCCAACAGACCTTTATCGGTAACTGTTCTAACTTCATTTTCTTTCGTGAATATAAATAGAATTGTGTTTTCAGTGGACTTTTTGGACGAAAAGAGAATCGAACTGTGAATAAGTTATAGATAATTATTCCGTAGCATCCAGGTTTTTTTCTCAACAAGTATAAACCTGGCTTATATGATTTTTATCTTAACCAAGTCACTATAGCACAGTCAGTCTTTTCTTTGGTTGTCTTAACCATAATTGCCAATTACCCTAAGAAAAGGAGCAATCTCCGTTAGTGTGGAAATAGTGAAATACATGTTTCTTGTGTCCTGGTCTATTTTTTCCCCCCATACAAATGCAGCTTTAGGGTAATTAAGGGGAAAAAAACTCACAATTATATAAATATAATATTCTTAATTTACAAATCTGCCTCTCATTTCCTAAAAAGCCATGATTAAGATCTATGATACCTAATCCTTACTAGCCAGAGAACCAAAAGCATTTTTTAAAATTATGAATAATCCACTGTTCTGTTCCTTATTTAATATAAAAATGAGTTATTTGAACTTTTTATCTTCCTTTATAAAAACAAAGGTTAATTTTATTTGAATGGTTCAGGAATGTCTTCTGTAAAAATTTTTAACATGAAATATGTGTTAAAGTAAATGTCGAAGAGGAATGTTAAAAATGCATATTCATTTGTTTAATTTCCTTCTTAGGGACATCATCGTATTCTCAGCAAGGCTATGGTTGTGAATCAAAATTATATAGTCTTGACCATGGCCATGAGAAACCACAAGACAAAAAAAAGAGAACCTCTGGCCTTGCCACCCTCAAAAAGAAGTTTATTAAGCGTCGAAAATCTAATAGGTCTGCTGATCACGCCAAGCAGATGCGAGAACTCCTCTCTGGGTGGGATGTTAGAGATGTGAATGCATTGGTAGAGGAATATGAGGGAACTTCAGCCTTAAAGGAGCTTTCTCTACAAGCCAGTTTGGCTAGACCAGAAGCCCGGACATTGCAGAAAGATATGGCCGATCTTTATGAGTACAAGTATTGTACTGATGTAGACTTAATATTTCAAGAAACTTGTTTTCCTGTTCATCGTGCCATTTTGGCAGCAAGGTGTCCATTTTTTAAAACACTGCTTTCTTCCTCACCTGAGTATGGGGCAGAGATCATAATGGACATCAACACAGCTGGTATAGATATGCCCATGTTTTCTGCTTTGTTACACTACCTTTATACGGGAGAGTTTGGAATGGAGGACTCAAGGTTTCAAAATGTCGATATCCTCGTTCAGCTAAGTGAAGAATTTGGAACACCAAATTCCCTTGATGTAGATATGCGTGGACTTTTTGATTACATGTGTTATTATGATGTCGTCCTTAGCTTTTCTTCAGACTCTGAACTTGTCGAAGCTTTTGGTGCAAATCAGAACTGTTTAGATGAAGAGCTCAAAGCTCACAAGGCTGTTATTTCAGCACGGTCCCCGTTTTTTCGAAATTTATTACAAAGGAGGATACGGACTGGTGAAGAAATCACAGACCGAACTTTGAGAACTCCCACAAGAATTATATTAGATGAGTCCATTATACCAAAAAAATATGCAAAAGTTATATTACACTGTATGTATACCGACGTGGTGGACCTCTCCGTTTTGCACTGCAGCCCCTCTGTGGGGAGTCTCAGTGAAGTTCAGGCTCTCGTCGCAGGGAGACCAAACATGACCAGGGCAGAAGAAGCCATGGAACTTTACCACATAGCACTGTTTTTGGAATTTAACATGCTTGCACAAGGTATGCAATTCTGATTTTTAATTTTGATTTCTAAAACTGCATATTTTTTTTCCAGATTGGAAACACAACCAATATATTCCATGATTTCAGTGTTTGGGAATTAAAAGGGTCGGTTTATTTTGAATGTATAGTTAATGACCTCTAAGTCAGAGAGGATTAGTATTAATGTGGCTCTTCATTTAGCATTAAAACCAAGGATTCAAAACTAGTGACTAAGAGCAGTAGATGAGACTCAGGGCTCTTTCTTCCCCAATGTAAGGTAATGGGTATAGCAATATATAATTACCCGGCTACCACCCCAGCTACACCTTGTCTGCACCCAAACTTTGAACTAGCCCCGTTTCCCAGATTTCAGGTTATTCTTGATCTAGGACTTCTTGGATAACTTAGATTCTTATATGTACAATCAATGCCTTATTGAAGCTGAAGTGTTTAGGATAAGAATGAAAGCTTATGACAATGAAAGATACTCACAATTGGATACAGATTTATTTGAATCAAAGAATTGGGCAGGGTTTCTGATTTAAATTTTAAAATATTCTATATCTTTTCAAGCTCAACGTGTACATTAAGCAACAGCCTATAGTGTTAAGGCGTACGAGGCATACTTAATGCTACACTCATGTGCCTTCTTTAATTTAAACTCAAATTTTAAATTAGGACAGCACATTTTGTGTTATAGGCAAATGAATACATGAAAGTTACATTAAGAGAATATATGGCTGTTGGTAAACAAAATCTTGACATTTCAGAGCTGAAAAGAGATCTTCCATAGGAGAGCAAAGGGAAATTGCTATCTTGACAAAATGCATTCTTAGCTTTCTATGGCCATATATTAAAAGAAAACAAGCTATATGACATGAAATTACTTGAGAAATTTAGCTGATGAGTATTTGCTAAAAGAATATTAGAAGTTGCCAATTAGAAGAGAATGTTGATGGTTTGGGTTAAAGACATGAATTTAATTAAAAAAAGCCAAGCACATTTTTCTAACTTGAAAATAATGTGTATTGTATGGCTAAATCAACAAGTTAATAGGACACTGAGCAATAGAAAATGAAAGCCCCAGTTAAATAACATGTCAGTAATAAAACGAGAGGAATTATATAGAAGAAGGCATTGATAAACATGAGGAAAAAGTTGAGATTTCTGTTGCATAAAGAATATTTTAAAATCTTATTTTACCATTACCTTTTTAGTAATTGTTCTAATTTTATTTTATTACCACAATCAAAATGTCATTAAAATATTTTCTTATTAGTTTAAAATGCAAATCATAATAATAGTAGATTATTTGTCAGACTATAGGAAAATATGTTATCAAAAATAACCTGGTAGCTTGACTTTTTATTCTGTAAAACCAAATTTGTCAGAAAATGCCTCTAAAGAAAAGGTATAATAGGTTACAACATTACCAAAAAAGTAATCTCTATTTTCTCAAATTGATTTTATTTTTGACATGTTTAAAAAATAAGAAACTAAAGTGTAGTATAAATACCTGGCTGTTTTAAAAAAGGGGAAAACATTGTTAATATAGGTTTGTCGTTTGTTTTTAAATTTTGAATGAAAAGTAAAATCGTGAGCCAGCTCTTGGATCTTAGGTAATACTTGATCTAGAGTTCTTTTATTTGAAATGAGTTAAAACTTTTAAAATCATTTAGCTAGAAATTGTATTTTTTTTTAGTACTTTAAAGTATAAAACAACACTCCTTGTGTGACCTTAATTTGGTTACTTAAAAAAAATTCCCTTAGATTTGGGTGAACATTGTTCTCTATTTCCTTTCATTAGTCAAAATATAGAGTTTGGATTATTTGGTGCTTTCTGTGCTGTATGTAGGCCTCATCTTTCCCCCAAGTCTATGATGCTGTTCATATTAAGGTTTATAACAGACCATTCCTTCAACATAATTTTTACCTTTTTTCCATGGAAAGGAGAATGTTTGGTCACCTGGAGAGGGATTTTATACAATAAAGTTTAAGAGCTCAGGTGCTAGAACCAGACGAACTGGATTTGAATCCTTCACTACCATGTCTTAACTTGTGTAATACTCTGAGGCGTCTATTGTGTGTAACGCATTAATGTCTCGCCCATGCACCCAGCATACTACTTATGTACCCTTTTGGAGAGAAGAAAGTAGTCACAAAATCATTTTCTGTGTTTTGTGGTTCAGACATAGACTCCCAGTTAAGAACAGCTGTGAGAAAGTAATTAGTATAAAATTAGTGATGAGGAGCAGAAAAGCCTGTTGGGCGACTCAGGGCTAGGGCCATGTTCTATTCTTGCATCTCCAGTGCCTGGAAGATAGTAGGCACTCAGTAAATGTGTTTTAAGTAATGACTGTTAACGTTTATTCCAAATCAGATTTAACTTTTAAAAATTAAAGCCCAGTTTTAAAAGGAGACAAATTTTATCAAGGGAGGCTGGGACCGTGAGACTAGATACGTTCTTCAAGGTGGAGAGGTGATTTAATAGTTTCAAGAGCATCATAAAAAGGAGCAATATAGGCAGACAGCAGGAGTGATTTGGCAAGTGGTTAAAAGGGAGGATTCCTGGCCTACACCGAGAATGTGTTTTATTCAGAGAAGTAGGCAGTCACTATTAGGGAGGTGAATCAACAGATAATGGGCTTCAGCTTACTGGGCTGGCCTTTTAGGACTAACTTCACTTGATTTTCTATATAGCAAATTGAACATAAGTTTATATGTGTTTCCTCCAGAGCTGTAATATTATAGTAAAGGAATAAAAGAAGTATAAATCCTCAAGGACAAAAATAATCTGAGAAGCAAACAACAGTGAATAAAAGGATATTGAAATTTTTGGAAGCTAGAAAGCAGATAAAGAACTGATTACTGGTTTGCCAGAGAGGAGAGGTCTGTTAACTCCAGAGCCGTTAAAGAGGACTAAGGAGAAGGCAGGGAGGCAGTTCTCGGGGGCGCTCAGCACTCCGGAAAGCCCGGATAAGCGTGGTGTGGAACTGAAACGAGAGATGCGAGTTTGAGTCTGAATACTGACCGGATGGACCCATTCCCCCGCCCTGGCATTCGCCTTTACACATGGTGTCAGAAAGGAATGGGATTTTGTTTGACTCCGTGTAATGAGGTGGTACCCTCCGTAAACAAGCCATTCCCCCAACACACCTGATTTGTACCACCTTTTATTAAGTTCCCACGTGTATATGGGTCAGTCATTTTTCGTTTCAGTGGTCCATTTGTCTATTTTTATATCAATATCACTTGGAGCCAGGCGGCAAATCCTGACCATCCCATTCAGTTCTCTTCTCCATACAGCTCCGCAGCTAAACCCAAGAGACCTGAAATTGATTTTCTAAAAAAGTTGAACTAGAAAGACTCCAAATCTGGAAATAGCTACAAGGGGCTGGGGTGAAGTGGGAAGGTACAAGGTTGAAATCTGGAATTATGTGAACACCTACAAACTAAACGATGGAATCACCCCTTTCCCCTGCTGTGGTCCAAGCCAGGCAGATGCAAGACAATAAATTAGAGCTCTAGAAATGGTAAACAGCCCAAGAGTGTATATACCTATAGATACTGGTGTTTTGGAGTTCCATGATAAAGTTGTGCTCCGAAGCTACATGATGAGAAGGCCAGTTTGCTTTCCAGCGGTTATACAAAGAAAAGTACAAATAGTCCCCCCTTATTCGCAGTTTCAGTCATCCACGGTAAACCATGGTCCATATATGTTCAGTGGAAAATTCCAGAAATAAACAGTTCATAAGTTTTAAATTGTGTGCTGTTCTGCGTAGCGTGATGAAATTTACGCCATTCCGCTTCATCCCACCCAGGACGTGAATCATCCCTTTGTCCAGCGTCTCCATGCATATGCTGTCCACCTGTTAATCACTTAGTTGCCGTATTAGTTATCAGATAGACTGTCTGGGTACAGTGTTTGTTTTCAAGTAACCAGTGCTTTGTCCCAATGCCTGTGTCGTTCACCTCACTTCGTCTCATCACATAGGCATTGCATCTCACGTAATCACAAGAAGGGTGAGTACAGTATAATAACATATTTTGAGAGATCACATTCACATATCTTTTATTACAGTATATTGTTATAATTGGTCTGTATTATTGTTGTTGTTAATCATTTACTGTGCCTAATTTGTAAGTTAAATTTTATCACAGGGATGTATGTACAGGGAAAAAACATGGTATACGTAGTGTTTGGTACCGTCCGTGGTTTCAAGCACCTACTGGGGGTCTCGGAACATACACTCCATGGATAAAGAGGGACTGCTGTAGACAGCAAGGCTGTTTGTGCAACAGAGGTTCCAAACAGCTGTTTACCGCCTTACTCTTAAATCTGAAAACCTGTCTAAGGCTCACTGGACATTTGAGGAAAACTTCCAAATTGAGACAGAGATCAGAACAAAAAGAACAAAGTGGTAGAAGAAACAAAGTAAAGGAAGCAGGAAAAAAAACTTCAATTAAATAAAAATATCCTTATATAAAAGAATGTTTTATTAAATCAGCTGGACACAACAAATAGAATTCTATAAAAGTAAAAACAGGAGCTCTTGGAAATAAGGTAGTAGAAATGGAAAATATGATAGAAGGGTTGAAAGGTAAAATTAAAGTAATCAGGAAAATAAAAGAAATGGACAACAGTGGAGACAAATAAGAAAACTGTAGTATTCATTCAGAAGTGTAACATCTTAATAGACAGTCGTTTTAGAAACATGTACCAGAGAAAACGAAGAGAAGACATCATCTAAGGAGTAATACAAGTTTCATCCCTTTTGCTAAGGACCACCAGAAAAAAAAGAGAAGATTCTAAAGTGTTGCATAGAGTAAAACATAAGATTCCTTACAAAGAAATAGGACTCAGAATGGTATTGAAATTTCCAGTAACAGCAATTGAATACTACAATACAGTGGCATAGTGCCTTCAAGAAGCTGGTGGAATATAATTTTAAACACAAAATTCTATACTTAGCCAAACTGTCTATGAAGTGTAAGACTAATAAATGCATTTTTCAGTGTTGCCTCCAAAAATTTAATCTTCCCTGCACAACCATTCAGGAAATGACTGAGGATGTATTCCACTAAACGAAGTTAACCACGAACAGTGAAGTGTGGAGTCCAGAAAATGGGGTCCAGCAGAGGAGGGAAGGCAAGGAAATCCTGGGTGCTAGCTGTGCGTTCGGTCTAGCGGATATGTGTCCAGTCTAGACCGGACCAGGAGGGCGAAAGACTTCCTCTGGAAGAAGACAGTTAACTGAATGTTTGAACACTTAAGTGATAAGCGACACTGAGTTTTTATGGATCTTTTGGTGCCTTTATGAAGAATTAGCAGTAGATTTATAGAAAATGAAGCAAGCGAGAAAGGAGAAAGTATCTCTAAGAAAAAAAATTACATTTGGGAGAAAATTCTAGTACACAGCTTGGCTCAGCAGTAAACAGTATTTAAATAGTCATAATACTAACACTGAACATTGATTTAATGAAAACTATAGAGAGGTAAATACCAGAAAAAAGAGGTAAAGAACTGAGAATAGTTACCTCTAGGGAGCAAGACTGGGAGTGGAAAAGAGAAAGGGCAAAGGGTTTTGTTTTTAAAGTAAGCTTTTAATTACTACTGGGTATAGGACTTTAAAAGTTATGAGCATATACTGCTTTGATTACAAAATTAATTTTTATAATAAACGTACGACAGTGCTCAGAAGAACCAGAGAGACCTCGATAGGCCACAATCTGAAAAACCAGGGGAATTTATCATATCTATCAGGAATGTTAACTAATGAGATCATGCTTATAATTTTAGTTTACAAAGGGCTTTCACTTTCTCTCATTTGATCACCCTGACAACTTATGGGTATGGTGGGGCTCAGAGATTAACAACTAGCCCTTTCCCAAGTTTGTAAGTGATGCAGTTGTAACTCAGACCAGCTCTTCTGACTCCAAGCCCAGGAATTGGGACAGGGCGAGAGGGTAGCAGTATGCAAACTGGTTTCCAGGGGTGAGGGTGGAAGGCCACTGTGGCCTAGTTGTAGGACCAAAACAGACTAGTGATTGAAGAAGCATCAACTCAGAAGAGTCTCAGCCAGGAGCCTGACTTGTGCTGAAACACTTGGGGTGGGGCTATGCACTTGCAGAAGGTAAATGCGGGCCCAGCTAGGAGTTTTAAAAACTGGGGACAGGGGCCTGAGTAGGTCACCACTCAGACTTGGCTTCAGAGCGCTTAGCCAGAGAACAGAGGGCTTTTCCTGAGTAGGCTATTCTTTCTTGAATGGACAATTGTTCTTGTATTGGTTATTTGATTTTTTTGGCTGTCCAGCATAAGGACCTTCCTAGTTTTTTAATTCCTCGCTGTATAGGTCCTGAAAGAAGGCAGAGCCCAACTCCTAGTATAAAAATCTAAAAGATCAGATACTTGCTTTCCCAGCCTTCTCTGTGGTTCGGGCTTAAGCATGTAACCTAGACATTTTTAATCTAGAGCTGAAAGCAGGGACTAGAGAGAATTTTTTTTTTTTTTTCCTAAGGGGAGAGGCAGCAACACCTACTGGGAAAAGAGAGGTCAATAGTGGTGGTGCCAGTGATGGCATTCACTGTCCAGGCAGCAAGCAGGAGCGGTAGTGGCCAGGGTTCCAGGGCAGCACAAGGTATTCACTGGGCTGTTTCTGTGATAACAGTCCTCACTCCACAGGTTTTCTTTGCTCTTGTTTGTTTTCTGAGCCTGGTCTCTAACTTGCCCAGCACCTCTGGGCTAACAATATCCTATCAAATAAATTCCTTTTCTGTTTAAGCCAACTATGGTTTTCTTGTGGTTGCAGCTTAGAGGTCTGGTTGATAACTACCTACATTAAAAGGACTAGTATATAAAATTCCAAAATTGAGGACTAGATTGGAAGAGTCTGAAATGGAGGATCAGGTGTTCGATCACTGACTTTTCACAATGACCTTAACATACGCTATGTAAACAGCTCTGAAAAAGTGAGAACGGTGAGAATATATTATTGATTTATAATTTTTTTGAGTAAAAATCCACTCTTAAGAACTATGGGTTTTCTCATGAACTTTAACAACCCACAGGCCTACCATAAGAATTATGTTTTCTTGTCATAAATATCGTTGATCTCCAAGCAAAATAGCCCAGAATTAGCACCGACATCTACATGCATATTCCAGTGCAGGACACTTTACAGTAATATACTTCAAGCTGCAGACTTTATTTTTTTCATCTTGATCAAACATGTATTTTTAAATCTTTGGAATATAAAATTTATAACTTTAGTTCTAAAATGAGCTCTAATACATTGCCCATATTTTTGGTCATAATGCATATGATTATATTTTATTGAATTAAAAATCTAATGGGGAAACAACTGAAAGCCGTGACCTAATTTTTTCCCTTAGCAACTTGGTCAGATTCCAAGAGCATGTGACTTGAAAGAAATGCAAACTAGCAAAGACTGACTGACTGTCCCCACTCACTAATCCATTCCTCTGTCTTCCTGTCTTCTCCTTTGTCCCCATGTTGACACTGTTCCTTCTGTCTCAGTTCAGTGAGCAGGCGGTTCATTTTACTTCAGTCTGTAATTGTTTCCTCTTCAGCAAATTAGTCCGAATATACTTCCTAGAGAACGATGGAGCTAAGTTAAACAATTATCAGTAGATCAGAGTAGTAAATGTCGGTTTCAGTTCAGTTAAACATGCAACAGATGAATTTATCTCCGTTTCAGGAATGGCAATTCAAATGACTCAAGTTATACATCTCTAATAATGAAACTTAGTGCTTAATTTTTTTTATTCAATTATGACAAGTTCTAAAGTGTAATTTTTAATTGCGTATTTCAATTTAGAACTTAAATCATTTTTCCTGTAGACTACAAACATTCCACCTCTGACCTTCCTCCGCTTACACCATTCTTTTGTCTTGGAATACCTTTGTCTTTGATCACTAAATGTCCAAATTTTACCCTGTTCAAGACCAAACTCACATGCTACTTTCCTTGTTTTGTCTTAAGCATTCCAAATTAAAAGTCTTTTTTGCTTCCTGCAAACTTCTAAGATACTCATTTTTCCATTAAGTTATTACATCTTCTAACTTGTTTTGGCATTATCTTTGTACCTGTCTCATTTGCTCTATCAATTATGTACTCCTCAAAGACAAGATTAAAATCTGGTCATCTTTAAATCACCCTTAGATCCTAATACAGTGCTTTGCTCTTACTAGACTCTCAGTTACATGTTTTGAATTATCTTTAATACCTATGAAAACTGAGTAACTTTTCTTTTTTAAAAAGGGTAATGCATATAATAAATGTTTAACCCTAGAAGTTGCAAATAAAATGAAAACACTGAACCTCAAGCTAGGAGATTATATGAAGTATTATTTATAAAAATAAGTTTAGGTGTCATCTAAATGATATACAACTTTCTACCCTTAAACTCAGTTTTACGTTAAATTGCAAATAAAATTGTCTCACCAGCTCTTTGTTGGTCTACTGATATGAAATAGAGTATCAGTAAGACTTAAAATATTCGAGGACTATAACCTGTCAATCAAATGGACCCTTGATATAGAATTAACACTATGTATGATTCCTATACTTTACTCATTTACCAAACATCTGTTGAGCTCTTTCTGTATGCCAGGCCCTGAGATTCAAGTAATGAATATGATACTCTAGCAGTGCCAATAGGCAGCTAGTACTACATGGTAGGAGAGCACATAGGAAGAAGAGGAGCCCCAGACCCCAACACAGGGAGTCAAGGAAGGGGGACAGTATCAAGAACTGCCACAGAAGGTGAGATCTGGAGAATGAATAGGAGTTAAGTAAAGATTGGATGTAAAGGGAAGCCTGTCAGGCAGAAGGAACTGTGATGAGACCAGGGCACTGTCTGCTGGGTGCGATAGATTGCAGAGATAAGAGGTGTGACAAGAAATTAGGCTGCAGAGCAAGCAGGGCTGTGTTAAGAAAGAACTCGGTATGCCATGCTGAGACTTTTGACTTTATCTTGAGCATAGCAAGTTCTGTGACCTGACTTCATTTGCATTTTCTGGAAGATTTCTGGCTGCTGCATGCAGAGACCATAAGAAATGTTCCAGAAATAGTGGGTTAAAAAGTTGTTCAGGTGGTAATCGTTAATTTATTTTTTATCAGTTATTTTTTTTTTTTTTTGTTTCTTTCTGTATTTATTTATTCCATGGAATTTTTTGAGCACCTGTGTTTTGCCAGGCACTGTGTTAAGCACTTGATTCACATTGTCCTCTGTAGTCATTACTACCTCCATTTTACAGATAAACTGAGGCTTGAAAATATTGTCACCTGGGATTACCTCACGAAAGTGTTAAGGCCTAGATTTGAATGTGGTCTTCCTGACTCCAGAGACTTTGACTTCCTCCTTTTGCGGGGGAGAGAATATGATCTCTGCAAGAAGAAATCATCTGTGAGGTGTGTGGTTTTGAAGGGAGCACGTGATCATATTTAAGAGATAACGAGGAGATATAAAAAAATTTTCTGAAAATCATAATTACATGTTTCTACCCCCAAAAAGCCTTGAATTTTTCTTTAATTATAATGAAATTAAAGATACTAACTTATCGTTTTATCACTAGTGGGGAAATGGTTTAAGGATAGTAAATAAGGTGTAGGTGTAAATGGGTATTTTTTTAGATAAAGAGCTGTGAACCTGACTTTTTCACATACTGAGGACGAGTATTGTTTTTATTTAACTTGTTAATAAATGATCTGTGAAAGGAAAGTGCACAGTATTTAGCTTGTCGCTGACTTTCTGTTTCCTTTATGATCCTTTGCGCTGCTTTCTTGACACTTATGCTCCCTTTCTACCCTCTCCGATTCCTCTCAAATCCCTGTGCTTGCTTTTGAGATGAAATATAATAGGACAGCAGGTACCCTCAATGGGGAAATTTAATTATAGTAATAGTTGCCATTTATTTAAAGTTTACCACAAGTTAAATAATATACTAAGTGCTATGTATATATTATTTAATCCTCAAAATAACCTGATGAGGTAAATTTTGAGGATTAGGAAACATTTTCCAGATGAGGAAACGGGCAGGATTTTACACATCACACAGCTAAAGGGAATTTGGATAGGGTCTCTGGTCAGTCTGACCCTAGTGGTGTATCTTGCATGTCTCTTTCAGCAAGATGCCTGCACATAAGAACTTGTGTTCAATTTCTAGGTGTCCAGCCATCCTGAAGGTCATGGTTAGACTCCCCTGAATTGTAGTATAGCAGAGGCTTATTTATGGTGCCTGTGTGCAGAGAACTGATATCCCATGAATACTTTTCATTATGCTGTTCTCACCCCCAAAAAACTTAAGCATTAATATTAAAAATGCCATAGTAGAGAACACTTATAAAATAAACATTAAAAAAATATAAATCTGTATTCAATTAAGAATCTTAAGGGTTCTTCAACTTAGTCTTTCTTTTTTTTCCTTTCGTGGCTTAAAGAGGAATCTTCAATCTTTTATCAGTGGCTGTGAGCTTTAGTCTCCTCCTCTATTTACTGAGTTAAAAGTTCTTGAAGGTTTTCAGCTTCTTTCTCATCTTCGTCTGCTTTTCCTTCTTGCACAGCTTGGCAGAAGCTTAAGGGGAAATAGTGCAAGCACTCAGTGTACATTTTCACGCACAAACAGCATGAATCTCACTGATTGCCACTTTCCCATCAGAAGGGAGTAATGTTCTCAGAGTAGAGAACCTTCTCATTTCCTTTCCAGTGTTTGCTTGGGTTTTGTGGTCAGCGTTTGAATTTATACTGAGCACTGAGGGAAGGATCTCCCGGCAACTTTCATAGCCTGCTGATTTTCGTTGCTGTTATTTGACTTTTTGAATAGATAGAACATTCACATGGAACAGAATTCAAAAGGTACAGAAGAGTTCTCAGCAAAGAGGCTCCTGCCCTCAACCACTCAGCCTCCCTCACAGAGACAGGCAGTGTTACTGATTTCCTGTGTCGTCCACCCATCCAGACAATCCAGAGGTTGTCTCAGGACATGACTTTTAAAATATATTGAAAGTAAACATAAAAAGATATTTGGAATAGATCTATATATAGTATTAGTAATGCCTTTTAGGATTTAGCTATTGCAAGGAAATCTTATGACTATTAAAAGGGGCAGAAACTTAAAAGATATACTTCCATGTGGATAACTATGTTACACTTTAAGACTCTGCCCCTGTGTTATCCTTCTCTATCCAACGGGGATAACCAAATTGTGAACATGAGCCAAAAGGGTATGAGCAATGAAACGTAGAAAATCTCGGCTCGCTTTTTTTCTTTGCAGTGAAAATAGATTTAATCTAGATTTCTTGTTTTCCCCAGCTTTATCGAAATATAATTAGCATAAATTGTATAAGTTTACAATGTACAACGTAGTGATTTGATAAATATATAGATTGTGAAATGTTTACCGTAATTAGGTTAGTTAGCACGTCTTTTACCTCACATAATGAACATTCTGTTGTCCTGTTGAGAGCGTTGAAGCCGTACTCTCCTAGCAACTCTCAAGTGTGCAGCGCGGTGTTCACTGTGGTCCCCACGCTGCACGTTACTCATCTCGTGACGGGATGTTTGTACCCTTTGAACGATGTCTCCCATTTCTCCCACCCCTCAGCTCCTGGCACCCACCGTTTTACTCCGTTTCTATGAGTTTGATGTTTTCAGATTATACAGTATCTGTCTTTGTCTGAATTATTTCACTTAGAGTAAAGCATTCAGGGTCCATTCTTGTTGTTACAAATGGCAGGATTTTCTTTTTATTTATGGCCGAATAATATTCCATTTTATATATATATACACACCACATTTTCTTTATCCATTCTTCCATTGATGGACACTTAAAATTGTTTTCAAGACTTGGCTACTGTGAATAATGCTTCTTCGGTGACCACGGGAGTGCAGATATCTCTCTGAGATAGTGATTTCATCATCTTTGTGTATGTATGTGTATATATATATACACACATACACACACACAAACACACACCCAGAAGTGGGATTGATGGATCAGATAGTAGTTCTATTTTTAATTTTTTGAGGAACCTCTATATTGTTTTCTGTAGTGTCTGTACCAGTTTATACTCCCACCAACAGTGCACCAGGATTTCCTTTCCTCCATGTCCTCACCAGCGATTGTTATCTCTTGTCTTTTTGGTAATAGCCATTCTAAACGGTGAGACGATATCCCATGTGGTTTTGATATGCATTTCCCTGGTGATTAGTGATGTCGAGCACCTTTTCATGTACTTTTTGGCCATTTTTTAATCAGATTGTTGTTTGCTGTTGAGTTTTATGAGTTCCTTATATACTTTGGATATTATCTCCTTATCAGATGCATGGTTTGCAAATATTTTCTCCCTTTCTTTAGGTTGCCTTTCATTTCACTGTTTCTTTTTCTGCACAGAAGCTTTTTAGCGTGATGTGGTCCCACTTGTTGATTTTTGCTTTTGGTCTT
>NW_011889000.1:1774617-1827338 GCF_000151845.1 Pteropus vampyrus | reverse complement strand
TTCTTTAGGTTGCCTTTCATTTCACTGTTTCTTTTTCTGCACAGAAGCTTTTTAGCGTGATGTGGTCCCACTTGTTGATTTTTGCTTTTGGTCTTGTATCAAAAAGTTTTTGCCTAGACCGAGGTCAGGAAGCTTTTTTCTGATCTTTTTTCTAAGTGTTTAACAGTTTCAGGTCTTGTGTTTAAGTCCTTAATCCATTTTGAGTTAATTTTTGCAAGTGGTACAAGATAGGGGTCCAATTTCATTCTTTTGCATGTGGGTACCCAGTTTTCCCAGTACTGTTCTTTCCACATTGAATATTCTTGGCTCCCTTGTCAATCAACCTACTTTTTTTTTTTTTTGCCGAACTATGATACACTTTTACCTAAAATATTAATTGCAGTTCTTACCACTCTTCAGAGAAGTAGTAAAGCTAGATATGGTCTGAGAAGACAGCTGAATTAGATCAAAGGAGTAAGTACCAAGGGCAGACTGAAATGATTGGGACTGTCCAGTATGTCAGAAAGGGTATTGCTAAGACGATCACAAACTTACTGTAACAAGTGACCCCTAAGATGACCCCTAATGATCCCCATCTTCTGATATTCATACCCTTATACAATCCCCTCCCCTTACATGTGAGTGTGACCTATGGCTTGTTTCTAAACTATATGACATGTCAAAGACAGGGTGTCACTCCCATGGTTACCTTACACTGTATGAGACTTCATCTTAGTAGCAGACTTGCACTAGAAACCTTTTCCTTGCCAACTTTGAAGAAGTATGTTATGAGACAACCTGTCGAGAGGACCATGTGGAAAGAATTGCAGGCAGCCTCTAGGAGCTGAGCATGACCCCCCCCCCTTCCCACCCCAACCCCACCAATAACCAGCAAGAAGCTGGGCCCTTGGCGGCCATGTAACCACAAGGAGATGAATTCTGGCAGCAACCTGAATGAGTTAGGAAACAAAGTCTTCCCCATTTGAACCTTCAGATGCGGATGCAAGCCCAGCTGACACCTCGATTGCAGCCTTATGAAACCCTGACTGAAGACCCAGGTAATCTGCGCCCAGACCCCAGGCCCACAGAAAGTATGAGGTGATTTGTTTGTTGTCTTAATCTACTAAATTTATGTTAATTTGTTACACAGCAATAGTATATCATTTAATATTACGATTTTATTTTCTGATGTCAAAACAGATTAATATCAACAGTTTCATGTGATTTAACTTAATTAGGGAATAATAATAATTTCAGTTCGGTTCATCACAGAGCCTTCAAGGTGGTTACAAGCCACACCTCCACAAAAGTGCAATTCAGGAAAAATGGTGGCATTAGCCATAGTCCCAGCTGCTGCAACTGGCTGGAGCCTACAATTGATATTCTCATCATAACTATATCACTCAGAGTTCAGTCAGAGTTCAGTCATAACTATATCACTGAGCAGCTCTGACTTATGGGTTAAGGGAATTATTATAGGAGTGGGCCTCACACAATTGTGGAGGAAGCTGGGACAGTGAAGGTCTGAAAGGGAAAAGGGCGGATCCAGAGGATTTGTCAACCAGTCAACCTGAGAAACCAAGCACACTGAGCTACAGAGGGAGGCTGTGAAGGGTGCACGTGGAGAGTGTTGGGTCCATGGATCTGCAGGCAAGCATCTGGTGGTGGTGGCCTGGGGCCACTGTCATCACCAGGGCTGCAGTTGGGAGGGAGAGCTGGACGCAGAGCAAAGGAGAGTAATAGTGAGCTAGGACCCACAGGTACTTTTGTACCTGCCTCTCACCACATTTATCTATGGAGACTTTCAAAGAGTCATGGCTGCTGCTTCTGCCTTCCAGATCTCACACATTTCTCTTTGGCCAACTTTAGCTTGGAACCATACAGGGATGGAGATTGCGGGAAACAGGTCTAGCTTAAGCAAGTGGAAACATTGTGGAACAGCATAATCTCCCTTTTCCATCTCCCAATCTAGATTTCCATCACCCTTTGCCAGTACTTTAGCAGGTCTAGGTAGCCTGCCAGGCGAGGTGACTCAGATCTTCATCCCAGAGGTATCTGAGCTCTAGTTGCTTTATCCATGGTTGCTGCAGTTGCCCAGTCTTCATTATCACTGGGCAGAGACGACACCACAAGATGCCTCAGTGAACCCCCTGGATTCCAGGTGAACACCTTCCTGCCCTGTTGCAGTGCCACAAACTTAGACCCTGGTCCAGCACTCTCAGGATCTTCTCCCCAAGCCTCCCTCCCAGAACAGGGCCTGCTTTACCCCTTAGGCTGTGATTACGGGTGATCAGATCCTGATCAGTGGCTTGGAGGTAGTAGTGAGAGGGGACAGGAGCAGGTTTGAAGAGGACAAGCATTACCTGCAGGGACCTCACAAGAAGAGACAGTTGTCCTCTAACAAGGAGTTGGAGCTGCTTCTCCCAACCAGGAAAGTTCAGGCAAATCTTAGGGTCTAACATTGCTAGCTTATCCACCCAGATAACCCTATTCTAGATTTCTGTGTCCAGCAGTTCATATCAGGACCCAGATTTTATTACAGCAGATTTGCCCAAGCTTTGCATTCAGGTCTTTTTCTGTAGCCCTGATATCCTTAAAATTAAATCTCGAGCCGGAGTTTTGGTAGTCTGCCCCACTAGTGACGAGTTCATAGCTGTTTTAGAAAACTTAAACCTTTCAGCAGTGCTCAGTGCGGATTGTAATACCGAAGGGAGGGAGACAGTGGGAAGCTCTTCAGTAATTGATGTGCGAGGTACTAAGGATATGGACAAAGATGGTGTTAGGAATGGAAAATAATGCTAATTGGAGAGAATTTTGAAGGGAGAATCAGTAGGACACATTGACGAGCTATACATACGGGTTGAAAGAGGGCGGGTCGGCACAGCCGAGTAAAGATGCCAGGCTAGAAGAGCATAGTGCTGCCGGGCATCGGCCTCCTAATAGTATTTAAAATAACTCAAAAATCAGGTGGGACTATTCCATCCTATATGTGAGAAGGTGATCCAACACAGGGTGATAAGTGAGAGAATCAAGAGTCAGTGATAGAAATGCCTGAATTCAAAGCCTCTCTGCTCTTTCTGCTACTTCACGCGTCCTCACTTTGCTCTTGTTTCATAATTCCTGTCCTTGGGGTTTGGAATACAGGTGGGTAGGAAAGAATTGAAGCAACTTTTCCCCCAAGCCTATTTGCACTTGAAGTCTCATTTCAAACTCTGGTGCCACAGAAGAGTTGGTGTGCCTTCTCTAAGGCCAGCCTTCTTGTAATCTATTGCAGGCATACCCTGGAGATATTGCAGATTTGATTTCAGACCAATGCAATAAAGGGAGTGTCGCAATAAAGAGAGTTGTCATCTTTTTTTATGGGGAAGGGTCTTGCCTTCAATTTGTAAGAAATGCAACATCTGCGAAGCACAATAAAGCAAAAATGCAATAAAACGAGGTATGCCAGTATATTTTATGTTGCATGGCAAGCTGTAATGTCCTTCCACAGTTCCTTCCCTTTCTTCCTTCTTGCCTGTTTCCTTCTTTCTCTTCTCACCTCAACTCCATATGAAACTCCGAATCTGGAAGCTGCTTATATGTTTATTTCCTGATGCACATGAGCCAGTGAGAAGGTTTCCCGCTGGTGCTGGCGAAACAAGTGTGAGGGTATACCTAAAATAACAAAGAGTATGAGGGTGGCAGTAGAGACAGATCCTGGCAGTGTATTCATGGAATCTGTCAGCACTGAAGCTTACTTTAGTTATCAGGAACAAGAAGAGAAAAACAAAAATGTTGATAATAAAAACAGCAAGTGGTCATATTTAACATGCAGCAGTAACAACCATTTGTATTACTAAATGTCAGGTTAATTTGTTTTGCTTCTTTATATCTCTGCCTTGATCATTCATGTTATGTAGCTCAAATTTTTGAAAAGAGGCATTTTTGCATATATGAAGGATTAGAAAAAATATTCTGGTGAGAGAACAGAATAAAGGATCTGTTAAATGAGGTTGTCACACTAGCAAAAATAATTGTAAGAAGTTGACTTCATACCATCTGCCAGTCTCACAATGGTATTGTTGAAAATCTACCTGGGCAGAATGCATGGGCACCTTTGAGCCATTAAATGTCTCGGCTTTGGCTACAGGTGAGTTTTTCTGTTAGACAAGGAAATCGTTAAAAACTTTTAAGTTCATCCAAAAAGTTATATGGTTTAGTAGTCAACCATTGCTGTGTAACAGACAACTGGAGAATGCCAGTGCTGTGTATCAATGCACATGTATTTCTCATAAATTTCCAGGCCAGCTGAAATCACACATTTAAGTTTGCAGCAGTTGGGTCACTCTAGTTGCCACTGTGGGTCAACAGGGCTGAGTTGACTCTGTTTCCAGTGCTGTTCGTTCTCTTCCTGGGACCAACAAGCTGTCCACAGTATGTTCTTACTATGACAGTGGCAGAGGCAAGAGGGCAAGCCCAATTCCTAAAAGTACTTTTAAAGCCTTTTATCACATCACATCCACTAACATTTCATTGGTCAAAGCAGATCTCCTGGTCAATTCCAAAGTCTTGGGGCAGAGATGCATACTCAACCCCTGGGGCGGTGGGGAGATCAGGAGGCTCATGGTAGTGAGTGTGTCTGAACAGTAACCTACCACATGTGTATAATAGTCTAAGCTCTAAAGTTCTAGATTAAAATGATAGTCATTCTGATTGTGTCATGTAGTTGTCTTTAAAGAAACATGAGATGTTTACTGTTTTATCCGTCATTAGGAAGTGAGTCAAACTCTATGGGGGGGAGAAAAAGGAAGAGAGAGTTCCTTCTGAAAGTTAATTAGTACCAAGTGGGAGGAAACAAAGTTGACGTTCATATATCCTGAAACTGGCAAAGGGAAAAGAATTTTAGACAGAGCAGTGCTCTTCGAAGTGTGTCTACAGATGTTCATAGCAGCATTATTCATGGTGGCCAGGACATGGAAGCAACCAAAGTGTCCTGCAACAGATGATTGGCTAAAGAAGCTGCGGTACATATATACAGTGGAATATATCACTCAGCCATAAGAAGAGATGAAATACTGCCATTTGTGACAATGCGATTGACCTTGAGATAATCCTGCTGAGCGAAATAAGCCAGACAGAAAAAGTTGAAAACCACATGATATCATTTTTATGTGGGATGTAAACCTAAAAGCAACAAACAGGACAAACAGACTCATGGACATGGACAATAGACTAGTAGTTACCAGAAGGGAAGGGGGAGGTAGACAGGGTAAAAAGAGTCAAATATGTGGTGATAGAAAGAAATCTAACTGGGCGGTGAACATACAGTGTGATAGATAGATAGATAGATAGATAGATAGATAGATAGATAGATAGATAGATATAGATATAGATATAGATATATGTCTTACTGTTAAATTGTACACCTGAAACTTACTGGATTTCATTAACCAGTGACACCATAAAAAAAGAGAGAAACAAAGTATGTCTACAGGGAGATAAGTCCAGAAATTGAGAGTAAGCATTTAGAAACTTTTGTAGCAATTGCTACAATATTCAAGCAGCATTTTTACTGAATTTTTGCTGAGGTATTAATCCATGGCAGATTAGAAATTTAAAAAGACAAAAAACTGTTCTTTGATCTGCGATAATTTGAGACTAGCCATGATAGAATATGGCATTTTGTTGGATGTGGTTCCATAGAGTAGTGGTTAGCACGTCTGCTTTACATGCAGAAGGTCCTAGGTTCATGTCCCAGTGGAACCACGGTCTATGGTCCACAGCCATGCCACCCTGAACAAGCCCGATGTCTGATCTCAGAAGCTAAGCAAGGTCGGCCTGGTTACTACTTGGATGGAAGATCATCCAGGAAGAGCAGGTGCTGTAGGCATAAATAATTTTTTTTTAAATATAGCATTTTGCTCACTAGAAATGAATACCTGCAGTACATGTAAGTGGACCTTCTGACTTATACATAGGTCTTCTGAAATTTAAGTTAGTACCACTTTGTTACCAAAGAATCTGACCATCTTTTAGTGTAGCACTGTTTTGGAGACCTTCAAGCCTGGTATAAAATTTACCAAGAAATGGCATTTTGTGAAGCCTCTTTGCATCTCACTTTCTGGCTTTCCCTGCCAGCATCCCTTTGGCCTCGCTGCTGTATTTACATTTTCATTTTGTTATCGATAACCTTAGCAAAAGGCAAATTACCGCTAATTGAAATCTTTTACTGTAATATGAAAATATGACAGTATTAGATAAATCTCTTTAAACGTACACCAAGATTCCTTTTTTTTTTCCCTGCCTAATTGTCTTCCTTTTACATTTGTGAGTAGTTAATATCACCATGTTTGGTGTATTTATGGGGTGCTTTTCTGTTCATAAGAGAAGTGAACAGAAAAGTGAACTTCTAAAGAGAGTTGATTACCGGAAGGCCTAAGTTTAGAGGCACAGAAAGGTCGGGGAGGGGTAATTCTTAGAAGGGGACGGAAGGGTACCTTTGGTTAAGTATAACTTGTTTTTTTTCTAGTTGTATGATCTTGGCAAGTTAATCTTTCTGAATCTTAGTTTTATCATCTGTAAAGTGAGAAAAATAATACCTTCTTTGAGAAGTGCTAGAATTAAATATTCTAAGTTAAGCACAAGCTTGGTACATAATAAATTTCAAAAAATGTTAGCTATTGTTTGTTTTTAATTATCTGATAGGTGTCAGGCACTGTAGAATGAGAGATAAGGTAGGGTGTACCCCAAAGGAGCCAGTAGAGGATGTAGACAAATGTATCAGAAATATAAAATAGTGTGAGACTTTGATGCTATTACAGAGAGAAACACAGGTTGGTTCCATGAGAACTTTTAGGTAGGAGGAACACCTGACCTGGGTTTTGGAGAGCAGGATTAAATTAGGCTTTTGAAAGAGGCAACATCTAAGCGGAGTCTAAAAGTTGTGAGGAGTTAAGGAGAATTCAGAGCATTTCAGAAGAATGTAAATAACATGTAAAAATGTAAACAACCTAGAAGTGAAAGGATTTGATGTAATTCTAAGAAATTGTAAGTAATGCAGTATGACTAGAGAGTAGATAGAATATGAACAGGGATGGGGCTGGAGACGTTGGCAGAGGCCAGATCGTTGAGAATAAGTGATTTGGATTGTATCTTGAAGTCATTTGCAATCTATTGCATAATTTGTTACATATCCAATCTACATTTTCAAAGATCATTCTGGCAAGTATTCAGAATGGATTAGAAGGAAGAAAGACGAGATGGGAATTTTCGTAAGGCTATTTCAATAATGCAGGAGAAAAAATCAGATTCTGAAACAGGCGGTAGAGATTCAGTGGAGGGGATGGATTCAAAATAAGATAGAAAAGTCAGCATTTGATGGTAGCTTGGATGTGGGCTTTGGGAGATAATAATATTCAGATATCTGGTTTTGATGATGGGGAGATGAGATATCCTTCATTAAAATGGATTTAAAAAAAAGTGAGAGGGGGTACTAGATTTCCCAGAGGAAATGAATGACTTTTATATTTAAGATGTCCACAGAATATCCACGTGGAACTCTCCAAAGGGAAGTTTAAGGAGTGAGTCTGGGAGTGAGGGGAGAGCTCTGGACTGGAAGCGTAGACTCGAAAGCCATGGGATGCAATGAGAGTTAAGGCCATGGAGGCAGATGAATCACCCAGGAAGGCGTGCAGTAGAAAGAGCTGTGTATTCACAGCGCTTGGCAAGTAGGTACTCCAGAATGTTTGAATGAAGGAGGAGTGTCAAAGGGACAGTCTCATTTAAAGCCCATGATAACTGTGAGTTAGGAGTATAATCCAGTTTTACAAATGAGAGGATTTCAGGCTCAGAGAGGTTAAGTAATTTGCCCAAAGTGGCTGCTGCTACATGGTCAAAGTAGGATTTCAAGTCCAAACTGTCTGATTTCAAAGCCCATTTTTCCCCTGCCACGTCGTCTTTGTAAACCTCAGACATTTAAATATATGCTGTTATCATGAATTCTCCCTCCTTTACCTCTGCCAACACTCCGGTTTAGTAGGAATGTGAACATTCTTTTAAATAACCACTTTTTCTCTAATTTCCCCTCCTTCATTCCTGAACATAGCTATCAGATTGCCTTTCTGTCAGATTGACGCATCACACCCAACTCTAGTCCAATGCCTGCTTTAAAACAACAGACTGACAGAAGTCCCCCATGGCCTACTGCAAGAGGCCTGTCCTCAGCTTGGCTGGCCTTCAAGGCCCACCATAAAATCATGAGAACTGTTCAGAACTTTTTCATACTTCCACTTCTCATCAGCACATACTCATGTGTTTGGGTATTGTTTACATGCACATTTCTTTGTGGTGGTCTTGCTGTTCCTTATAAGGATTTTATTTTAATGTTTAAATTAAAAAAATATTTAGATTACATTACTCACGTTTACTCTGTTGTTTTTCTACAAATGATTTGATCCTTTTGATGAAAGCAGCTTAGATGCCCTCTGACCTTAGTTCCATATCCAGTGTAGGAGTTCTTTGTCCTCTGTCCCTAATGTGGTGAGCCAGCCTTTGCTCCTATACTTTTCTGGAGGGAGCCTTTTTTTTTTTTTTTTTTTGAGGGAAGGAGAGGAGAGCAATTCTAATTGCTAGAAATTTGAAATTCAAGATCGGAAATTTTTTTTAATGTTGAAGCAAAATCCCCCTTTTAACAGCCATTCGTTTCCCAGGACCTGCCCTTGGAACAACAGAGAAGGCAGCTATCTTCTTTGCCTTATGAAGGTCTGTAAGACATTTAAAAATAGTCCTTATGTCTCTAAGCCAAATAATCTTTATTTTGCGCTTTTCTCCTGTGACAAGTCTCAAACTCTCTACTGTTCTTCTGTCCTCCTCTGAGAAGTTCGGAGTTTTGTCAGTGCCCCATCCAAAACACAGGGAACCGAACAGAACATAGCACCTATAGGAGAGCACAACATAATTCCTCTATTAGGACTGTTTGTATCTTAAAAGCTGGAGATTGCTTCAGCTTTACAGCAGCCATGTCACATTTTGCATTCACTAAGTTAAAATACCCAGATATTATTTTTACATAAGTGGTAGTTAAGCTAGCTCTCCCCTATCATCTACTATGCAGTTGAGTTTCTTTAAATATAGAACGTTCTAATTTTCCTAGTTTTATTTCATGTTCATTTTGACCCATCATTTTAGCTAGCTACGATCATGTTATCCAGTGTGTTAACTGTGTTTCCCAGGTTTTCATCTGAAGATTTCGAAGCATACTTTCCACATCTTCGTTCAAGTTCTTGATAAATATTGCAAAAATAGAGACTCCTCAGTCCATTCCCTGAGTTAATCAGGGCTTCTTACAAATGGTTCTGTTAACCATTGTTCTGTCATCCATCTACATCTCTTCATCTTATCTGCAAAGATCTCATTCGTACATTCACACAAATTTTTATTTAGCACTTACCATGTGCTAGAAGGTGCTAGAGATACAGTGAAGACAGCAGTCTCTCTCGTGGAGCTGAAAATCGAAGAGACATCGTGAAGTTAAATGCTTTGCAAATTCAGGTTGCACAATTTTCTCTGATACTTTCCTTATCTGGTACCGTACTAGAAAAGAGAATGAAACATTAGTTTTGCAGACTTTATATTGGCTATTAATGATTTCGTATCACCTGAAAATGGGATTTATTACTTTTCTCTCTTCACCTTTCATGATTTCACAATAACTTTGAACACTGGAAGTCTCTGGAGTTCATTGATATACTTTGTTTTGGCTCTGTCTTCTAAAGCTCTGAGCTCATTAGTCTATTTAGCCACGTTTTTGTTGGTAGTGGTGGTTGGTATAAAGACCTCTTTTTTTCTCCCCATATTTTTAGGGCCCTTTTTTTTTTTTAGTAAACGTAGTTATGAAGAATTTCTTCCACCTTTAGCCACTTTGCCTTCCACAATCTTTGTCATTCGGATTTTACTTATATTTTACCTTTATGTTTTGAAGTTGTCTTTCCTAAGGAAAATAGCTGACTAGTCTCAGATTTTATTCTTTTTTTGGAGCCCTTAAGATGCCAGAGTCACTTTCTCCAAGATCTTGGTCTTTTTCACTTAAACTACTTATTTATTTTTAATTTACCAGAATTAATCCCAGCTGAGCATAAAACTGCAATATTTTGTCTATCCTGAGGGATATAAAGTATCAAAGTTTTTTGTTTTTGTTTTCGTGTTTTGGAATGATACCAAGACCAAATGTCCTTCTAGTTCACAGAAGATACCCCATTTGTCTTCACGAGTAGACTCTCTTATCACTCAGATGTCATCCATACTCTTCCTCTGACTAGCCCGTTTCTACAACTCTATCATTTCTACCAGCTCTTCTTTCCCCTTTGGTCCCGTGTCCTCCACTACAGTGTGTTACTCAAATTGTTAGATTCGCACAAAGGTGTTTATTTTCCTAAACAGTTTTGAGGATTCCCTGCCTTCTCCTATGTATCTGTCTCTATAGAACAGCAGATTTCCTAGAGATGTCGTTATCTATTGTTACCTGTTATTGCCCCATCCCACCAAGTCTTGGTGATTTCCATGAGATTTTATTTATCTCCTTGCTCTTTTTTACAATTGCTACTTTTAAGTATAGTGTCTAACACACTAATGTTCAAAAAGTAATATTTATGATTAATCTCAAGAAGTATTTGCCTTTTCTTTTAGGCTGTGAGGATATCATTGCTGAGAGCATCTCATTAGATACCTTAATTGCCATCCTCAAGTGGAGCTCTCATCCATATGGCTCTAAATGGGTGCACCGACAAGCTTTACATTTCCTCTGTGAGGAATTTTCCCAGGTCATGGCTTCGGATGTTTTTTATGAACTCAGCAAAGACCATCTGCTTACTGCTATCCAGTCTGACTACCTACAGGTAATCATTTATACACCTCTCAAATTCATTGTCATTCATATGTGCACCGAGAAACCCATCTGTAATCATCCTCCCTTGTCGTGAGATCAGCTTGCCCAGGAATGCCCTCTTCACATTCGCACAACAAAGCCTGCTAGCTTTCTAGCCCTTTGTGCACTCTGCCGCTAGGACTCAGTATTGTGAGCCAGCTCAGGTCCTAACCAGCCACACCATAGGCGTTGAGGCAGCAGGCAGGGTCAGAAGCATAGCCCAACAGCGATTTTCTTGGCTTTCATTAATAGTAGACTTATGATACCAGTTTCTTATTTTTGGTGGAATATTAGATACTTAGACTGTAGATAGTAGCTTAAGCTATACAAAGTAAGAATAATAATTTACAATCCATTCAGATGCTCATAAAAACTCAATACGTGTGTTCTGCCAAAGTGTAATAATGTTTTCACCTACTTATTTTTAATCAGAAGCAGTTTTTAGCAAATTCTGTGCCCTTGACTTATTTTTTCATCTAATTTGTAGTTAAAACTAACAGTATATTTAAAATATTACAAAAAATATTTTCAGATAAAGTATGTTCAAGCTTAATTTTCTTTTGCAACGGTTTTATGAGTTTTATGCTGAAAATTGTACAACAGTTTTAATGTTATGAAGACATAAAAACCCATTGAGCCATTTCTTGTTTATATTTGTACTAGAAAAATTATAAAATGCTCTATCTCAGTCAGAAATGCAGTGAAGAGTTAAATTATCCACTTAGCATCTGTGCTTTTCCTTGTATACTGCTTTGATTGCAATACAATGTTGTCATTTGATTTAGTTGATCAAATGTGGGATTTGATTTATTTAGGATCTGTGTTTGCTAATCTTGTTTTACTGTCCTGATACAGACTGCATGCATTATGGGAGTTAGAATCCGTCAGTTCTTCTCAGATTATTGTCTTTAAAAGCTTTACATTTCTTCTTAGAAAGTAAAAACCTTAGCAGCCTAGATTTGCTCTAAGATTTTAGATAAAATACAAAGAACTGAGGGACACATTACAGTTTCACAGATTGTGCTTACAGGGTCTTTCACCAATCAGTAGTATAGCATACCTGTGGAGATTGTAGCTTTTTCTACCAAAACAAGTTGCTATACTTGTTTGTTCTGTTCCTACAAGAGATAGTAGCTGCTTTGTATCCATATACTTTTACTTTTATTTACTTCCATCTTGTCCCCCCAAAATTTAAGGCAGCTGTATAGAGACCACATAAAATAAATTTAAAATAGGTGAAGAGAACAGGATAAATAAAAAATAAAGGTGGAAGTAAGAATTAAAATTTTATTTGGAGCCAAGAGTGAGGTTACTGGACAAAACCCATGTAGTTCAGTCTTGCATATTCGCTGTTGATGGACTGCAGGTTTAATGTGAGTGAATATCTCAAACAGCCAGTGTAAGGAGTGAAATGTGGCAAGTTGCAGACTTTATTAGGAAAGATCATTAATGAAATTAACCATTTACCTAATTTCACCAAAATAAATATAAACTATTTTTTATTATAGGCAAGTGAACAAGATATCCTTAAATATCTGGTTAAATGGGGAGAGCATCAGCTGATGAAAAGAATAGCGGACAGAGGTAAGCTCAGAAAATAAGCTTGCGCAGTAAGTTTTCCCCAAAAGCTGACTGGCATGCAGCTACACGTCAGTCTTGACAGTGGCCACTATTGCCTAGTGAAAATAAAAATCTTTACAACTGGCAAAATTCTTTAGTGGAGAGAGTATACTTTCTTAGAAATAAATATACCAAAAAATTATATTTTGTAACTTTAAAAGGCAGTTTGCTTTTAATGTTATCTATGTGCTTAATATTATATGTTGATTGATTTACAGAAGTAGAATGAAATAAAAATTTTTCATTTAAAGAAGCGTTACAATGCATGTTGTTGTTGAAAGTATTCTAGAGTTCGATAATGGCAATGAGTACACAACATTGTAAATGTATTAGAAGCCACTGACTTGTACACTTTAAAATGGTTAAAATGGTGAGTTTTATGTTATGTGAATTTTACTTCAATAAAAAATATGTGACTACCTCCAAAAAGCATATTTACTGTTTTTTTTTGTTTTTTTTTGTTTTTTTTTTTAATTTTGTGGAAGGTAAAAGAAGAATGCTTTTGAATGGCCTCCAACTGCGGATACTTTAGGCAAAATAGAAGCATCATGTGGAGCTGGGCTCAGCTTGGGAGCTCACGATTCCGTAGCAGGCTTGTTTATGTCTCGGGTTAGCCCACCCACCTGTACTCCTTCCCTCGGAGAATACTGTGTTTCTCTATATAATGAACCCAAATCAAAACATTTTAATTAGAAAAATTAAATACAGATTTTCCATTCTTGTCACTTCTCAGTAGCTTTATTGGGATGTAATTTACGTACCACCAAGTTCACCTGTTTAAAGCGTCCGAGTCAGTGGTTTTTAGTACACTTACAGAGTTGTTCTGCCACATGGTGAAATATATAAAAATATCAAGCTAAACAGCCTTCAAACCTTTTTATAGTGTTCCTTTAATACCATGCTCCCCAAGCACTAGGGAACAAAAGTAGTCTTCCTCTTCACTTTCTCCTAATTTATTTCTCTGTGGCCTACAGAAGCCTTTAGGAATTATCAGATTTGAATTTTTTTAGATATAATAACCCCTACTATTAATTTGGGACATTTTGGAAATGCCAGTATACAGTCTGTACCCTTTGCTTGCAGGTTCTGTATTTGCAACTTCATTTACTTGCTACAATTTATCGGTACCCTCAAAATCAGTACTTATGGTGCTTTCACGATGAGCATTTGCAGACATGTGCAGAGTGACAAAAAATTTGAGTCCCCTGATGCACGTGTTCCCACCTTCTTGTTTCCACTCTCATATTGTAAACAAGTGTCCTTTCACAGTGTACTTAGCACCATGTTTTTCATATCTTTATGGTTTTTGGGGGGTGATCTCACTGTTTAAAATAGCCTCCAAGAGGAATGCTTAGTACTCTCGCATGTTCCTAAGGACGAGAAGGCTGTGATGTGCCTTACAGAGAAAATGCATGTGTTAGATAAGCTTCGATGGGGTATGAGTTACAGCAATGTTGGCCAAGAGTTCAGTGTTAATGCATCAACAGTACTAATAAGGTGTCTCTAAACAGAAACATACGTAAAACAAAGTTATAGCTTGATCGGTTGACAAAAATGTCGTGACCTAAAAGCTCACTGGAACCTGACTCTGTGTTTCTTTTAGCAGTGGCTTAGTATTTGCTCATTAATTGTTCTTGGTGACTTTATAGAACATAACTACCCCAAGAATTGAGTGTATAATAATACTGCATAGTCATTATAGGTCATAGGTTTGTTCATTGATGTAAAGTTGGTAATGTCATTTATTTGAGGGAGATAATGAACATCCTTGATAAAATTTCCCTTAAAACAGTAGTTTTCAAACTGGATTAGAATGAAATCCTCTTCCATAGGAATGAGAAGGAAGCTAATAAGCAAATCAGGCTACATATTTGTTTCAGTCACCTTCATATATAAGGGTTCTGTCCTTACCTGTTACCTATTTGTAAGTTTTCTGTAAGATTTCATTTGAAAACAGGATGCCACTACTTTAAGAAAACTTTTTTTTGAAAAATAATGCCTTGTGTAAGTATGAAGCTGAATCATAGCAAGGCAAGGAAAAAAAAACCTGTTTTTTACTTCTGCAATAATTTTATTTGAGATGACTCCAGAAAAAGCTTAGCTTCTCAAAAACAATTATTTTACCCATTTATCACATGATTTAAGGGAAATTCCGGTTTGCAAAATATTTAGCATTTATATTAGTGAATGATAAAGATCTTTTTTTTAAGCAGAATAAAAAAGACAGCCCCCCCAGATGAAAGAAGATTAAAGATTCTCAAAATTTATGTAAATTTTCCCCACTTCGACACCATAAGCATATACGTACTTCAGATCTTTCCTTTTTGCTAACACTCAATAATGAAAAACCTTTATTCTCTGGTGTGGACAATGGAAATATATTACATGTCAGAGATCAGACAGTTTACTTATGTGCAGTAACATTCCCATATTATAGAAATTTAGGAGACTGTCATAAAAATCTTAAATAGGGTGCACTTCATTTTGCTGCTTTAGATGCTTCGTGATTAATATCTTGTTAAATTGCTGTTAAATAAATGGTAACCTAATGAGCATACTGATAACGTACAGTGACCAGAAATAGCATTTGCCCTACAATGTTCTTACTAGACTAAAAACTAGACACACAAATGAGAAAGCTTAAGGAAAAGCCCTTGGTCAAACTAGAGTTTAATAGATTTTAATAGATGGCCAAAGATATTTTTCCTCTGAGCTAGTATATGGAAAAGAATCCTTTATTCTTTAGCACAGAACAATCATAAAAGAATGTTATACTGTTGATACCATGCTTTTTCTCTGTTCAAGAACATCTCTCAAGTAAACTTCCTAAGATATAAACATTATTTATAACTCTTTTTAAAGCAGATGTACCTACGTATGAAAAATGGTACTGAAAGTATACTAGAGAATAAAGAAAGCCTTTCTCTGAAAATTTGAATTTGGCAACTTTTCATTTTGTCTCATAGAGCCAAACTTACTGAGCGGCACTGCTCATAGTGTGAACAAAAGAGGTGTAAAAAGACGGGACCTGGACATCGAAGAGCTTAGGGAGACCCTTTCTTCTCTCTTGCCTTTTGTGCGAATTGAACACATCTTACCTATAAACGGTGAAGTCCTAAGTGATGCAGTAAGTGTTTTTCTTCACTTATCCCTTTTGTGAAAAGAAAATGCACTAAACTGTGCAGGCTTTTTTTTTTTTTTTTAATCATTGTAAATAACTTTTACTAATAGAGTATTGTGAGATTGTAAATTCCATGAGGTCAGAGACAGATGTCTGTTTTGGACTATATGTATCCCCAGTGTCCTGTCCTGCACATGGCACAAATAAATGTTTGGTGGATGGGAGTCGAGTGGGTATGTCAGTCTTACTTTTGCAAGATGATAGTTTCTAAGGAGTTAATTCAGCCATTTATCAGTGTAGGTCAAGTATATCCTTATTTAAAAAGGAGAGAGGAGAAATTACCTTCGGAGACTTTTCAAGAACAGCAGTAAATGAGAAAGCAGGACAAAAGGCAGATGGATGGTTCAGTGTAAAAATGTGGAATTAATCTTATAACTAACTGTATTTCAGTTTAAAAAGTAATGGAGTTGGTCATGTTACTTTTATAAATTGTTTAAAGTGAATTTTTTAAACTAATAGAATTGTTCAAAGTAATAGATGGGAAAATAAATATTATAAATATTAGTTCCTCATACATTCAGTGTAATACTATAAACATAATAGTTTTTTTTCAACTGCACAGAAGTATTATAAAAGTCATGTGAAAAAACTCGATAAGAATTTTTTTTTAATTCTCTAAAAAGAACATAATTAAAGAGGGATGACTCTTCCAGAATGTAAAATATACTTTAAAATTCTAATATTTAATCTGTGATGCTAGCATATTAATAGGCAAGACAAAATAGCCTAGAAAAAGATCCTAATTAAGGATATTGATCTTATATTATTATATTAATACTACATTAATATTATGTTTAATACTATTAAACATAATAAACGAGCTATCACAAATCAGTGTGGCACTTGACTAACTAATGAGTGGGGGAGGGAGGAAATTTGTTTAAAGGTAAACCCTCATTTCATTTGCCCACAAAATTAATCCCTGTTAGAATGAAGAATTACATATTAAATTAAAACATGGAAAAACTAGAAGAAAATAATTAAATTTTTATGGAATCTCTGATTAGAAAAATGTTTAGTCTCACTAGTAATTACACATACACCAAAGAAAGCAAGATAAAACAGTAAGTTATTTTTTTACATATTAAGTCAGTAATTTTTGAGATAATACTACTATCCCATAGGGGGAGTGTAGCTGGTGCATTGGTAGCATTGTCATTAAATATTTGGAAATAGCCTAAATATCTAAGAACAGGGGAAATAAATTATAGTACAACTACTGAACAGAATACTTTCCTGCCCTGAAAAGAGGTTATAACAACTAATACAACAACATGGAAAATAATAAAATATAATTTTAGTAAGGATACAAAATATGTATTTTTATGTATTCTAGAAGACAGTTATGTTAAAATTCATTTGAAAAGGCAATATAGCAACATTACTAGTTTTAATAGATTAGATTTATCAGTGTTTTCTATTTTATAAATATATCTAATACTACTTTAAAAATAATTTTAATATCACAATTAGACACTTATATTTAACAAGAATAATATTGGAGAAACAGTGTTTGCTTTTGTTTAAAATCTAGGACTCAAACCAAGCTGAACCCTGAATTTGGTTTAGAAAAATATTTTAGGACTTTGGTTTAGTAGACTTAAAAAATATATATCACTGCTTTTAATTTCATGTCTAACAGATAATAAGTCCCCAGTAAAAGTTTGCTGATAATGGCTCTTAAGTGTTATGCACTCCTAATATGTGCAAGCACTGTGCCAAGTGCTTTTATCTGCATTGCCTTCACTTAACCCTCAACAACCACCTTAAAAGCTGTAGGTACTTAATTTATATTTTCTTAGCATAGATGAGGAAACAACAGGGTCACCACAGTTAGTTGTGCAGTGTTGCATCTCCAGGGCCATGTTGGAGCCCTTCATGTAAGGTCCAGGCAAAAGGAGATGTCTGTGGTCACGAGGCTCTTAAATGAGGAGTTGAGGTGTGAGCAAAGTCTGCCTTCCCCTCTAGCCCCTGCCCGTGAGCCCCTTGCACACTGCCTGTATCCTGGAACTGTAGGTGTGGAAGCGGGTTGGGTAGCAGTAGAATCAGTTCCTAGGTAAGGGAAAAAATAAAAATCAGTGTTCATTAAGAGTTCTGAAAGTTAATCCAATTCATTACATTCTTAATATAGCTCTTGTTTTAAACTCATTCTTTTATTTAGAGAAAAATGGGAAATTGTGCTACCTTTTTTTGCTGAATCCTTTAAATATTATTAAACATTTGAAGTATTTTTAAATTTCACATATATGCCTAAATTTTTATGCAAATGGCAAAGTTTGAACATTTTGATTTATAACTATTATAATTTTTCTCTTAGTAGTATCTTAGTGCTACACAAATGTCTAATTTATGTAAAAAATAATTTTTTTTTTCCAAGATGAAAAGAGGCTTGATTAGTACTCCTCCATCAGATATGCTTCCTACATCAGAAGGTGGAAAGTCAAATGCCTGGTTACGGCAGAAAAATGCTGGAATATATGTTCGCCCTCGACTGTTCTCTCCCTATGTGGAGGAAGCAAAGGTAATGAAAACCATTTTAAGATATTAGACTACTTTATTACAAACTATAAGCACAAAAATATTTATTGTGGCACTATGTAAATATTTAGAAATAGTCTAAATGCCCAATAACAGGGAAAGGAAAAGTAAATTCGAGTTGGACTACTCAACAGAATAGTTTTTTGAAATGTTTAATTATCAAGCATGCTTTTATGACTTAGGTCATGTTAAATTGCATTTTACATTTTTCTCATCTTAGTTGCCTTGCAAATGTTAACTTGGAAAAACATTTTGATTTCACTAAAATGGTTATCAGTATTTTGTAATCTTCAAGATAGGGAAAACGTTCCGAAAGATTATACGCATTTCGTCTTCCTTCATAAATTAAAGAAACGACTCTAGTTCTTTAACATATTTCTGTAATGGCTGACTATTGGAATTTGTGTTTAGTTTTAGAATGAGTGCACAAACTAAGACAAAATTTCAGGGCTATTAAGTAAATAGTTGGCATTATGTATATTATAGCTCTCCAAGAAAATGCAGTAATGTAAAAATGAAATACTGTAATTTTTATTAGATGTATTCAGCCATCAGAACTTTAGTGTGGCCTTTTGAGGAACTGACAGTCTTTGAAAGTCAGAAATCACTATTAAGCTTTATGAAATACATTACCAGGCAAAACAATGTGTGTTTGCGTAGAATTAAGTTACCTTAAAATTGTTCTCATTTTTTGTGCTCGCTCTGGCAGCACATATACTAAAATTGGAACGATACAGAGAGATTAGCATGGCCCCTGTGCAAGGATGACATGCAAATTTGTGAAGTATTCCATATTTTAAAAAATCGTTCTCATTTTTATTGTCCTAGTTTAAGATATATGAAAGGATTTGCGAGAAGTTTATTTTATTGACTAGGTTGATACTCTGCCTCTTACCGAGTAGGTGACATTTTAAATAGTTCTAAAACAGGAAAGCAGAATGATTGCATCTGGTCTTTCTGGGATGAGTTCAGTACTTAAAGTCACTGCAGTAGCTGAAGCCTTTACAAGAGGTTGAGTCTGGTGATAAAAGTTCTGTAATAAACTAGAGCTACCCTCCATTCTGCTTTGTCTCAGAAAGTACAATAATCACTAGTCCTCCTGGAACGTCCCTGTTTCTCAGATGGATGCCTTTACCTATGTATAAGTAGGTAATAGCCCCAGGAAATGTGAAAAATGTTTATATGTTATGTCATTGTGGCCATTATGCAATGCGGTGAGATAGAGTCATCTGAAACAGATTTTAACAATTGGGTTTATTTATAGGTCTCTTGACTTTAATATCAATATTAATATTTTGTCTTTTGAGCATTTTTTGTTGGATCTGGTGTTTAGCCCATATATACAGTGTTTTCTTAATTTATAGCAACTTTATATTTAATTTACTTCTGATTAATTTTATCAAATTTCAAATACTTCAATTAGAAGGAAACTCTTCAGAAGATGATTATTTTTCAAAGATATTCCAAAAAATCCTTTAAAAATTAAAGAGGTAGGGTACTTTCTCCTTAAACCACTGATTGTAAACTTCATACAGTGAAAACAGTAATTCCCTTTTTACGTGCCGAAGGTAGTAATCTTTCTCCAAATGTGATTTAACAGAGATGAAGGGTTGACTAATTCTGTTAATACTGAATTGTTATTTCAGTCAGTACTAGACGAGATGATGGTGGAACAAACAGATCTTGTGCGTTTGAGAATGGTTAGAATGTCCAACGTGCCAGACACACTTTACATGGTCAGTAATGCCGTACCACAGTGCTGTCACGTGATCAGCCACCAGCAGATCAGCAGTAACCAGTCAAGCCCTCCTTCGGTGGTAGCCAATGAAATTCCTGGTAAGGCAGTAACCTTGTTTTAGGCATTGATGTTAATAATTGGATCTTTTTTTTTTTTGTAATCCCTTTATACATGCTAATTCTCTCCACGTTCTAATACTCATTACATGTTGTTCTCAAAGAATAAATACTTACAAGCTAAGTTTTTTGTTTCATATTTTACTTTACAGTAACAGGTGTGCACAGTTTTTTGGGTTAGCCCGGAGTTTCTCAGCCTTGGCCCCGCTGACTGAGGGATGGACAGTTCTTGGTTGTGGAGGCCATCCTTTGCGATGTAGGGTGTTCAGCAGCCCTCTCGGCCTGGATTTGCTAGGTGCCAGTACCATGCACACACACACCTCGTTCGCAGCAGCCTTTCAGAAACGTTTATGTTCCTAGCCATCGCCCAAATGCACACTGTGGGGCAAAATCTCCTCCTGTTGAGAACCACTGGTCTAGAGGAACTTCTCGCATTATAAGACCTTTTGGGAAGAGTGTAAACTTATGTCTTTGAGTCTCCATATGTCACCAAAAAATGTGATCACTGTTGGTTTCCCTGAGATCCAGTTTCCCAAGACCTGGTCTGTGAATTTTATTATAGTGCAGGCCTGTGTCTCCGGACTGAGGGGATTAGCCATGGGTAGAGAGGTGTAACTGTCATGTCCAAAGACTTCTGAACATTGGAAGTCTTTTGCCAGTTTCTGAGGTAAGAAAATCAACAGTGATCTGGGGGTCAGAAATTTATAGCTCTTGCAAATTACCATTACAAGATTTAAAAAAATTCAGCAAACTGTAGCATTATTGGAAATAGTGTCATCTATTTTCTCAAATGATTAAATTAAGGTTAAATAAAAGACATAATGACAACTTTTAATTGAACACATTTTATTCTGGGACTAATGCCTGATCAGTTGTTGCCTTATCAGATTTGTCCTGTGTGTTTATTTAAAGTATGCATTGGATAACAGTATGAAGAGAAATATTTCTGTATCTGATTTGTGCAGATTTTGAAGCTTTGACAATTAGCATGGTTTTTATCAGCTTGAGTTAATACAGTTGATTAGTAGCATAATTTAATTTTAGAGCTGAATCTCAAAAGCACAGACATTCACAAGTATGCTCAGAAAAGTAAGTCTTGTCTTTCTTTTAACTAATGAGACATGGCCCTGTTCTGGTGTCATCCTGATTCTAACTTGCCCACCACATTCTAATGAAAATCTGTGTAGCTTATTGGAGAAGACTTGTGGGCTCATGTCCCGGCTCCACCACTTCATTTGTGTGATATCGGACAAGCTATTTGCTTTCTTGAGCTTTAATTTCCTTGTCTACAAAATGGAGATACCTCCTTTCTAGGGTCATTGTGAAGATTTAAGGAAGCACCATGAGTTAATATGCTTAGGAGTTTGCCTGGCACAAAGCAAGCACTCAACAAATAGTAGCTCTCCTTTCCCTAAAAATAATAATAATCAGTGGCTACTGCAGTCAGTTTGTCTCATAGGCATTTATGGGCTTCGTGCCCTCCTCCCCGGCCCTTCACTACAGCCTTGCTCCAGCTTCCTAACCCGCATCCCCACCTCCAGCCTCACTCCCTCCCCTTCTGGGCTTTACACCAGGGCTCAGCAACGTTTTTCTGGGAAGGATCAGATAAAAAATATTTTAGGCTTTGTGGGCTACAATTTCTGTCACAACTACTCAACTCTGTTCGACTCTGCCGTTGTAGGCCAAAAGCAGCCATAGACGATACCTAAACAGATGGGTGTGGCGTGTGCCAGTAAAACTGTTTACAAAAGCAGGCAGTTGTCCTGATTTAGCCTGCAGGCCATGGTTTGCTGACCACTGCTTACCACTGTTCAGTGTACTTACCACATCACAGTTCTGATCCTGCCGTTCCCCTGCTCAAGTGACTACACAGAACACAATTTAAACCCCTTACCGTGACATACAGAGTCATTCATGGGCTGCCCCACCCATCCTTCTGACCTTTCTTAATGCTTTTCCTGCCTTTACTTATGAACCCTGAGTTCTAGCCATGCCAACTACTGTTCCATACTGTTTCTCACTTGCATGTTTTACACGTGCCTGATCCCGTCTGCTCGGAAAGCCTTCACTCCGCATTCTTAGTCTGCCTGGTTTTCTCTCATTCTTCAAGACTCCATTCAGGGTTCACTTTGGCTAGGAAGCCTTTCCCGCCTGCCTCCAGTCCAGATTGGGGGCGCCCCTCCTGCAAGCATCCTTTGCATATTTTTCTCCATGACCCGCAGTGGCCCTGGACTATACTGATTTACTTAGTTAACAGCACTAAAATCAGAGTCATTTAAGACAGGGATCCTTTGTCCCGTGCAGCCTCATACCCGAGTCCAATCCCTGCTGCATAGTCAGGACTCAAAAATTATCTGAATAAAAGAGTAAATATATTTTAAAGACTTAGGAAATATCCTGAAATTCAGAAGAGAATATGCGCAAGGGAAATTTTATTTAGGCTGTGAACTAATACAGCTCAGGAGCTGTTTGGGTATTATCAAGAGCTTTGGGGCACAGTGAAATTTTAAAACCTTAAAAAATAATTAGAAGTATATATATTGCTAAGTTGCCAGAAAATTGAAATATCAAAAATTTATAAAAGAATTCTGATGCAGAACACATGCTGCTTTTTCTTGTGCTCAGTGGGTGGTCTTTTGTGTAGCTCAGGTATTTTGCCTACACACTGTTTTTCTTCTTCCAGTTCCTCGTCTCCTCATTTTGAAAGACATGGTCAGACGTCTGCAGGAATTACGACACACTGAGCAGGTGCAGAGAGCCTACGCGCTGAACTGTGGGGAAGGCGCCACAGTCAGCTATGAAATTCAGATTCGGGTATTGAGGGAGTTTGGTCTGGCGGATGCTGCTGCAGAGCTCCTGCAGGTGGGGAACAACGTTAAACTATTTAAAATAGGGAGCGATGGTTATTATCCCGGCAGCATTTTGGACATCCCAGAAGCCCTCACAGCATGCGTCTTTTTCTTAATTCGTACTCTTGTTCACTGCCTTGAGAGTCAGCGTGGTAGCGTAGCTATAGCGCAGGCTCTGGGGTGAGAGGTGGGTTTATGTCCTGGCTCTGCTGCTGACCAATTACGTAACTGGGAGCAGTTACTTAACCACTCTGAGCATCAGTTTCCTTATGTGTCAGATGGATTGTCGTGAAGATAAGAGGTGCTGTATATAAACCTTGGCTGTATCTCACACGTAATAAATATAGCAATGGTAACTGCGAGAAGTTCGTGGCGTGTATGCCCAGCAGAGCTGAAAGAGGAGTGAGTAGAGAAGCCTGGCCCTCCACTGCTCTCTCCCTGCTTTGGTCACTAGATTTCAGATTTTGGCTGCCCCACTTTTTCCTCCCTCATCCCCCTTATTACAAGAAATGTTTTGCATGATGGTACAAAACCCTGTAAGCACAGGAATCAAGAAATGAGTGCCTTTTTTTTAAACTAGCAGGAAAAAACATTTCTAGTAATTATTAGGTATAAAAGCAACGGCATTGGTTTTGCAATGAAGATAGAATTTGTAAAGTACAGTTGTCGCCCCTTACCCATGGGGGACGTGCTCCAAGACCTTGAGGGAATGCCTGAGACTGGGCCGTACCAAACCCCACATACCCTGTGTTTCTTGTACATGCACACCTATGATAAAGTTCAGTTTATAAATCAGGCACAGTAAGAGATCAACAATAACTAAAAATAAAGTTATAACAGTATACAGTACTGAGTACTGTAATATGAGTTATGTGAATGTGGTCTCTCAAATCGTCTTGCGGCACTGTACATCCAGCATGGGGACGCCGGACAAAGGGATGATTCACGTTCCGGGCAGGACAGAGTAGGATAGCATGAGATTTCATCAAAGCACTCAGAATGGCTCAGAGTTTAAACTTACAAATGGTTGGTTTCTGGAATTTTCCATGCAGTATTTTTGGACCATGGTTAACTGCGGATAGCTGAAACCACGGAAAGCAAAACCTCAGACGAGAGGGTCTGCTGTAGTCTGCTCATGGCCACTAAATCAGAGCCTAAATTAAATTCCATTGCATCTGGTCAAGTGATTGAATCGTTTTCTTGCCACTGGCTCCCAACCCCTTTAGCCTGAGTCTTCAGTGGGGAACACGTGCGGTGCTTGTAGGCGAAGCAGCAGGCGTCCGTAGGTTCTTGGTTTTCATTATTTGCTGCTGTTTCTACCCATTAAAAGATGGTCTTGTTTTATATTCATTTCTCTTTCTTTTGCCATTCTAAATTGTATCTTATTGATATCTTTAATCATATAAAAGTTTTATAATTTCAGTATTCCCTTATGTTTATCGAAATATTAATCAAACTTATTCCTATAGAATAGGTAAGGAATAGTATTTCGTAGTTTTTATTTCAGACTGAGCGTATACAGCTGTTTTGTCAGAAAGTAGTAGGAGGACCCTCACTTGTATGCCTTTTCATTGGTATTGTAATTTTGTTTTCTTAGCAAAGACATTTGAATTAGGTTTTATTTCCTGTTTTTGCATTATCACATAATCTTGCAAGAGATTACTGACCTGCTTGCTGGAATATATTCAGTTAAGCAGCTCTTTTTTCATAGCTGTACGGTAGCCTACAGAGGCTCCAGTCTGTCTGTCCTTTTGAACTACTAAGGCACTTTTTTCTTGGAGGCTTCTGGCCTAGAAAAGTATGTTGTGCCTGTTACTCTTGCCGCATGTGGTTTCCTTAGGTCCTCACTTCATTCTCTCAGCCTGTAAATTTTCATCTAGGAAATCTATTAATAAATGTCTCTCTCTCTTTTTTTTTAATCTTAGAATCCTCACAAGTTCTTTCCTGATGAACGTTTTGGGGATGAAAGTCCGCTCTTGACAATAAGACAGTCCGGGAGATGCCGAGTTAACAGTACCCCCACTGCAGAAACCATGTTTACAGATCTGGACTCTTTCGTGGCCTTCCATCCACCCTTGCCCCCTCCACCACCTCCATACCACCCGCCAGCCACTCCCATCCATAACCAGCTCAAAGCGGGCTGGAAACAAAGACCTCCCACTCAGCATCCTTCACGCTCGTTTTCTTACCCCTGTAATCATTCCCTGTTTCACTCCCGCACGGCTCCTAAAGCCGGTCCCCCACCAGTCTATCTGCCAGGTGTCAAAGCAGCGGCACCTGACTGCACCAACACCACAGGCCTGGGGAGACAGACGGCCGCCGCCACTGCTGCCACCTCAGCAACAGTAGCATCTGAGAAACAAGCGGTAAGTTAGCACTTAAGTCACTTACCTAAAATAAAAGGTCTGTGGACTGTCAGACGCATTCCCCCGGCCCCAGGAGCCCTAGCAGGGCTCAGCAGGGCTCAAAAGTGTTGCTGGCAGGCCGAGAGCATAGACTTGGGGGATATGGGAAAGAGAGAGCAAAAGGGTGTAGGTGAGTGAGAAGGGACAGAGAAGAGAGACTGGGGTGTAAGTGGAGGGAGTGGGCGAGAGCCTGCCTTACCTTTAGGTTTCTTTGCAGGTGTTGGGAAGGGGCGGAGTTACTGGGCAACACAGAGGGCAGTCACCAGTTTCACAGTCTAGACTCTTCCCCTGACTTCTGTAGAATCTACTATTCCACCAAAGGCTATGATGGGGCAGGAAGCTTCCCATCAGGAACAATGTGGCAGAAGATTCCCCATTCGGAAAATCAGTCCTCATGCCTGTCTCTGCCTCCGGCAGGCTGTCCGACAGAGCACCGTTTGGGGATCGCAGTGGCTGGCACTCACTACTAGCTAGTTAACGAAGCGAGAGTTCTTTGCTTGATTTTGCACTGCCTTAGAGATTGAATCTCCGCTTTATGTAATACATTTGAAAAAAAAAAAACCAATAGTGCTTTTTAAGTCTTCCTGCTCAGTCACACGCTGTCAGTAGCATTCAATATAGAGAGAAACGAAAGATAAATATATTAGTTCAGGGAATGTTCATTAAAATAGAACTTTATGACATCTAGGGACTAGTGTACAACTTCGGTCAAATTATGATCCTTCCTCACCTTATACCACCCTTCTACCCACTCCCCCTGCTCTGCCCCCCAACACCCCATAAAGGAAAAACAACAAAGGTCGAGATAATATTTGATAAACAAAATTCCCATCATCCTATTGGCCTGGGCCTCAGTTCTACAATTAAAAAAGTTCTACTGCTTTCCGTGTTAAATAAAGCTCCCTTTAAAGGTGATTTACTTGTATGTTCGTTGCATCCTCTATTATAATGAAAAATTAGAATGACTTATGTCCCGCAGTGGGAGTTACGTGAATCACAGTGAAGTGGGGTATTGCACAGTTATTTAAATAGTAATCGCAAAGAAAATTTAGAGACAGAATTATACTATAAACTTTGTAAGATTATATGGACAAAGAAAAAAAGGTGAGAGGAAATACCTCAAAATGCTAACAAGCAGTTATCTCAGTAGGGAAAGTTAGAGTTTTTTGTTGGCTTTTGAGGGTATTTTGTTGTTGGGTTTTGAGGGGTTTTTTGCATTTATAGTTGTCTGTTTTTATCATTTTTGTTCATATAGTTTTTGTCACTCCTAACAATAAGCACGTATTAGCTTTATAATGAGGAAACAACATCAGCGAACATCATTTTACAAAGAGGGAGCCATGGGCCTTGTAACCCTCCCCGCTTTTATTTCTGTTTGCAGTATACACAACCTGTGCTAAATGATCTAATGCCAGATATCGCCATGGGCGTGTCCACACTGTCACTCAAGGACAGGAGACTTCCAGAGCTTGCTGTAGACACAGAATTAAGCCAGTCCGTTTCTGAAGTAGGACCAGGGCCCCCTCAGCATCTGTCGTGTATTCCACAGAGGCATACACACACGTCTCGAAAGAAACACACACTAGAGCAAAAAACAGATGCTCGAGAAAATCAGCAGGAATATCCGGATTTCTATGACTTCTCAAATGCTGCTTGTAGATCTTCTACTCCTGCTCCTGGCAGGCGCACCCCTTCCCCTTCACAAGGTGGATATTTCGGTCCCGATTTGTATAGCCACAGTAAGGCATCACCAAGTGGCTTAAAGTCAGCCTACCTGCCTGGCCAGACTTCTCCTGAAAAGCAGGAAGAAGCTAGGAGAGAGCATCCACTTTCCCCCGACGGGCACGTGCACAGACAGAAGAATGAGCCGATACACCTCGATGTCGTTGAGCAACCTCCACAGCGGTCAGACTTTCCTCTGGCGGCCCCAGACAGTGCTGGCAGTGGCCCAGCCGATGTCCGGGGACGAACAGCAGTGGAAACTGACTTGACTTTTGGGCTGACTCCTAACAGACTTTCACATTCTGCATGTAGCTCTGAAGCTCCAGAAGAAAGAGCCAGTAGAAGACTAGCAGACAGCGAGTCCCTGGGCCACCGAGCTCAGCGCAATACGGATTTGGAAAGGGAAGATTCGGTCAGCAGAGGAAGGAGGTCACCAAGCAAACCAGACTTCCTCTACAAAAAGTCTGCCCTCTGAACGCAACCTCCAAGTCGTCTGTGCCTGAGATGTGAAACATCCCATTTTTGATGTAACCCAACAACTTAGAGACCAGTTTATCGATGCCAGCTGATCACTCAGTTTCACGTTATTTTATTCTGGTTTTGTATATATGTGTTTATTAGACATGGCATGCTGAGAGGGTTATTTTGAATGCTGCATCTGTCTGTTTTGTGTTTGAACAACTGTGTGGGAAAGCATTTTTAAGAGCAAACAAGCTGGCACTTTTTTTCTCTTTACAAATGATGGAATTTTTTTGCACTTGTACATTTATTTTATCTGTATTGATTTTATATCAGTATGTTAAATTTTATCAACACATTTAAAGGACTGTATTTTCATACTTTTTGCATTTTACCGTTCATCTACCAATTTCCACGTGCATTGGATTGCACATAAGATGTATTTTCTTATGAAATAGTTCTGTGTTTATTTTTTAATTATAGAAATTCCAAAGAACAGCACATCAAAATGCTCCTCTCTTTTCAGTAATCGTTTTGGCTCAGAAATCTTCCTGCTCAAGCTATAAATCTATTGTCATTCTTTTTTAATGAGTCCTGGGAGCTGGCTTCATTCTTCCAGCGGGAGTCCAGTCAGGACCCTGTATTTTCTGGTTCAGTAAAGAACAGGAAGGAGAAAAGCCTTTGTTCCCCCGGCTCAAAAGCTGTGTCTGCCTTCGCAGTGTGGACACTGTCAGAACCGCTGCCGGTTCTGGTAGTGTGGGTTAGAGGGTCACGAGACGCGGCTCTAAAGAGATCAGATCTCTTGGAATCATGAAGCCGAGGAGATTGCAAAGTCACTTAAAGGTTGCTCTGGGGGATTTCTGGTTCTGAGCGCCGTCAGCTCCCCCGCTGAGATGGGGAAGTGACTGCTTGCTGCCTTCCTCCGTCTTGATCTCTGTGGGAAACAAAAACAAAAAAAAACAACAAAAGGGCTTCAGTCTTACAGATGTCGCTTGCTGTTTGTAAGCATATGTTTTAAATGTTTTTTAAAGTGTGTCTGGATTTCGGTGTCCTATAAAAAGTCATTGTATAACGCATAATGCTTTGTCACCAAAAAAGAAAAACCATTTTTTTTCAGTGAAACACTAAATGTCCTACTTGAACTCCACTGGGGACGCTGGTTTGGGATTTTACTGAACCACTGAGCACATGGGATCTTAGATCCTCTCCCTGAGAAGGGCAATGTGTGAGCTAAGGACTGTTTTTTCTTACTCTCCAGTGTAAATATATTGGTATTTGAGTTTTTAAATCACTTCAACATTATTTGAGCATTCACTTTGTACTTTTACAGACACAAACACATACAGCTGTAGCACTTAGAAAAAAGAGACTCTGCACATTCCCTTGTGCGAAGGATGTTCGGGAGCCTCTTTTCCGTGTATGTGTGTGTATATATATAAACTATGAATCACTCACACTCACTTCTAAAACTATGCAGGGCTAGGGAGCCTTTACAAGCTACCGTGTAAACGAATTACGTGCACTTTTAAGTCAGTAGGTTTCTATTGGGTGTCGACAACTCTGATTTCTCCCGAAACTGTAGTTTCTCTTACAGTCTCTTCCTTCCTACTTCACCCTGTGGATATACGCTCAGGAATAATCTGACATTTTAGAAAACTCTCACAGTAGATCGTCTCAGAGATGGCAGACGCATGGGTGTGTGTGCGTTCACCGGCTTGCCGCCTGCCTAAGCCGCGCCACTGCGCGTCCCTCCGCGTTGGTGACGTCGCCCACCGCGCTCCGGACCTCCGCGAGTTAACACTGGGCTCCCGTCAGGTCAGCTACACATCACCTTTGAGGCTCCCTTTTTTAAACATAGAAAAACATAGGACTCTGTTCTCACTTTTAGGAGATTTGACTATAATAGATGATGGTGTCTTTTGAAGCCAATCTCAGTCTGTCTCTCAGAAACAAAAATTGTTAATTCCATCATATTCCTTAATGTGTGTTTATATACATGTGTTGACAAATTACTTTGATAGTTTTAAATTTCTAATCTGATTTCAGACAGTGTGCTGATACTGCAAATAATGAGCAGAGCTAATTTGGGTGGGAAAAACTTTCTCCGACCTGGTTTTTTTGGTTGTTTTTTTTTTTTTTTTTTTTTGTTTCTTTGTGTTTTTTTAACATTCAACAAGAGCTATTGATGCCACACTCGTTTTTCTGAAAATTTATTAAATATTCTTTCATATCCCCAAAGTGTAATTATAAGCGGCCACTGTTCATAGTCTTAATTTATGAAGTTTGCTTTTAACAATCTGGTATCTTACCTGGCTGAACTATGTGTGTAGAGAGAAACTTGCTTTAACCCATGGGACTGTGGACCGATGTGACTTGCAGAAGGTAAACAGGTGTGGTTTCTGCGAGTGTCAGGGTAGGTGTTCGTGGGCTTTCAGTGTACTGGCGAGGTACGGTTAATAGGGTGGGGTGAATAGCTCTGTGCCTCTGGCTCTTGAACCTATCCAATCTTTTCTAATGCTTACTAAGATAAATGTGAAGTCTGAGTGAGATTGCTCCCAGAAAAAAAAAACAAAACAAAACAGGTATATTATAAAATTTAGGCCACAGGACCTGGCATGTTACTTACTCGATGTAGACATTTCATGAGAACCAAATTTCAGAATACCAGATCTCGGTCTTGAGGCTCCGGACAATCAGGCGGTCAGACAATCGCCACCTTCGGTGCCCGCCTTGTTGAGGTTAGAGGACTACCATTTAGATCCCGGATTGGAAAGAGAAGATCCACATTTCTTCAAGATGCTGTTGGCCTTTTTCTCATATTTTTCTTTTAGTTTTGTGATCTTGATGAATAATTTAAGTTCAAAGTTACCTGTAACTCCTAAGGAAAAAAGTAGCAGCACGAAAGGCAAAAATGACTTCTGAAAAATGGTCGGTTGAATTTTCCACATACCAAAGTCTTTCTCACATGACCCTTTAGCTTTCTCTAGGCACATGTCTCTAAAGCTCTCCTGACATTTTGATAACCAGCTTAGATTAAGATTAGATTCTAAGGATTTTTAATGAGTTCCTCTATTTGAGTCCTTTTTTTTTTTAGAATTATCTGAAACTTTACCTAATTCTCGTTTTTGCTTCCTCAGAAACTCTTTGTATTAGGATTGCCATCCTTTGCTGGGTTTTCACTTGATTTGTCGGTTAAGTTCAAGCGATGAGCAATACTTGTCCTTGTGAATTAAGGTGATGACACCGTGGGTGGGAGAACAGCAGAGGCGGCCGCGGCAGCCGCGGAGCTGGCGGGTGACCTGTCAGACTCTAGAGGTGAAGGGTCACTTTCTCAGCAACTACTCAGCAAAATAAGATATTTGCATACCATTTCATCAGCCTTTTAGGGGAAAATGTGTTTCATGAAACCCTTGTAAGATACTTGTAATTCTAAGTCATTCATGTTTTTATCTTAGGGCTGAACTCAAAGGGAAATGTTTATTTGACTTCTTAAATTATTTGGTTGACTTTCAACTTTCTGTTGAAAATTACTATTAAAGCAGTAGTGATGGGTGCTATTCCCGATTCTGCAATGGTTTACTTCCTCTACTGAGTGATTTACTTTCAAACCTCATTACAGATAATCTTGCTAAAAGAGTTACTATCACATGCTAAAAGGTATTTTACTGTTTTCCATTAACACTTGTATGAACAATGTTTTATGAATGTCTTTTTGTCTGATGAATTACAGTAGCTGTTATATAATTGTTGTATTGGTAAGTCTTTCGATTTGTTTTCCCCTATACAACCCTCAGACTGTGTGTCAATCTTCCATGTTCTGAATATTATAATGCCATGGCTGTTTCTATAGAAAGATTACTTGCAGGTGTCTTGAAAATAACCTCTTGTGTTTGTGTGTTTACGTGGGTTCTGCCTAAGAGATGAGATAAGCTCTGGAAGCTTCGTCGTGTACCTACACGTGACTATGTCCGGGTTCCCTGGGCAGGTGGTCTGCAGTCCTGCCCTTGTAGACGGGGCGCTGAGTTTCCCAAACTCCACTTGCTGTGTATGTGCCACATCTGTTCCCCAGAGAGGTGGTACTTCTGCCACACTGCATTTCTTGTGGTTGTGCTGTTACTGGTATAAAGTCAAGTGCCTTCAATGCTAAAGGCTCAGAAATTTTTCTTAAACTGATTTCATGTCCTATGCAAGTGTTTTCTACAACCTGCATAACCAGTACTTTGTAAAACTTGTTTACGCTTCAATTGTACATAGTGTTTTTTTAAAGAAATATATAGTATTTTTATTTAGGTACCTCCAAACTTGAATTCGTCTGTGTGAAACATTGTAAAACGATACATTTCTCTTTTGAGTATCATTACAGTTGTACAGAGGTTTTCACTGGTTCTATTTTTCTACTGTTACTGATAAGCATGTAACACTGACTTTATCCTACATATAGTTGGCATTTCAAATAAATAAATGGCTTGTCTAGAATCTGCGGAGTTGGATACAGTCTTTTTTAGCACAGTAGCCTGCGGTCCCCGATTACGGAGGCGATTGTACCGTCTACGGTGGAATCAGGAGCTTTTCTGTGGGAACTTCCCCTCTTGTTTCTAGGATTTCAGTTATTCGGGCCTTTTTTGTTGTTGTTATTGTGGTTTTCTTGGAAATACGTTTTCATTTGTCAAATGTGAGCAAACTGTTACTTGCCCAGGGGTCTCCAGGTTAAGCTCACCATTTTACCCACATGGACCCAGCCACTGGAATATGCCAAGCACTGTGATCAGCTGGAGACCCAGGTGTACCCCAAGATCCACAAGCTTCCAGGTGTCAGAGACCTGGGTCAGATCCTGAGCTTTTTTTTCCTCCTTTAAACTCAGGCGTATTAATACTTTTCAGTTTTAAAGGAAAATGGTGGTGATCTAGAGTCTAGGTTTCTGAAAAAACATACAAAATAGTCTCCAATTTCCATTTTTAATAGCTATAAAATAGCTATTTAAATTTTTTATTTTAATCGTTTCACTGATAAGTTCTAGCATTTCACCCTTCATGCCTCTCTCTAAGGCAATTCTGTATATTTTGTAACCATCTTAGGTTTAACTATAGAGTATCAAACTAAGGTTTTTGTGAGTGAGTGAGCTTAAAAATCTGAAAAAGGAAACTGAGTAAGTCAGCGCTCACGTCTTTACTCGTGGATTCCCCCTGGAGAAGTGAACTCCGGCTGGCTTCCCTAGCCACTTCGGGCCTTGTTTCTCCTCAGTGCATTAAGAAATGTTTGAGGCCACTCTTCCCAGAGTCTGGGAGTACGGAGCAGCAGACAGGATACCTATTCTCAGAAATATAAACTATAGCTGGAAATGACTTTTGTCCTAGAAACAATGAGATTAGTACATAGCAGTAGGAGGTCATCGTGGCTGAGGGCAAGGCTGGCTTGCCATGGTCGGGGAATGAGTGGGAGGAGAGGTATGCTGCTTTCGCCGCTGAGCACTTTTTTTTTCTTTAATCAATGAATTAGGCACTATTTAATCTGTGACATACTGTTTTTAGTGCCATTTTACAAGAGTGGAAACCAAAGCACAGATACCGAGTCACTTGTCCAAGGTCACATAGCTAATAAGTTAGCAGAGCCTGGGCCTAAACCCAGGCAGTCTGGCTCCAGAGCCCAAGTTCTCAACCATGGTGGCGTCCTGTGCACCAGGAAGTGTGGTGGCCTGGGCAGGAGGGACACTGTGTGTGGGGGGTGGGGAGGTGCAAGCGTGGCACTCATTCGTTCAGCAAACATTCGTTCATCAAGTAAGTCGGCAACTTCTACCTGCCAGACACTGCTAGGTCCTGAGGTAACAGTAATGAACAAGACAGGCATAGTCTTCCCCATAACAATTTTTGAGTCTCAAGAAAGAAAAGACATTGAATTAATTACAGAGGTAAGGCCGGGGGCGTCTAACTGGTCCCAGGGCTGGGAAGACCGCCATGGGGAAGCGACCTAAACGCAAGTGAAGGAAGTCAGGACCACAGGGCAAGGAGGTGAGGGATTCTGGGAAGGGCTCCCAGGAAGAGGCGGAGCCTGAGGCAGGCAGGCAGAGCGCTGGGGGGAAAGCTCTTCGGGGCCAGAGGTGGGTTGGGTCTGCCTTGCCAGCCCTGATAGGACGGGCTGAGGATCTTGAAGTTGATCCTAATAGCAACAGCAAGTGGCTACGCAGTTTTAAGCAGGAGCAAAAGGGAATCGGATTTCCATGGTCTGTGTCATGGATTGAAGAGGAGCAGAAGTGAATGGGGAACCAGGCAGGAGGCTGGCAGCCGGCCAGAGGAGCCCGAATCGCCCACAGAGAACCAAGAACCGATTGTGAATATGATGAGGGTGTCATTTCTACAGGACTTGGTGACTGGGTGTGGGGAGAGGGCAGGAGGTGTCAGATCCAGGGGAAGGACCATGAGTTTAATGGTTTCTCCATTCCCAGCCTCGCTTGGGGAGGCTGAGCTGGATTCGTGTTTCTTGGAAGGTTTAGAAACCCCTCCCCGGATTGGTTTAGATGCTGGAAGAGAGTCCAGTTCCGTCATGTATGTCTAAGCTAATTTACCAAAACAAATCTAAGAAAAGAGTCAATTCAATGTCCATCTCAGCCTGGGGCAAAACATGATATCCTGTGATTTAGACAAAAACTATCAGCATCTTCTGTCATTTCTGCCCCGAGAGTCTCAGCGGCTCCCTGGTGCGCCATTTCAGTGAGGCCGGGCTGGTGGAACAAAATGAGCAGGGCCTGGGATCCAGCAGATGTGCATTTAACACCCAGAGTCACCAAAGACTAGCGGAACCTCAGCTTCTCGGAGCCTCAGTTTCCACATCTGTAAAATGGGGGTGGACAATAATATTCTTCGAGTGGGTGGGTGAGATGAAATACGTCCGCAGCAGTTTCCAGCCTGTAGCTGCGCTTGGCGTGAATGATCACGGCTATTCATGCATTAACTAATGGAGTGCCCATCGCGTGGCGGGCACTGCACCCGGCACTTCGATGCTGAGCTGGAAAGACAGTCAGTCCATGGCCTCACAGAATTTATGATTTAGTAGAGAGGACGGATATTAAGCAAATAAGCTCACCAATATTAATATGTGCTATTACACAGTGAAATAGCAATTAGAATATTAACCTCACCACAATGTCTCAGGTCTTTTCATCCATGGTTAAGAGGTCATTGAGCGGGGTGAGGGTGCCCGGCAGGAAAGAGAGGAGAGCCTCAGCAGCATATAAAGAGAATCTGGGGAATGAAATTACTGACTTGACCCTGCAGCTTTGTGAATAAACTGGAGTAGGTGCACCTGGCATTCTAAAGCAGTTCTTTTTTATCCCCAGTTACTGCCCCATTTTATTTATGCTCCATGCCTGCTAACCTGGGTGAGCTTTCCTGATGGAGCCGAGACACCCCTTCCTTCATGGGAGGTGCTGTGACTCTGACGTGGTCACCCCACTGCTGTGTCCTTCAGCTGGCCTCTTGCAACGAGAACAGTCTGAGTTGCACCTCGGGCAAGAGAGAATGCATTAATAGGCAGAGCACAAGTCACTGTTCATCCCAGGTTTAGGGGGCCCAGGATCTACCAAATAAATAGATTCTTTGTCGTGATGGTTAATTTTATGTGTCAAGTTGACTAGGCCATAGGATGCCCAGATATCTGGCTAAACATTGTTCGGGGTGTGTCTATGACAGTGTTTCTGGATGAGATTAGCATTTGTATCTGTAGACCAAGTAAAGCAGACAGTCCTCCCCAGTGTGGTGGGCCTCATCCAATCTGTGACAGCCTGAATAGAACAAAAAGGAGCAAGAAGGGAGGATTCTCTCTGCTTGACTGTTTGGACTGGAACACTGGTCTTCGGCTCTGGAACTGAGACTGTCATCTGCTCCTCTGGCTCTTGGGGCCTTTTGGCTTGGACTGGAAGTACACCACCTTCCCTGGGTGTCCAGTTTGCAGATGGCAGATTGGGGGACTTCTCAGCCTCCATAATCCTGTGAGCCAATTCCTTATTTTATATATAAATATATAAAAAGATGGTGGAGGAAAAAGCCAAGCGGGAGTGTCCAGGTGGGGGAGGAAGGCAGAGCTGCTGAGCAGGTGCTGGGGAGCACCGTGAGGAGCCCCCTTTCCTCATTGGGAGACCAGAGCACAGACTTGGATGGGGGGCCCATGGAACTCCATAAGAAGTGTCTCGCCTTTTTTCACAGGAAAAGATACCAAGACTGGAAGAATAATGGATGAGTGTCGTGTGAGGGAGTGAGCACTGTCACTAGAAGTATTCAGAAACGGAAGCTAGAGCACAGAGGTGTTATCCGCTACAGGAATGTGCTCATTGCACAAGCTTCAGGCAAGGCTTAATCCAGTGGCTCAATCACCAAAGCCCTGGCTTCTTTCCTTCCTCTCTGCCTGCCAGGGTGTTTGTTGGCTTCCTCGTGAGCCTGGGTCCCTGTGCTCACAAGATTTATGTCCTTGTCTGGAAGAGTCGTGTGGCCAGTGCCCCTCAAATCACAGGGCAGGGAAGTGGAGGGGCAGATAGCCAACTAAAATTTGGGGCACTGTCACCAAGATCACAGGGCCAGGAAAGCCACATGGCCAACGCCAGCACAGGTCCCCTGTGAAGATTATCTGTGAGAGCGGGGCTCCTGGGAGGAAGTGAAGCTGGGTGACTTCTCAGGTCCCTAGGGATCCTGTGACTTAAGTATGGAACACACACCTATCTAATGTGCAGTAGTTCAGGGAGACGGATGAGGTACCAGTATGGCTTTGGCCCAGTGCCAAATGCCAGATGCCCCCTCAGAGCAAGACTTGGGTCTGGCAGCCGCTTCAAGGTGACCTGACTGGGAAGCAGCCTCAGCGGCTCCTGGGAGCTCTGCTGGGTGGGTCTCCTGTACCTCCCCCATTTCCCAGAGCACATTCATCTTCCAGGCAGAGCCACTGCCAAGACCCGACAGGCGCTTGGATCGCTGTCAATTGTCCTCTGCCCCACGAGGGGCCTTTAGGGGCGCTGGGAAAAGTGCAGCTTTCCTGTCATTGATGATCATATAATCCTGACTTTTCAGATGTGTGAGCAGCTCCAGGGCCATAAAGAGCATTTGACTCATCTGAGCTTAACTCACATGGGTGAGGACCACAAGTCTGGGTAATTTCCAAGGAAGCAAGAGCTGGCGGCGGGGAGCCAAAGATGGGCTCTGCATAGGCTTCTTGGTGTGTTTTCACATTTACTTTTGAAGGAACGGCCACCATGCGGGGTGGACCTCATCTTTTCCTTAGACTGAGTTCCTGGCCCCCTCGCCTCACACAGCAGCACCTCAGCAAACCGTGATCGCTCACAGCCCAAGCCCATTTCTTTGTTCGACTGGTCATCTAGGTCCCAGCGGGGACTGTGGAACCTCCCTCCAGGAGGTATTATAAAGCAGGGGGATGAGGTAGCTCTGCTGGCGATACCTCAGACCACATCTTGTGTGGAAACAGGAGAAATGAACCAGTCCCCCCGGGCAGGCGAGCTGTTGGAGTACACTCATGCTATGCTCATTTTCTTAAAACCTGCAAAGGGAGGCTGTGTACATTTTAATGAGAAAAAACAATCTGAAAAGCCACTATTTTTGAATTGGTTTTATTTAATTTTACATAAACCTGATTAGAGTTTAGTATGTAATTATAAGTCCAGTAACAATTCTACAAAAATGCACGTACAATGCCAGAATTCCTTAAAAGCAACTAATATCATATTCTTTTGCATAAAACATGCATTAATATTAACTGCCACATGTTGGCCAAAATCAGTCTCTACAAGAAGAGACGGTCCAATACAGTCAATAAGAAAACCAGCTGTGAACAGTAAGTAAAAAAGAGGTTTTCTGGTTAATGTAAAAGAAGGAACAGTACCTTTCATAAACAGCCCTTCAGCACTGGGTGACTTGTTCTGTGCTGCACAGTAATGCATCAGCTCTCAGACGTGGTCCTGACCTGTCCTAAGTAAGGAATTTTCTGGCAGTTAAACAAACATCTGAGGCCGCAGCGGCACACTGCTCGCGTGAGCTTGGGGATGGAGTGCAGGAGTCCTGACTTGGGAGAGTTACTGTGGACGACCCCAAAGCCGCCCTGAGCTTTCCAGCCTCGCCTGCTGACTCTTTATCCACGAGGCCAGCGCAGGGCACACAGCAATCTCCTGTGGCCATGAGACCTTCCGGGTCCACATGTCACTCTTCACGAGGATCTGTAATTAGGTGTGATACAGAAAAACGGGGTGGACCATGTCTTTGAGGCCTTGACTTTCTGTGGGCCCAGTTCGCCTTGCCCGGGGGTCGGTGGGCACTCACTGATTGCTGAACACACCAAGGAATACTGATGTACACTCGTGGCCCCAAAGCCTCAAATGCTTGCAGTCACATACCTCAAAGTGTGTCATCTGCTGTCAGGCAAGGCCTTGTTCCTCCAGAGAGAGAGCAACTGAGGGCTCTGTTTATCAAAAGGTGGTTTCCACACAGACTGAGGGGCTTTAAGGAGATTTCAAACCAACTGAAAGGACTTCCCCTCAAGTATGGGGTTTTTGCAACATTCCATGAGGTTCTTCGAAAGATCTCGTAGTTACTAGGGAACCAGCTAGGGGCACTGACGCTTATGTACACGCAGCTCATCATTCGCGCGGCCCGGGGCCTCGTCTGCACGCTCTTCCACACAGCCTCTTCGGAACGGGGCACTCGCTGCCCTGCTCACTACAAGGAAGCTAAGCCAGTGTCTTTTTTTCTTCAGCACAATTTAAGGGGGAAAAATAATAATTTATTGGGGTTCTAATAACATTTTCATAACAGAACAATATCAAAATAGTTTTGTTTTTAATATATGCTTATGAATATCCCTGATAATAGAAAGGAACCCAGAGGACTCTGTAAACCACCGAGATTTCACAGGGTAGTAGCCGGTCTATTTCTAGGCAGCAGAAGGGGGGGCCAGAATGCTGGCGTTTTCTCCAGGAAGCCCTGTGAGCACTACAGCACTGAAATCCTCATATTCCAGTACCAGTAGAATTGTGAATGACATTTCCACTTGAAATTTCTTAGCAGAATCCCTAACAAAGGCTGGCTCCCTCAGCCCTGCCGTCAGCCGATCTCCCTGCCTGTAACAGACAGCCGGGACAGAAAGCCATCTGTCCCAGCGAGGCCAGAGGTTGGGCCCAGAGGAAACGTGTTCCGAGACCAACTCTGTGTCGTGACCGAACCTCAGAAAGCAGGGAGGTGGGAGAAGCAGCCCAGGCCTGAGGAAGCTTTGACCCAAGGCACCACGATCATAGGGGTGAGGGGACCTAGAGAGGGTCTAGCTGACAGGAAGAGAATGTCTGTGATGCCCCAAAGCAGGTCCTGGAAGACAACAGCTCTGTGGCAGAGTAGACACATTTGGGAGTTAAAGAACAAATCATTGGAAAAGAAACTAGTTTACTTGCTCAAAACCAAATCAAACTTCCTAAAACTTATAAGCAAATAACCCTGGGTGGACGGGAGGCGGGGAAGGGGCTGAAGTCTGTGGAATGAGTTGCTTTTAGCCGAGCCAGAAAGAAGAATGCTGGTTGTGAAATCAGCATAAACATTGTGGCTACTGCCGTTAAGGAGAGTGAGGAAGCCCAAGGCCAGCGGAGGAGGCCTCTCCAGAGAGAGGTCACGAAGAGGACCGAAGGTGAAACAGGCCTCTTTTATTCCTGGAACAGGAAGTCGCATTTTCACTGGCCTGGGTGAGAAGGCGCCGTACTCCACTCTAGCTGCAATAATACTGCATCCCATCCACTCTTCTTCTCTTTTTTGACTGAAATTCTTCGAAGAACTGCTGGATGTCCTCTCTCTTAACAACCTATTGACGAAAAGCAAAGATCGGGAAAGAGAACTGAATTATAGAACAGCAATACCCAGTCGTAACGTTCACAGACAAATCGAACGGTACTGCCTGATAAAAATCACTTTATTAAGAAGTACAAACTGGTAGTTATGAAACCGCCCAGGGATGTGAAGTACAGCATAAGGAATATAGTCAATAATACTGTAACAACTAGATATGGTGCTGGGGGTACTAGACTAATTGGGGGAATCACTTTATAAATTATATGAACGTCTAACCACTATGCTGTACACCTGAAACTAATATCGAATAATACTGAATAGCAACTCTAATTGAAAAATAAGAATAAAAAAAAAGAATTATTTTAATGCCTAATTAATTCTACTATCTGCATTTCATACAGAGCTCATCTGGGCTCAGAGGGACGGGCCTGTGCAGGGTCACACAGCTCAGCAGAATAGCACATGGTGCCACGTGCAGGTCCCACCTCCTCCCTCGGCTTCCTCATACGAAAAGGTAAAGGCAGCACCTCTTATGCTTGGAAGGGCAGATGAGACATCACGCTGCAGAACACTGGCATATAGTAAGTTTTCAATAAATATTAGTGAAGAGAAAGGTGGCAGAACCAGCACGAAAGCTGAGAACCCGAAGGTCTAGACCCCGCTCGCTCTGTCATGACCACAAATGCCCTTTGGGAGCGTCCTTCAGTTCTGCACAAGCACCCACAAAAAAACAGTGTTTCGTTTTGAGAGATGTGCTGTCTTTACTGGGGAAAAAAAAAAAAAAAAAGGAACCAAAAAGCATTTCCCTCTTTGAGAGTCCAAAATCGAAGATGTTTGTATATAAACAGAAAAATAATGGGCAAAAGCTACTACTCAGTGAACAGTACCCTCATTTTATGCAGTGAGAAATTTATCTTCCATTTTACTGGAAAAAGGATTGGAGCATGACACAAACCTGTTTATGGCATGGGCAAAACGAAATATTAAAAATAAGAAAATAAGACAAAGGGAAAATATGAATAAAAAGTATACTGAGACGGCCCAGGAGGAGTCCTGCTCAACCCAAGACTGAGTCTTGCCAGCTGATCTGTTCGAAAGGGCTCAGGGCCAGCACCAGAGACAGGTTGGTTGATTTATCTTTTTAATTAAGGTAACACATGCATATTGTCATAAAAAAATGAAGGTTGGGCAGGGAGGAAAGCAAGAGAAAAAGAAAGTAGTGAATGTATGTGAGCAAGAGAGAGAGAGAGGTAGAGAGAAGTGAGAAAGGACAATTACTGGTAAGTAAAATGGAGACCTCCCTCTCACTCCCCACGGGTACATGCCGCTGACATACGCGAACAGCAAGATGAACTTAAGCTTTCTTGGGGTAAGATACTTATTAATCCTCTAAACGAGGAAACTTAACATTTTCTCAGTACTCTACCACGGACCAGTAGCTGATATGCCAGTTTCGCAAGCACCAAGAGTAAAACTGCTGGTCAACCGGTGAGGAATTCGAGACCTAACAGATTCAAGATCCAGATGGCTAATATGTTCTGAGATAAACTGCGGCCCAGAGCTCTAATGTACTTGGCTAAATGGCCTGGAAATGTACACTTATAAAATGCTAGTAAGATACCTGGGAGTTCCAGCACGGAGGATCTGTCCTTACCTTGGATCACAAACATTAAACACTAAAGGCAAAACATTTCTCCCACTAGGTTCTGGTCGGAGGACACCTAAAAGCATACTTATTAGTGTGCAAAGTTTGGTTTCTAGAGGTCCCCAAATGGTCACAGCCAACATGCAGAGTTAGAAATGTTAGAGAATATTCGGGTTCAATAATAATTCATTTGATGAGTTTATCTCAGAAAATGTGTAGTTTCTAAGTGTTTTTTCAATAGTCAGACACACACATTAAATAGAGGCAGCCCACCATCTGAGAACATCTAGAACTTATTAGCATTATCTTCCGTGGACAAATACAACCACAGCAGATAAGTCTTATGGCAACTTAAGGTTTTTGTTTGTTTGTTTGGTAAAGATCCAGTTAGTAATGTCATGGAAAAAATAATCTAAACATAGTGTTTTGTCTTTTTAAATCATCACATCAGATTACAGAATTCTCTCATGAAGAACAGTTCTAGCGATATCGAAGACCCATATATTAAAGATACATGTGAAGACTGAATAAAACTGTTTCAAATGTGAATGCAAAAAGACAACATATTTATTTTCTCTTATGTGATTTTAAGTATGTGTAAAATATTTTAATAAAAAGCACTGTGACCACCAATGGCACAAGAGCAAAGGCTCACAGGCAGAGTCAAGAGCACGTGCTTTGATACATCTGAAAGACCATGACTGTCACTAACAACAAACAAGTTAAAATAGTTCCACCCGTGAACGTTCTGTTCTTAGTTCTAGCAAGAGAGAAGCATGAGCCTGCATCAACCAGAGGATAGAAACGGGACTAGCTCTAGTTTAAGAACTGCTGGGAAGCAGGACGACTTTTGCATGACAGTGAAGAACGTGCTCTAAAACATGAGGAGGCCGTCTAAGGGAAGGTGGCACTGGGACCTTGCCCACAAACCCAGGCAGCTACGGGTTCTTCTCACATTGAGGAGAAAGAAGAAAATGACCTAAAGTTGGATGGCAGAGGATTCTGCCAAGAAAGCTAGTCTCATGGCACTTCTGGGTATCTGTCAGACCCACGTCTGGCTTGATTTGTGTATCTGACTACAGCAGAGCAAAACGTTTAGTGTCCACACGTACAACCTTAGGCCATGAAAAGAAAAGTAAATTTTGTTTTATGTCTGCCTTCGGAACATAGAAAAGTATTTTATTTATTTTTTCAATTAGTGTTCTACTATGAACATTTTTCTATATTATAACATATTTAGTATTTATTTGAATACTGAAAATTTAAAAATTTTTTCAATCACTGCTGTCATTCAGTATTATTTTATATTAGTTTCAGATGTACAGCATAGTGGTTAGACACTTATATAACTTATGAAGTGATCCCCCCATTAGTCAAGTACCTACCTGGCACCATACATAGTTATTACAATATTTTGACTATATTCCCTATGCTGTACTTTACATCCCTGATAGAAGAGTATTTTAGAAAAAAATTAATCACAAATGTATGAATACTAAAGGGCTAGGAAGTATTTGTGAATTCACTTGGCAGGTTCTTTTAAAACATTATACATTGTAGAGTCAGTGTTTCCTTAAAAGTATATAGATTTTCTTGCTAGCAAGAGAAATGTTTTAGTCTCCCAATTATAAAGTTCTTTTATCCTAAACTGTGGAGCACAGAATCCCTTAAATGGGGCCTGGCTTTAATTTTTTCCTGCCTGGTCACTTTTCCTTCCTCCACCTAGGATCCCTGCTTGAAGGTCGGGATGGGCAGCATCAGTACGGCTGACCCAGTGGCCTTCTCCTAAGCGACCGCGACGCCCTCCACATCCTGTGTGACTGCTGTCCGTGCGCTCCTTCCGGCCCAGGGCTGGGCAGGGCCCCCACTGCAGCTAGTCCGTCGCTGTTTCAACGCCTCTCACTGACTTCCCTTAGCTCTGCCTGCATTAAACTCTCTAGTATCCAGTTTGAGACATACATTTTTTTCAAGAAAGAAAATAAACAGTTTGCTCAAAACATGCAGGCTATGATTAAAATTCTTTAACTCAACATACCGTGCCTTCATCAGCAAATCTCTTGAGATAGTCTTTAAGTTCAGTCTTCAAGTCATTATATTCTAAATCAAAACAAGAGAAAAGGACTTAAACTTCAGATAAGCGGTGTGCTTTTAAAAACAAAATACTTCTTCATCACTGATGAGTATGTTACTAGTTTAAACTGAATTTTTCTTTAAGTGAAACCTGCAGAGAAACTGTTCCCAATTTCTCCCAAATGCTTTCATTTTGATACCTGGAACCCATTTTCATTCCCGAAAACATTAGCTAAGAATCTTTTCAAGGACTTCCTATCTCTCTGGAATTCTAATATTTGAAATAACTTCGAACTTGTAAAACATTAAGTTTTTAAACTTGTACATTCACTTGACAGATCCTTCAAGAGGATCCTTGAAGACTACGAAAATCACTGAGATGCAGCCTTTATCCTCGAAAAGCTTTTAGTCTAATAAAGACAAAAAGAAGTTAATCAAATAGTTACAAATAATAAAAATGATCAAAGCCAAAAAAGGGACACAAAGGTGGTGGCATCCCCAGAGAAACTGGCTGGGATGAAAATCACTAAAATAAGCTGGGGGTGGAGGGTGGAGGGGCAGGACATAAAAGCCTGCAATTAAAGGTTTGGGAATATTTTCCTCTAGTGGTTTCCTGCGCACCACTGAAGCAACCTCAAGAACTATCAAAAAGATGACATGTAATGCTCCATGAAAATTATTTTTCATTGGATGAAAAAAGAAGTTGATTCTCTAATATTCTTTACTCACACATCTACCCTTAATCAAAACAGCACATGTTGTGGTTTCTCAAACACGTAATTATTCTGGTCTGTAACCCCGATTCAGTGGTGATAGCAACTGAATATCCAGCAACATTACAATTAAGCAAGTGTAGCTGAGGTCTACTATACAATTCCAATTTTAACTTTTTTCTTGTATTATATGAAAACATATAGTACAAAATAGGTATCAGTTGTCCTTATACATATACTTTTTTTTAATAGTGCAGGAAACTATGAACATCACGAATTTCCACATTCGAACACTACTCACCACAAATAAGTTCCACTTGTTGGACTCTGCTCATGCTGTTAAGGGTGTCCATTAAAGGGTCTGTCCTGTCGGCTGCCTGGTCAACCTTGCCCTTGTTTTCATAAGCCAAAACTGTGTCATATTCATCTGTCAGGAACAGGACATCTAGGTCGCCATACATTTTCTTTAAAAAAATAAAACCAGTTTCTCCATTAGAACTGTGTCATTCTCAGAAAGTAAGCCTCATGAGAATCACTAAGAATTTTTGTAAATTGACTCTCAGAAAAACCTGAGCCTTTGAACGCAGAGCTGCTTGAGTGATTTATTCTTTTTGCTCAAATCTCTCTTAGAAATATCCCAACTGCCTAGCAGATGTTGTATGATCTAAGACAGCAGTCCTCAAACTTTTTGGCACGAGGGACCGGTGCTCCTATAGAATCTAATGCCCAATGATGTGGGGTGGAGCTGAGGCAGTGATGCCAGTGCTGGGGAGCGGCTGCAAATACAGATGAAGCTTCGCTCACCAGCCTATCACTCACCTCCTGCTGTGCGGCCTGGTTCCTAATAGACCAGTACTGATCCGTGGCCCAGGGGTTAGGGACCCTTGGTCTAAGAAATCTTTACTTAAAACCACTGACTTACTGTAACTTTCAGGCAATTTGTGTTTCCAAAAAATTCTATGATATAAAAAAGCTAAGAACTGCTTTTTTCCCACTACAATGAAGATAAGTAAAAATGCATAATTCTTCATTTCTTCCACAAGCATTCAGACTGCAAATACTATTTCACAAATTTGCTTAATACAGACATTTTTTAAGTTCTCTATCATTAATTTCATAAATACACTTTCCAGATATTTCTATTTTAGGCATAAGTCTCTAAAACATACTAACATATAACTTGATCCTATACTTACCATACAGTCTTTGCAGGTACATAACTTGCTACGCCAGTTCAGGGGCCAATAGGTGGCAGTGTCCTTCTTTATAAAATGCTTAGCTTGAAGCTCCTCAAGTTTGCAGTCAGACTGTGATCCTGTGTTGAGACGTTGATTCTTAAATGCTGTCTGAAATAAAATTGAGTTTTGAAGTATGTTTTTTAAACTATTATAGTTTTATTTTGTGAAAGGATTTCTTTAGGCAAAGGATACAATGCCACAGAGCTTATAGAATTAATTTTGCTTAAGTTTGATTTCTTTTATGGCTCTTACTTCATATGTTACCTGGAGAGCAGATTCAGAACTAGAGCTGGTACATGGTTCATTAGTCTGCTCTGCTTTAACTTCCTTGACAGCATCCTTTCCAGGTTCTGGAACATCCTCTTTGAGGGTACTATCTTGATGGTCTCCATTTTCAGGTTTAATAACTTCCTGATCACCTACTCCATCGACATTCAGCACCAACCCATCATCCTCGGCAGACACCTTGGTTACTATGGGTTCAGTGAAAACACACACATGCGTGCACGCACACGCGCACACACACACACACACAGACCTATTAGACAATGAAATCACTTTGCCTAATTAAAAAATATTTCAGAATCTGGAAAAGGAGAGAGTCAAACTTAATTTCTGGAATAATAAGAAAGAAAATATCGGTCCTTTTTTAGGTTATGCCTGCCTAATCCAAAGAGTTCAAATTGAAGTTTGTTTAAAAATGGCACTACTTAAGCTCTTTATATGTAAAGGAGAAAGGAAAATACTATAGACTTAAAGAGAGATGGGATACCTCAAGAAGCAAGAGGCAGTAGGAAGATATTTAACTGCGAATACAGGTAGCAGGGTAGTTTTGAAAAGCCCACCAGCTTTACTTTGGGAATAGAGGCAGAAACACTGTGAAGGAGAGAAGAGAAAGGATAAGGGAGCTAATGGTGCATGGCGGCATTTCAATTTGATAGATGAAGCCATGTGCTGACAGGGAAGGAAATGGAGGGAGTGGGGAAGGTCAATTAAGAAAACTCAGTGAATAAGAAATATACACACATCCAGTGGAAAGTGAGAGCTAGAAATGGGAAGGGTATGGATAGAAAGAGGGAGCACCAAATTTAAGAACTTTGAGACAAATCGAAAGTGTAGGATGAGATCTTAGGTGTGGCTATGCTGCTTGTGGTTAGTATGGTGAATTGTTCCCTGAAGGTTAGAAGGGCAATAAATTATGAGGCCAGAGCAGCAGATGCTATAAGTAACCGCCACTTTAAAAATTCAGTAACACATACAGTATTATAAAAAAATACAGAATATTTAATGCCTCAAGACCATTCATTGCTGATTAGTTGTTTTGGGTCAATTTCTTAGTATAAAAATTTCACTAGCACAAGTTTGTGGCATACCAGCTCCACAGAGACACCTACCTGCCAGCTGCGCAGCATAAGCCCACAAGAAAGAGCAGCGTTTCATACAAGCCTGGCACACCATCTCTTGGAAATCCCCACTCTCAGGGGGAATAGCACCAAGATGCTGTGAATACAGAAAACTGACTATTTTCCTTGTGATCTCCAAGTTGTCCAAAATGCTTGTTATTTTATAAACAAATGTCGTAAGAGTACACTGATCATATCTTTATAGTATATGTCTAGAATAGTAATTATGATGTAAAATATAACACAATTCAAAGCAAAGATTTTTTTCTCCCTTTGTGAAGACAGTGGCTTTAAAAGGTCAAAGCTTTCCTTACCCTTCCGTGGAACCAGTCTTCACAGACTACACACTGGATCATCTCATCTGGAATCTAACATGGAAAAGCAGTTTGCGTGTTAATGATGACAGTGAATTCTGGGACATGGAAGTAAATCTGGCACACGGTGGAATTATATTAATAATTCTCTACCAAATCTGTGAGGCTGCTACCCATGGGCATATCCGAGGAAAAAAGGAAAGATCAAGGAGCCAAAGAGAAGCTCGTTCTCCACGAACTGGTGCTACAGAGATAAGCGCTTTGCAAGCGACTGTCAAAGTTCTTTCACATTAGTTAATATCTGATTCTCATAAAATTTTATAAGTCAGTCATGTATCTCACGTATACATGAACCCAGGCCCAGGGAGGTAATACAAATTGACCAATACAGAATGTGACAACTGCAGCTTTTTACCACGACATGCCGCCAAGTAACTGAAAAGTAAATGTTACAATCTCTTGATAAAACAAACAGCAATAACTCTCCTAATTTGAATAAATTAAATAATTAAATTCTGGCCTAGGAAAATTATATACCAAAGGGCGCAGACTTTGTTTTTAGAATGATTTTCCTTTTATTCACGGACTTTCATATCAGCTGATTAACATTCCAATGTTTAATCTGCTTCCCTATTATGGTGTCTTAAAGGAAACAAAAACATATCTATCTATATTTGTATATGGCTGTTTTATTCTTTCTTTTGCCTTGATCAACTTATTCATCTTATTTTTCTTTTGATTCAACAGTGTTATAACACTTTACTCCATACCTTAAAATATCCCATTGTAAGGTTTTATCTTTGTTAACTCAAAGATATCTTCAATTTTTTCCTCTAAATAATTTGGTTCAATAATTACAGTTCCAAGACAACAGAAAGCAAGAAGACGGCAGAAGGCTAATTTCTCTAAATACAAAGATTCCTTCAAATCAGTAAACACATAAGCAAAACCAGACTCAATCACAATATGGGCCAAAGATGTGAAAGAACAATTCCAATAGGTTATTAATATGTAATATAAACTCACGAAAACGCATAACCTTACCTATGATTAAAGAAAGTAAAATTTTTAAAAGATACTGTTCTTTATCCATCAGAATGGCAAAATTTTAAGACTGTTTAATAGGTAGGGACAATGAGAATGTTGGGGAAAAAACGGTATTACATACTGTTGGTGGTCCAACCCTTTTTGTAAACATGATCACCATTTTAAATACAAATATCCTCTGACACATCAATTTTAACTCTAGGTATCCATTCTACATAACTCCTTGCAAGAGTTTACTCAGTTATATGACTGTATAAAGATGTCCACTGCAGTTGTCTTCATAATACTTAAAAAACAGACAATGCCATTCTTCTATAGAAGAACAATTAGGTAACTGACTTATGGCATGTCAAATTATGGAATACTCTGCTGCAATTAGAATGAGGTCGATTTGTATTGTATGACATGGAAGATATCTAAGATAAACTAGTAAGTGAGAAAAGTAAATTGCAGAAGTGAATGTATAGAATTTTCACTTGTTACAAGAAAAGAAAACTATGAACTGAAAAATATTCACTCATATTTGCATAGAAAAAGGTCTAAAAATATATACACCAAAAAGTGTGAACAGTGGTTATGTCTGGGAGTGAGGAAGAACTCTTTAAAATGTTTTGTATATTTCTAATTGAAATTTTAAAGAGGATCCAATTTGTATCTCCCATTTCTTTCCTTCCAGGGAGGCAAAAAATTGAAGGGCATTTTTGGAAAGTCGGGGAGTGAAGCAGGCAGGCAATGAGGGAGCGGAAGGGGTAAGGTCCTGGCCTTGAGAAAGTCCTACTCAATATTTTATTATCATGAGGCAAGAATGAGAAGAATAGCTGAGACCTGTACCAGTTATAGTTACAGCCCAGATTCATCAGCAGGGATAAATGCAGAATCCTTTCACAATCTCCAAACCCCCAGCGAACAACTACAGAGGCCCAAATATGACAAGAGACTGCGTAGTGAAGGCTAGCGATGACACAGTCCCATGTGTTAACCCCCAAGTCTCTTACCTCGTCTTCAGGATCAGGATAAGGTCTCTTGCAAATGCAGTACAATCCAAAAAAGTTGTCATTGTATTTATTGCCCAAATTTATCTTTGCTTTGTCCTGAAAGATATTAATTTCAATATATATAATATGTTCTAACTTAAACTATAATTTCAATATATATAATATGTTCTAACTTAAACTATAATTTCATGCATTATGAAATTTCTGCATTCAATAAATTTTTGCAGTAAATATCTTCCCCCACAGAAGCTGGTCTTTAACTTTCAAAATACAAAGGAAAAGAATTCACTACTATTAAAGGGACATTTTCCCCAAGATACAGGGAAAAAATAAAAATTATTTTTTGTATCTTTTTTGTAGCAACTGGGGGAAACTGAACACACCCATGTAATAAAATAGTAATAAAAGTTAATCATGAGTATTAAATATAAATTAACTGATATTAGCCTGGAATTTCAAAGTACTTCTTGATGCCTAGCTGTAATAGCCAAAGTCCCCAGGTTAGCAAGAGGTAAAAATAAAAAGCAGTCAAGAAAGTTGTCAAAAATAACCTTCAAAAAAGAGAAAAGCAAGACAGTTTTAGCAATGATTGAATATAAAATCTCTTACTTTCTCTTCATTTGGTATTTCACTAAGTTACTGTATAAACATAGGCAAAGAGCAGTGAAAAACTCCTGTGTGCACCCAGCCCACATTATTACCAAGTTTTATTTATTCACTTTTAAAAGCCTTAGAGCATGAGCACAACCAACATAATTAAACCTAAATCTCTTCAAAGAACATTCCCCCAAAACTTTTCATATTTATTACCATCTATACTGTAGACTCTGAACAGGTTACTTAGTTTTCCAACAGAGTGAAAAATGGACTCTAACGCTGATTTGCCAATTTGCAAAGAATAAGCATAAGAACTACCTTTTTGGAAAATATTTGGCTTTTATCAACTCTGTCAAATATCACCTCAGCTACTTCCAATGCCTTTATAGTTACAGTGCTTACTTACAGGAAATAATTTGCATTCCAAATTTTTAAACTTGCTGTTTCCACAATCACAACGAAAATTTCTGAAACAAAGAAGGAAGAGCCAATTTTAACTTTTCTTTTAAATCTAATGACTTCTTGGACGTGGTTCAATAGTGTAGCGGTTAGCACATCTGCTTTACACACAGACGGTCCTGGGTTCATGCTCCAGTGGAGCCATGGTCTATGGTCTACGGCCATGCCACCCTAAACAAGCCCGATGTCTGATCTCGGAAGCTAAGCAGGGTCGGGCCTGGTTAGTACTTGGACAGGAGACCACCTAGGAAGACCAGGTGTTGTAGGCATAAATAATAATAAAATAATAACATTTAAAAAAAAATCTAATGACTTCTTCAAGTTCATATAGCTTATTCCCTTTCAACTCATTTCTTGGTTGCTGCTCATGAATCCAAGTCGGAATTTCTCCAGGCACATAACAATAAAAGATTTGATAATTCTGGAAATTAACTTGCAGAGACAAATATCTGTATCACTCCCACAGACACAAGTAAATTAATGGCAGAGAAGGATGAGTTGTTTGAGTTTGTATCATGTTTTAAAAGGCCCTTGGGAAAAACTATTGTCTCAAATTATATAAAACAATTATAATAAATTTTCCCAATGCACAGCTACTTTGAATGAACAGCAAGATTGAGAAAAAAGTACAGCTGGGAAAGATTCTAAACATTTACAAAGTATTCAACACCAATCTCTAACTGTCTTTACCTTTTTGTGTATAGTTCAAACAGTTTGTGACTTCCATGACATTCATAACTGCAAGCGAGGCAAATTCCTGCTGGTTCTTCTCCTTCTGGGGTGCAGGTACTACAGGCGTATAGTGCTTGTCTCTTTACTGAGCCCTAAAAAAGACCCGAAATGAGAAAAGAGAATTAATGCAAAATAGCAGTTACCTAATACTCATACTATGATACGAGAAATAATTGAAAACAGATTACTTGTGGTCAAGATCTTCCTGTAAAAACCACTAAGACTAAAAAGCTTATATGAGAGTACTAAAACACTGTTGCATGTTTCATTATCACTATATATACTATACTAGTGCTTGTCTTCATACAATGTTTTCTTAAAGTGAGAGGAAGTTTAGTATTTTCAGTCAACTAGGAATAAGCTTATCTGCTTAATCATTTTTTTTAAGCGAGGCAACCCTTGGTTGACCTCACAGATTGCAAGGACTTTGTCAGCTTACAATCCCTTATTTTTTTTATTTTTTACACCTATAGCACCTGGTCTTCCTAGGTGGTCTCCCATCCAAGTACTAACCAGGCCCGACCCTGCTTAGCTTCTGAGATCAGACGTGATCGGGCTTGTTCAGGGTAGCATGGCCGTAGACCTGCTTAATCATTTTAACACAAGAAAATGTTGGACAATGTGTGTGTGTGTTTATGTAAGTAATATCACACTTTAATTTTGGAAAATGTTGTGATTCCACCAAAGAGAATATCAGTGCATTAAAAGAAGCCCTTGGATTTTTAGTAGATTCATGGTGAAGTACTTAGAGGTATAGTGTCATGATATCTGGAACTTATTTTCAAATGGTTCAGCAAAAAATAAAGGAAGAAAATATAAAGAAAAGATAAATGTGATAAAAATGTTTAAAAGTTAATATATGAAAGAGGTACACAGGTGTTCACAATATTATTCTTTCAACTTCTTGGTAGATTAAAAATGTTTCAAAAAAAAAAGTTGAAAAAAAACAGGCAAAACTTTACGAAATCTTGATGATGGAGTCACAGGGACGCTTATGGGATGCCAGTAGTGTTCTATTTCTTGATCCGGGTGGTAGGTACCTGCATGTGTTTCTTTTCAACCTGACACATGATTCGGGCAATTTTCCATATATTTTACTACAATTAAAAACATTTTAAGGAAGTCTTTTATAATGCTGCCTACACTTTGAAAATAGCTTACGAACAGATTTTTTAAAGGAAAACAGAGAAAAATGTGTTCTATTGGTGACCAAAGGTTTTAAAATACCATCCAACATCTGTGACTATCTCGAGATACCAGGTGTGTTAAAAAATCTAACCACTCTGTAGTATAAACTCAACTGGTCAATGATGACAACTGGTATTATGATCTCAGTCCACACCCCATAAAGACCCCAAGACTCTCTCCTCATTCCCCAATGTTCCACTCCACCGCCTGAAAGGCAACCTTCTTCATCCTACCAATTCTCCTCCCCTGTCAGTTTTCTTCTACCCGCCTCAATCCACTTTTGTACCTAGAAATATAAGATGAGTCACCCTACACTACATCACGCCCCCTCAAATCCTTGCTCACAGCGTCTTCCAAATGCCAAATTTCCTTTCCATGCAGATCTTTCTCTCCTCCTTTCCTTTGCCAGTGCCACCTGCTGTTCTGGTTCTGGTCTATCCCCACGGGGGCCGACGGCAGTACGACCAGGTGCTTGCTTTGTCTCGCCAAAAAACTACCAGTGAGCACTGGTCAAACTAAATTGCAGAGGAACTAGCTGTCAAGGAGCCCAGCCCACACGAGGAGGTTATCAAATCCAGGGCTAACTCTGCTTCGACTTTCCCATTCGGTTTCTAATAAGCACTCTTAGGATGCGAAAAGTAGGGACAAAGATGTTCGGATTCTAGAGGTCACAGGGATGGTTTCGTGAACAGCAGCCGGGTCATACCAAAAGACACAGGGGAAGAGGGAAAGAGCAGCTGCTCCAAGGCCAAAGCCTGGGAATCCTGAGCAGCCGAAGACCGAGGGGGAGAGGGGACTGTCGGACACAAGCTACCAAGGGTAACCCAGAGGCCGAGAGTAAAAGGGCAGCTGGGCCTGGGATGGGGAAGCCTACGACGAACGGCGGCCTCAGACCACCACAGGCAAGCGGGCCACGGCAGGTGGAAACAGGACAAGTCTAGTCGGGAAGAGAAGGATCCGCGGGAGCCCTGGGGAGGAGAGGGCCCCGCCCCGCGC
>NW_011889000.1:1759937-1773767 GCF_000151845.1 Pteropus vampyrus | reverse complement strand
ACTGCTGAGGGATTGGACAGGCAAACACTCCTATTAAAAAGAGTGGAAGTATGACCCCAGGGACATCTGTAACTATTGCAAACCGAGAGAACCCAGGAGGGCTTCAGAGAGGGCATGACTTTTGAGCTGGATATCGAAGGTTGAAAAGGAGTTTTACCAGGTGTGAAATTAAAAACGTGTGGATGACTGCCATCTATCGCAGAATAGGAACAGGTTCTGAAGATTGGGACAGATAGCAGTTTAACAAGTCTTAACACCTGGGCAATACTTCCCATATCCCGGTTTTGTAGATGCAATTTGAAAGTAGAAATATGAAGTATAACTGCATTAGTATTTTTTCAAATCTTGTCTTGAATGCAAAAATAGGTACATTTTGACTGCCCTGAACTGAGGAACCTAAGAACTAAATATTAGAGTCAGGACTTAACTCTTCTGCAGAGGAGCTTAAACTGTATTTTCCTTTTCTTTCTATCTTGTTAACATCTTGATGGTCTCAGATAGCGTGAAGGAGCCAGTTCAGTACATTTCACTTTGTTCAGACAATAGCTTGTTTCTATGAATAAGGTCATTAGGTGTTGTCACATAATTGAAAGTGAAATCCTGTTTCTTGGCTCTAATCTGTTGAAAATGTTTTCATTGGCATAAGGACAAGAAAGAGTATAGCTAGAGCCATTTTTTTTTTAAGTCTGTTAGTTAATGGAAAAATAACTGCCACCTGTTCTAATGGTGGGGCAGTAATATCTTTCAATAGGGGACATGTTTTTGTATTATTTGCTTAATGAAATCCCCATAAAGCTTAGGTTTGAATTACCTTTGTTAAAAGTAATAAGATATAAAATGGTGAATTTCATGTTATATGAATTATTTAACAAACATACAAAATTTAAATTCTAAGTACTAAAGAAAAGTGCTAGAACCCGACACTAAAAATGTAAATAATGCAATTACCAAAATGTACAAAGGATTTGAATAGACAGTTTCCCAAATAAGATATGCAGGGCCAATAAGCACATGAAAAGATGTTCAACATCATTGGCCATCAGGGAAATGCAAATCAAAACCACAGTGAGATCCCACTACATGACATTAGGATAGCTATAATCAAAAAGAGCAATAACAAGTGTTGGCTAGATATGAAGAAATTTGAGCCCTCCCCATTGCTGGAAAAAACGTAAAATGGCGTAGCTTCTTTGGAAAAGATTTTGGCAATTCCACAAAAAGTTGAACATAAAGTTACCATCTGACCCAGCAATTCCACTCCTAGTTCCACTCCTAGTTCTCCATACAGAATTGGAAACATAGGTTCACACAAAAATTTATACACCAATGTTCATAGCGGCATTATTCATAATAGCTAAAAAATGAAAACAACACAGGTGCCTATCCACTGATGAGTGGATAAACAAAACGTGGTCTGTCCGTACAGTGGAATGTTGTTCAGCAATGATAAGGAATGAAGTGCTGACACATGCTACAACACGGATGAACCTTGAAATCATGCTAAGGGAAAGAAGCCAGATGCAAAAGGCCATATGTTATATGATTCCATTTATATGAAATGTCCAGAATGGACAAATCTATAGAGATAGAAAGTAGATGGTTGCCGAGGACTGAGGGGACTAGGGAGTGACTACTAATGAGTATGGGATGATGAAAGTGTTCTAGAATTAGATAGTGGTGATGATTATAGAACTTTGTGAATATAAAAATCAAAAGCTGCATACTTTAAAAGAGTGAATTTTGTGGTTCTATGAATTATATCTTTTAAAAAAGTGATAGGAAAGGTTTTAGACACCAAAATTACTGAAAGCTATGATGATACATCTTTTTGATGATACATCTTTAAAATCTGGAATACGCATGGTTTTATTCATCCTAAAGTGAAATGAGCTCAACCATTTTAACTATATTTCTTTCAACCATTGAACATATTGTCATACAACAAATATTTATTTTAAAAGGTGATGATGAAGATGATGCAGAAGATGAAAATAACATTGATAACAGAACTAACTCAGATGGACCATCTGCAAAACGGCCAAAACCACCATCTTAATAATAACTTTTATGAAATTTGAAAGACTACTAGTTATCACACACTGACATTTAAGGAAGACTTGTGCTCTAATTTGGAAAAGCATTTGTTTTTGTACCGCTGGGACAGTTTTGTCAAAGAAAAAACAATAAATTTTGTTTCCAACCAAGAAAGATGTAATAAATGTTTAGGGATGAATCTGTTTTCTTGAGTGAGAAATTTCAGACCATGGAAGTAATAGAGAACACTTCATAATGTATAAAATCCTTTAGGTTGGCAACTGAATTTTTATCCTACTTTTAGTGAATTATTATTATTTTTTTGGTGACATTGGTTAACGAAATCCAGTAAGTTTCAGGTGTACTATTCTACTTTTAAGATAACCATTGAATTCATTCGTGCGATGTCTGCATCTTTTAGCTTTCACTTCCATGTATGCCATGGGTGGCATCTAAGTATTTTTATGTCTCTAATTCCTTATGTATTTAGCACAGGATTTGGCACATAATAAGAGCCAGTCGCGATTGGATATTTCTTCTCCTGTTGTTCTGGCAACTACCACATGCGTCTCCAGCAGTCTTTTTTGGAATCTTCTTGGGTGGAGTGAGGCCAGGAGCTGTTTTATCTGGCTTTCCCTGAGCACTTTAAACAAACTAAGTCAGCAGCTCATTCCCGAGTCCTGGGATGATAATCACAAATTCCTATCTCTTTCCTCAACTTCTCACCAGGGCCCTCCCCTTTCCTCACCATATCTGCTCGCACTTCTGCCCTTTCTATGTGCCTGCCTTCTGAAATGCTATGAAACCCAACCTGTGACAGTTTCTAGTATAGAACTTAGTCTTCCGTAGAAGAAAGCATAGGGGGTCCCATAGTCTTACTGCAGATGGAAACTTTAACGGTTTTAGAAGTGGTAATACTACAAACTGAGAAGAGGCAACACTGTAAAGGCTACTAATTTAACATTATAAGATATTAACATCTTCCTTATCACATTAAAAATAACCATTGGTGCTAGTGGTCCCAGTCAATTCTCAAAAAAAAAAAAAAGTACATGGTTTGTGGGCAGTAACATTTCAAAGAAGTGATGTGAGCAAGTGGTGAATATTGGATATTAAACATAATGGCAGTTCTGTATAAGCAAAACTGGGAATAGAAATAAATGAAGGAGAGCCCTTGAGAGAAACCCAAGGAAACCTTGAATCCACACTCACATCCAATATACAGACATTGAGAGATGATACCACTCAGTGAATATATATTTAACTTGTATCTTAGGAGAGCCAAATGGGGTATGCTTTGTGTGTATATATATACATATATGTGTGTGTGTGTGTGTGTGTGTGTGTGTCACACACACAATATAAGAAATAAACTATGTTAACTGTAACTTAAGTATTTTCTCTCATCCTGTAGCCTTTGATTTGTTTCAGAGACAAGTAATTTTAGAGTATGTGTTTGAGTTACAGCACTAACCACTGGCAGAACTGGGTTACATGCATAACCTTTAAAAGACCACCATAGCCTTTCTTGCTCCCCAGCCATCTTGGTGGCTGCTCTTGGTTGGGGGCTTCCTGCACCTAAGGCAGGAAGATGGTGGTCGCCAAGAAGATGAAAAAGTCACTGGAGTCCATCAACTCTAGGCTTCAACTTGTTATGAGAAGTGAAAAGTGTGCTGGGGTACAAGCAGACTGAAAATGATCTCACAAGGCAAAGCGAATCTGGTCATCCTCGCCAACAACTGCCTAGCCTTGAGGAAATCTGAAATAGAGTGCTACGCCATGTTGGCCAAGACTGGTGTCCATCATATAGTGGCAATAATATCGAATTGGGCACAGCATGTGGAAAATACTGCAGAGTATGCACACTGGCAGTCACTGATCCAGGTGATTCTGATAGCATTAGAAGCATGTCAGATCAGACTGGTGAAAAGTAAATTATGCAAATTTTTTCTTTACTAAAACTGGCTAGAAATTGTTGAAGAAAAAAATTGCTATAGTACTGTCCCAGCTACATATTCTGAAATCTATAGCCTACAAAGTATATACTATTAAGGGAAATTAATTTACATACCTTTTCTTTAGAAGTATTGCTTTACTTGGAACATAAATATTCGTATGTAATCAAAACAGTACCAACTAGAAAAAGTTTTATACAGATGTTCCTTGACTTATGATGGGGCTTACATCCCAGTAAGTTCATTGTAAATTAAAAATGTAAATCATTTAAAATACTTAACCTATCAAGCATCATAGCTTAGCCTAGCCTGCCTTACACGTGCTCAGAACGCTTATATTAGCCTACAGTTGGGCAAAATCATCTTGCTGCCACTGTTCAGTATCACGAGAAAGTAACAGCATATATTGCTGGCCTGGGAAAAGATCAAAATTCAAAGTTCAAAGTATGGTTTCTACTGAAAGTGTATGTATTGCCTTCACACCATCATAATGTAAAAAAAAAAGTCAAATCATCATAAGTTGGGGACCATGTATGTAAATGGTCAGAAATTATTTTGTTCAGTTTGTGATGTCTCTAATATTGGGACTTCAACTTGGTTATTCATTTATAATTTTTATCTTCACACGATCCTTTTAAAAAACTAGTTAAAATAGTTCATATCTTTAATAGATGAACTTTGCTTTTGAACATTGTTTCCTTGTTTGAAACTTTGCTTTTGAACATTGTGTTTTCTTTATGTTTATAAAGAAATTTCAAGATATTTGTGCTTCTGGTCCAGTGTTCTATGGTCTGGATTATAGGTTTGATTGATCTTTTCCTTAACTTTAATACTGATTTTAATTCTAATACTGTCTTCATAAGTGAGCCACATGTGTGACAAAGAGATCAGTTTGAAGGACTAGTATAGAAGAAATGTCTTGCCTGGTTATCTATCTAATCTGCTGCCTTGTAAGGGGACAAACATTAGCCACAGGCAAGCAGAACATAGTTACTCTCTGTAACATCTCCAATTTTACTTCTGTGCCGGAAAGTCAACCCCACAATCCTACCTAAAAATAAACTTGACACTACACTTGGATAAGTAATCTTCTAAAATACCAAACATATGGAGTTTAAAATGAAATATATGGACAAATGCAAGATAGATACCTTTTCTAAAAGTAACTTTGTGTCACAGTTATTTTAATAGAATTCTGTGGCCAAGGTTGTTTGGCTATAATAGTTCAGAAGTTTGAACTTTTTTTTTTTTTTTTTTTAATCACCCAGGAAGAAAAATTTACTTTGGAAAAAAAAGGGTGTGTGGTTGGGGGGAGTATGAAAGAGAAATCAGTTTTTTTCTCCTAGTTTAGAGATGTTCACACTCAGAGAATTTGTGCTTCTGCAACTAACTTGCCTTTCAAATCCTGGGCCAAGTGACCTGCTCTGCCTGTCTGGCTCTTCTCCTCATTTAGGTTTCGGTTTTGGCATTTCCTCCAGTAGACCTTTCCTGGCTTTCTAGATGTTCAGTCCTCGTGCTGTGTGTCTCTGTGTCACCTAGCACCCTGGGCTTCCCCCTTATAATATGAAATGTACTATATTAGAATTATTACTTCAGCTACTCAGAACTTTTTTTAACTTTTATTGAGAAGGCCTGTACTTTTAAAGGACATAAAGTTTATGTTTTCTGCTAAATGAGAGAATCAGAGATGTCTGTGGCCCTCGGTTTATTATGCAGTTTCTGTTTAGCTTATTAAAGAGATACCTATTACTCAGTGGAATCACAATCTGTACAAGTATAGAATATCATTTCTTATATGGCAATAAGATTCACATATAAGAGATCCTGAAAACCTAGGGTTTTTTAAACTTAATTGTCAGTCATTATGTGAGATAAAATGTTTACAAGAAATTCCTGTGTCAGCTGATTGTGGTTGGTACTTGAGCACGGCAAAGTTCAAACTATTACCATAAATGCAGTTAGTGATAGTTGCAAATAAAATTAACATGATTTGAGCAATTAATTACACTACAATCATTTTGCGATAACTATTTTTGGGATACCTAAGTATATAGTAAGAGTAGAGTGTAAAATTCTTACAGAAAATGAATATTTGTAAAATAACACTTTTAACAAATGAGAAACAAATTTTCTTGATGAAGTTGGGTTCTTTTCTCACTACTCAGAACGTAATAAATTTCAAGTAGACTGAAAATTTTTAGTGTAAAAAAACGAGTACTAAAAGAAAAAGGAATAACAGTTTTTATAATTTCAGAGTGAAGAACTTTTCCTAAGCAAGATTTTTTAAGGCCAGAAACCATAACAGGAAAGATTAGTAAATGTGATTACATAATAAAGTTTCCAAACATTCTGTAAATAAGGTTAAAAGACAAAGAGGGGGAAAGTATTTAGTATCATCAGCACAAATGACTAAGAATTGCTTTTACAGATCTCATGTGCACCAGTTAGAAAGACAACAGAAATGGGCAAAGGAAAGGAACAGCAAGATCACAAGAAATACACATGGTTTTTAAATGAAAAAATGTGCCGTTTCAAAAAAAAAGAAATTTAAACCATAATGTAGTACCATTTTTTACTTTACTTTTCAAATTAAAAGAGCGAAAGTTTTGATGCAATACTGAGCTGGGAAGGATGTGGGGTTTGTAATATATTGACGGTGAGAGTGTAAATTGGTATAAGCTCTTTAAAAGTCAAGTTGACGATTCTGTCAAAATGTTAAATGTATATACTGTTTGACTCAGCAGTTTCACTTACAGAAATTTATCCTACAGGTAATAGCACACATGTGCACAGATCTGTTTACAAAATTATTGCAGCATTATTAGTAACAAAAAACTAAACAACCTAAACGTTCATCAGCAGAAGATCCTAGTTAAATAAATAGAAAACATCAGTATATTAGAACGTTTTGTGACACCATTAAAATTACCAAGGTATAGCTCTATGTATTTTTTAAGGACCAATCTCTAGGGTATAATGTTAAAACTAGCAAAATACAAAACAGAGTTAGAATGCTATATTGGAGACTTGGCTGGATATGCATATAACATCTTTGAAAGGCTAGTCAGATGGCTTATAGGTAGAGGGAGTAGGGGTTGGGAGAGGGAGATCTTTCGTTGTATACTTTTTGCTCTCTTTGCACTTAAAAAAATTGTAATATATTTTATATGCAAATACAGAAAGTTATTGTGAAACTTTCAATTTTTACTTTTAAAAAGTCATGCTTTAAATTTAATAAGGGAAGATAAGCCCTATTAACAGTTTAAAACATTATTGTGTAATTCAGGACAGAAATGAACCAATCTATACTTAAAAAACAAAACAAAAAATCCACATTTTCCATTTGAATACTACTTTGTTAGAATAGGGAAAAGAATGTGACTTGTAAAGAGGTTAGAAAAACTGGGCTAAATATGAGGTGGGGTACCATACAAAAAGATAGGTTGTTTTCTGAAACTGATGTGCCTAGCATTAACCTTGCAAAAATTGTCATCTAAGTCTACGGCCATGCCACCCTGAACAAGCCCAATCCCGGCTGATCTCGGAAGCTAAGCAGGGTCGAGCCTGGTTAGTACTTGGATGGGAGACCACTTAGGAAGAAAACCAGGTGCTGTAGGCATAAAAAATAAGGGATTGTAAACTGACCAGGTCCTTATAATCTGTGAGGTCAACCAAGGGTTGCTTCGCCTGAAAAAAAAAAAAAAAAAGATTTGCCCTCAAACCAGTGAATTACTCTCAAAGTAGAAGACGCATTTCAGTGTTGCTGTGACTATCCCAGTGCTTGGGATTGGGATCGGGATCAGAACTGCTCTAAAGACACGGCCCAGGAAACAGTGAATGCTAGACAATAGCTTCTGTTTAAATCTTTTAACAAGTAGCAGCTCATATACGGGTACAGTTTTAAACGGAAGTTTACTCTGGTGCCAAGAATTCTGCTGGAGATAGAAGTAACATAGAAACACGTTACTAGTTTGAGTGCTTTACGAGGCCAAGGTATTGCCTTGAACATCAAAGTGGAAATTGTGCGCCATAGCTCTAACAGATCGACGTGACATTTTATGCATATGTTAGGTGGTTTAGAAAACCATTATCTTCATGACTGTAACTTTAGAATTTCTCAAGGCTCTAACCACCACTTAAAATATACTACTTGTTTGTGAATGTGGTATGTTTTTCTCTGCATCAGTAAGAAAAACCCCAAGACAACATCACAAGAACTGTTTGCAAAAATAAATCGAGACTCACTTTAAATCTTGGCCTTAAAAAAAATATATCACTACATGCTTATAACCAAACTTAATAAGCAAACTTATCTGGCACATGTGACAGATTATGCTATGCACTTAGTAGTAAATGTTAACTTTAACCTTCATTCTCTCTGGAGAGTGAAACTAGATTGTTTTGCAGTCTAGTGAGAGAGGTGTTCAGTGGCACAGAGAAATCATTCATGCAATAAATAATTTATGAGCACTTAACTATGTTCCAGGCACTGTTCTAAGCAGGGGGCATACAAAAATGAACAAACATAAAATCCCTGCCCTCGTGGAGTTTAGATTCTGACAAAACATAGGAACGTGTCATGTGATAAGTCGTGTGGTAAGTGCTGTGTGAAAAACAGGGAAGGAGGATGCTGAATTTTCAATAAGATGGCCAGAGGCAGCCTCACTAAGCTGAAAATTGAGCAAAGTTCTGGAGAAGATACTGGACCAGGCCAGGGCCAATAATCCAGGCAAAAGGTATGGTGAGCACAGCGGCTCTGAAACAGGTTTTTCTGGTGTGCTCTAGAATCAGCAAGAAAACCAGTGTGGCTGGAGTGGAGTCAAAGACTGAGAGAGTAGCAGAAAATGAAGTAAAGGTCAAGGGCCACTTATTTATGACTCTGTATGCCATGGTATGGACTTTGGCTTTTATTCTGAGAAAAGAAGCTAGAGGAGGGTCCTTGAGGGGAGTAACAGTTTGAAAGGGCCTCTCAACAGTTTGGTAGTGGCCCTGTAGGGGACTTGAGTCCATTTTGGTGGGCAGAGAGATCAGCAGCTAGGTTTTGGGCACCTTGGTAAACATCAAGTAGGCAGCTGGATATTCAAGTCTGGAGCTCAGGAGAGATGCAAGGCAGTGAGATAAGTCTCAGCAATTAAAGCCATGAGCTTGGATGAGGTGACCAAGGGAGTAAGAACTGAAGCATGCTGACATTTAGAAATCGGGCAGATCCCCGAGGAGGAACCGGCGAAGGAGACAGAAGCTGGTGGGGAGGAGGAAAACCAGGACAGTATCTGAAACCGGGCTAACACGTAGTAGCTACTAGCCACGTGTGGTTATTTAAATTTAAATCATTACTGAAATTTTGAATTCAGTTCCTCAATCATGTTAGCCACATCTCAAGGCTCATTTCACGTGGCCAGTCGCTACTGATTCGGAGAGCACAGAGGACACCTCCATTTTCACGAAATTCCACTGGGCAGTATGGATCCAAATGCCAACTGAAGGAAGTATCTCAAGGAGAGGGAGTGTGCCAGAAACTGCTAAGTGACTCAAGGATAGAGACCTGACCAATAGATTGCTATGTATAAATGAACAGTGACCTGTTGACAAGAGCAGTTTTGGTAGAGTGGGGAGCAGAAACCTGATAAAACTGTATTCAGGAAAAACTGGGAGAGAGGAACTGGAATCAGAAGATGTTGACACCTCATTCCCAAACCTGGGCTCCAGCTGGCAGCTGTTGCAGTCTGCTCGGCGTCATCCACTGCTGAGGAGCCTCACACGACCGGGCTGGGCCTGCTGGTGCTGCGTGCCCAGGTCCATGCCAAGCTGCTGCAGGAGCAGCTCGGGACCATGGATGTCACCACTGGGCTCACCTCCTGCTGTGGGGCTGGGCTTGTCACCTGGAGAGCTTCAAGCAGCAACAGTGAAACCGTCCTCTCCCTGACCTAGCAAACTGACCGCCCCAGGCCTGTCCTGGTCATGTCTGCTGCATTCCTGGCTGGCTGTGCCTGGATCATGGCCTTCGGTTAGCGACATCTACAGTCATGACCTATTCATTTCTCCATGGTGATACCTTGGAACCACATATGTCAGTTTAGAAGGCCCTGCTCAGTAGGGTCCCCTTGTAACAATAAAGTCTATTTAAACCTAGGAAAAAATAAAGAAAATATAAATACTTCATTGGCAAGTTGAACAGCTGGAATGAACTTATGGCAAAATATTTGATGCTGTTGTTCCAAAGACAAACACAGCTCTCATGAGTAACAGTTGAGCCTTTATGGTGCACAAAACCCCATGGCCCAGTGATTCTCAACCTGACGGAATCATTTGAAGACCTCTGAAAACAGGATGGCCTGCTCTGCGCCCCCAGAGGTTGATGTAAGTGGTTGAGAAGGGACCCTGGCATTGTTCAAGTGAGGAGTTCTGCCGTTTTTTATTTCCTTGGGTGATCTTAACATACAGCCACAGTTCCAGACCCACTCACTGCCTTAGACAAAAATGAAAATACTTAATGCATGATCCTCAATCATGGCCCAGAATTACATAAAACTTTACAGATATGCTGTATTTACAGTGATGGCACATGCCTGATGCTAAAATGAGTCATGTGGTATTGTAAGTTTTTCTGCGAGTGTTTTGGAGCTTGAGCATGTTAAACCACTGTGAAAGAAATCAACACTAGATAATCTTAATAAAGGACTTTACCCACGGTGAACAAACATACCAGTTTGATTATTTTATAGGTGCAGTGATTCTCTTGGGAGCACTTTATCTAATGATTCCACTTCCCCAAAGAAAAGCTTTTTGTTAATTATAGGAGTTTTGAAATAGACTCAATTCTAAACTTAGGGAATCTCATTTTTACTTTAGAATTGATAATGTCTTTAAAATCAGTGAATTTACGTGGTGACTAAGGCTCCATGAATTAGATGTTTGTTCTTGCAATTCAGTTATCTATTCCCCGTCCTGGCAGTGTTTAAAAACTAAAATTACTGGCACGTTTCCATGAAAAACATTCAATAGGTATTACTCCATTTCAGGTATAATCGCAAATAAATGACTCATTAAACCGCTGTGGATATAACTATTTTTCTTAAATCTGGAAGCAAATATCATTGACTAGTTATGGATCATAGGATGCTTGTCCCTTTCCTAAAATCTTTGAAGCACTTCTTATATTTGCCATTTATCTCACTACTTAATCCTGTGGTCACTGCTTTTTGCATTGTGATGTGAATATAAAACAAATGATCTGCTGTACTACACAGGTCTCCTAACCATCAGTTTCAACCTGCTCCTTAGTCTAATAGAGCTAGGAGATAAATTTCACCTTTTCCTCTTTACCTTAAGAGCGCTTTGAACTATGAAATAGCCATAGACAAAATAGTAATAATCCAACTTGGATAATTCCTAAATAACCAAACATTAACTCTGCAATCTGAAATTTAATGATTACATTTAGAAATACGGCATTACTCCTACTGCAATTAGTTTACTATGTCAACAACCAAGGCAATGTGACCTTGAAAGATAGAAATGGCTCAGCCTTTACTTACCAAATCTCAAAATCCTAGAATTTTAAGTATAAGAGATAAAGTCTACTTCAATAAAAAGGAATTAGTACTTGACAAGTGATAAATTCACAAACTTTGTATTACTTCATTTATAAAACAAAAAATAATTGAAATAATTTTCTTAAAACATTTCCAAAACTGTCACTGCCCAAGAGTTAACCAAATAAAACAAGAAACTGCTCATTGATTTTCCTTGATCATCCTTTTTTTGAGAAGCAGTACAATGGAATGATGGAGCTAGAGATCCGAAGCCAGACATGCTGGCTTCCAGTCTTGGCTCTTCCTTCCACTTACTTGCTCTGACCCTGGGCAAGTTATTCTTATGTGCTTCGGGTTTCCACACCTTCCTCTCCTGTAAAATGGCACTGTTGCCCGTACATACTTGCCTCGTAGAACTGTTGTGCAGAATGTAAATAAGAGTGCCCGCAGCATGCATACTACAGCGCTCCTTGACCTACGATGGGCTTACATCTCAAACCCATCGTAAGCTGAAAATAATCCTAAATCAAAAATGCCTTTAATACGCCTAACCTACCTAACCTCAGAGCTAAGCCTGACCTACCCTTCAATGTACTCAGCACGCTCACATCGGCCTACCGTTGGGCGAAACCGTCTCACTGCCGCTGACAGCCTCATGAGACTGTCATGCTGCATATTGCTACATGGTTAGGAACGAAGGCATCTGTTGCCTGGTGATAACTTTATCTGTGCCACCTACCAGCTGTGTGACCTTTCGCAAGTTACTTCTCCACCTCAGTGTCCTTACTTGTAAAATCTAGGTAATTGTTATCTCACAGGGTTGCTGGATTGAGTTAATTCATGTAAATCTCCTAGAACAGGGCCAAGAGTCAGCACCCAAGAAAGTTATTAAAATCTATCAGTATAAAACATTTCCCTGGTATTAGTGACATAACTATATAAAAATATATCTTGATTTGCCCAGAAAAAAAAAAAAATCCTAAAATCTAATACTTCCATTTTTTAGTTGTTTATATTGGTACCAGACATGAGGTAGTACTTTCGAATGCAAAGGGAAGTACAAGAGTCATGTCTTCATGCAACTAACCGATCGCCTGAAGACCAGCCCCTAGGCTAGAAAAGAAAATCAGAGACTTGGACTTGAGAACATCTTTCAGAGCACTCTCTCACATGACAGGGACTGCACGAAATATTTTCATTGAACATCTTGTTTCTGTCTTCTATGTGTAAGTTAGAGTTCTCAATGTTCATTCATTCTCTTCCCAAGAATTCTTTAAAACCAAGAGCATTAATACTGCTAGTTAATGATGCCAGTAGCATTATCGAAAGGAGGAACAAATTCTGCTTATCAAGACAGCCATCACCTCAATAACTTTATCCAATTTCTCACAAACTGATAGCAAACAAACATAAGTAGTTGGCTTACAACAGAATGAACTGGTGTTTTAGTTTGAAGAATTTTAAAGCAAGCCAAGTAATTGTATAAAATTTAAATTTTATGACCATGTTTGGACCTTTTTACATTAAACACAATGGAAATGTTCATATTCATTTTTCCCCAAAGGAAAAATTTCTGAATCATCACTATGTTGCACAGTAGAATAAAAATATGAGTTCAGGTACTTATTCAAGTTTCTAAAGAATGCAAATAACAGACATGATTTTACTTCCAGAGTCTGAAGTCATCAACATGATTTTGTAGTACTGTATCTCAGGCTTTACCTAAAAATACATTATTCTTCAGATAAAGATAGCCCCCTAATCACATTTTTTAAAAGCCTCTGCCCCACCACAACTTCCTGAGATCTGTGAAGAAACTGCAGTCTTGTGATCAGGCTCCATATAGTAGTGGCAGTTTTGTAATCACATGGAAAAAACGGTGACTGATTTTATGTGTCAATCAGTTGCAGTCTGCTGATCTGATTAGAAGCCTTGACAAATGCCTGGTGGCGATTGCAAATAACTGCCAAGCATATGGGGATAATACAGTAGCCCACCGTTTTAGGGTCAGCTCTTGTACAAGAGTAAAGGAACAAAAACATCTGTAAGTAAGGTATCAGAAAAATAACTGTCCAAAACCAAAACGGCAGGGAGAGTAACCGAGCTTTCAGGGAGTGCGTCCATGTGGTTCCTTCAAGGGGCTCCTCTGGGTGCTGCTGAATGTGTTCCAAGGCCAGCCTGTTGTAAGTCTCATTAATTTCAAAAACATAGTAAAATGCTGCTGCACTTGCTAATAGATACAATCCCACTCCAATCCATCCCATCCGCTGGCGGAAGTTCATCATTCTCCATGCTCTGTGCCTTCAAAT
>NW_011889000.1:1758558-1758947 GCF_000151845.1 Pteropus vampyrus | reverse complement strand
CCGGCACGGCCCGGAAGCGCGCGCGCCCCGCCTCGAAAGGTCCGCCTCCCGTGGTGACGTCAGGGCGCCTCCGCCAGCGGCGCGCGCCCCGGGTCGCACTCCGAACAGCTCCGGTTGGGACGCAGGAGTAGGCTGCGACGGCGTCTGGTCGGTGTGTCCCTCCAGGTGGCGGCCGCCGGGGTCTGGCCGCTGCACGTCTCCTCGGCCTTTCCCCGGTGTCTCGCTCGCGACTCTGATCTCCCCATCGCTCCTCGCCGCGGAGAGCCCTGCAGCGGCGGGGCGGTCCCCCCCCCGCCGCCGCCGTCGCGCCTCTGCACAGCCCCCGGTCGCCCTCTCGAGTGCCCATCCGAGTGGAGCGGCTGCCTTCCAGCTCCTCAGTCTGGCCTCCC
>NW_011889000.1:1746728-1758508 GCF_000151845.1 Pteropus vampyrus | reverse complement strand
TGTCACATCTATTCCAAATGTACTTGCTTTATTTCCAATGAGTTCTAAAATACTCCACTATCGCATTTACATTTTAAAAAATTAAAATTACATTAAGAAATGTAAACAACTTACAGGTTGTTTTATGGAATAGTTATGAAGAAGTACAAAAAGTTTCACTATCTATTAAGTCTGCTTTTATGTGAATCCCACAGAATAAATAAATAATTATATCTGGTTTAAAGAGGTTCAGGACACCTTCTATTAAGACACGAATTAAACTAGTGTCCTAAGGAACATTTCACTTTTACAGTTCAAAATTTTTTTGACTTAATAGTATTGTTTCAGACGTGAAAATTTGGTTCTACACGTCAAACCGATGCCGGGGCCCCCAAGTCAAGACAGTAACTCTTACACACTTACAGTGGTCCCGAGAATCTTCCTGTTCCCACGGCAAGCGTTAAAGAGTCACTCAGTTCTGAATAATCAGGTGGCTTTGGCATTTCAGAGAAAGCCACCATAAAAGAAATCCCCGGGGTCACCGGCTGGGAGAAAGGTGAACGCGACCAGCCTGGAGCACAAGCTAATTGTGATTAAGCAAAGCGTGACTGCGGCCGGTCACGCGGCGGTCCGGCCCCAGTCGCTGCTGCCGGAGCCCCTAGCCTGTGTCGCCTGGCGGGGAGGCTCCCCAGCCGGCCCCGCCCCCTGTCGCGCTGCAGCGCCCGCCGGCCGCGACCAGAGCTGCGCGGCGGCACCAGGCCCGGGCCACTCCGCCTTGCAGCGCCGGGAGCCCAGTGCCGGGCAGCGGCCACCGGCCGAGCCTGCAGAGCTGGGCAGGCCCCGGATCTCACCTTCCTGTCCGGTTGGCCAGCCCGCTCGCGGTCCCGGATGCTGCCACAGTCGGGGCTTCCGGCACGGCCCGGAAGCGCGCGCGCCCCGCCTCGAAAGGTCCGCCTCCCGTGGTGACGTCAGGGCGCCTCCGCCAGCGGCGCGCGCCCCGGGTCTCACTCCGAACAGCTCCGGTTGGGACGCAGGAGGAGGCTGCGACGGCGTCTGGTCGGTGTGTCCCTCCAGGTGGCGGCCGCCGGGGTCTGGCCGCTGCACGTCTCCTCGGCCTTTCCCCGGTGTCTCGCTCGCGACTCTGATCTCCCCATCGCTCCTCGCCGCGGAGAGCCCTGCAGCGGCGGGGCGGTCCCCCCCCCGCCGCCGCCGTCGCGCCTCTGCACAGCCCCCGGTCGCCCTCTCGAGTGCCCATCCGAGTGGAGCGGCTGCCTTCCAGCTCCTCAGTCTGGCCTCCCGGGAATCATCGGGACCCGGCTGGCGCCTGGGTCCCTGGCGTAGACGCGGGCACAGACAGCTGGATAACAGCGGGGCCCCCGAGGACGGGGTAAGATGGCTGCTTGCCGCAGTGGGGGTGCGCGGGGCTTCCCGGGCCCTGGGCCTTTGACACCTTCAATTGACCTGACTGCTTTGTCCCCACAGGCCGTCGAAACTCGAGACGTTGACTGGACATATTTGGAATATTTCGGAGGAATACTGTGAATTGCGGTGGCACCAGAGCCTCCAGCAAATTGAAATTTAAATCTTACCGTGGTAGGCACCATCATGACACTGAGGCTCTTAGAGGACTGGTGTAGGGGGATGGATATGAACCCTCGAAAAGCGCTGTTGATTGCCGGCATCCCCCAGACCTGTAATGTGGCAGAAATGGAGGAGGCTCTGCGGGCTGGTTTAGGTCCTTTGGGCGAGTACAGACTGCTTGGGAGGATGTTCCTGAGGGATGAAAACAGGAAGGTGGCCTTAATAGGGCTTACCGAGGAGACTAGTTATGCTCTGGTCCCTAAGGAGATACCTGGAAAAGGGGGCGTCTGGAGAGTGATCTTTAAGCCCCCTGACCCAGATAATGAATTTTTAAGACGATTAACGGAATTCTTAGAGGGTGAGGGTGTGACATTAGGTGAGTTGACCAGAGCCCTTGGGTATGGAAACGACCCTTTTGACCTAGACCAGGACATGGTCCCAGAAATACGGGCCCCTTTGTTGGCACAGGCATTAGATGAGGCTCTGCAGCCTGCCCTGCAGTACTTGAAATACAAAAAGCTGAGAATATTCTCAGGCAGTGATCCTCCAGAACCAGAAGAGGAAGAATTTGAACCTTGGCTGTTTCATACCACTCAAATGATGAATACGTGGCAGGTGTCAGATGCTGAAAAAAGAAGGCGATTGCTAGAGAGCCTTAGAGGCCCCGCATATGATATTATTCGTGTCCTCAAGATAAACAATCCTTTAATTACAGTCCCTGAATGCCTGCAGGCCCTTGAGCAGGTTTTCGGGGTTATTGATAATCCTAGGGAGTTGCAGGTCAAATATCTGACCACTTACCAGAAGGAAGAAGAAAAACTATCTGCTTATGTTCTAAGGCTGGAGCCTTTATTACAGAAACTGGTAGAGAGAGGAGCAATTGAGAGAGAAGTTGTGAATCAGGCCCGCCTAGACCAAGTCGTTGCTGGAGCAGTCCACAGAACACTGCGCAGAAAGGTTGCTCTGACAGAGGACGGCTTGGCCCCTGGCTTATTAGAGTTACTGGCACTGATAAGAGATGAAGAGGCAGCTGATGAGGAGGAGGAGGCCCTTCTCCAGGCAGGATTAGAGGGGCATTTCACCTGAATCTTAGGAAACCAGGAAGGGGTATTTGACAGCAGATCATGGAGGCAGAACAGTCAGTATACTCCAGTGATAGACTAACCAACTCCTACCTTGTGCCAGGTGGCTCATTCTTGTATAGTTCTCAGTATAAATTCATTGTCGTTTCTGTGCCAATTTAATGTCTCCTAAATGTGTCATTGATTAGGAAGGCTGTAGCTTTGCACTGGTATCTATATATTTAAATTCACCCGTGTGAATTTTTTGTCATAAAATAATTGTACAAAGGTCTGTCACTGCACGTGTGTGATACTGTGAGAGGAAGGCAGGGGTCAGGTGTGTCTGCCGACCAGATCTCGTGGAGATGTCGTATTGTGTGGTAACAGGTGCAAGTGTAGCGTTTCAGATGTGATAATGTATCATAGTTTTTAGGTGTGTATTGTCCTCTCTTTATCATGAAGATCGTGAGCAGTGTTTAAGATATTTTCTGTGTACCAGAATTTTATTGTTTCTGTGCAGTCAGAATGAGGCAGAGTTAAATGCTGAGGGTGTGGACAGCTGCCATCTCTAATCCCAGGTTCCTAATTGTGTGTCATCAAAACATCTAGTTCTGAATGTCATTTTAATAGGTGTTGTAAAATTACAGGCATGAACTCATAAAATAAAGGAATGCTAATAAAATGACCTGTTTTATCTATTTGGTTTTTATCAAGTGGCCAAAGAGATTTCATTTGAACAAAGGGTTCTGAAAAACACTGAATTTACACTATCTTAATTCCTTGGACACTTCCCTCATGGTGCCCCGGGGTTAGGAAGTAGTTTTCTAAGTGAAATTGGCAGAGGGACCTATTAAAGCAACAAGCACACGGGATGAAACTACACAGATTAGTGCTCGTAGTAGGTGAGTACATTGATACATCAAGCGCATTGATCTGGAGGATGAAAGGAACGTATTAAACATTGCATACCTCTGCGTGGCAGACTGGACTAAATATTTTTCCATGTCATTTCTCAGTCCTCTTAAAAATCCTGCAATATAGGAATGGGCACACAAAGGTTACAAAAAACTCACCCAAGGTGAAACATCTTGTTTTTACTTAACTGCTGGGCCCATATTTTTTCCCACTGCCAAACAGGAGACGCAGTCACAAGGGTATCTACTCAACAGCCTCACAAGGGAAGCAGAGCGGATGTTAAACACATTTTATAAATATATCTTGTATGCATTAGTGTGGAGTGCATTATTCCAACTCACTACTGCAAACTAGGAACTATTAGAAGTAGGGAGTATGAGAACCTGTAAGGGGCAGCTGGGACTGTGGCATAGGTCAGTGATTCAGTCCTTAAAAATGATAGGAAGAAAATCATAGAAGTTTAAAAATCATTGAAAGATAGGATAAAGTCATTACTTTTAATAATAATACCCAAGAGGACCAAATTTGGGATGTATACCATTGGTTTAGTTTCAACGGCATAGTAAAATATTTCTGTTAAGACTAAATGTCATTTCATTGTAAGTTCTTCCACTATAGAAAACTTATCAGCCATAATTTTGTACACCTTGATACATGTAATTTTTATTTATCAATTATACCTCAATAAAATGAAAAAGCTAAGTACTAGATGATATATGGGCTCTGGATAAATTCAAAAGTATAACTCTGATCTCTATATGTATATTGTCATTTATGTGCCACCTTAGTAGTGGGAAGTGGTATCAGCTGCATTTTGCTGATACAGACATGGCGTGTACACAAGTGTTAAGTGTTACAGCTCTTCTAATATGTGAGGCACTCAGCTGGGGTATGTAGTTAAATTTAAGTTATAATCCCTGCCATGGAGGTCTATTCAGAGTCAGTGATAGCTGACACAGCACTTGCCAGGGGCCAGGCACTGAGCACCACTGATGGCCCTGAGCACCACTGAACGCATTTTGTACCATTTTACAGATGAAACAGGCACAGAGAGGTGACTCGCCCAGGGTTTCTCAGCTAATGAGTGACAGGGCTAAGATTTACACCCAGGCAGATTATTTCCATAGTCTTTGAGCTTAATCTATTCAGAGCTGCCATGTTAAATTCTCAGAAGCCTGTGAGAAACACCATTGCAATTGCCCCTGTTTTATAGATGAAAGGCTTGAGGCTCAAAAAGCCTCGAAGGCAAGGACAAGCGCACATAGTCTGACTCCCTAGATCTTTTCTTAAGGTGCTCTGACATAGGCATCTGGTTAAGACTGCATCATTGTCAAAAATGACAATGTTAAGTTTATGAAATCATGTGAAATAATAAATGTATATTCTTTCCAAGCTATGTTACAACACGAACAGCGAAACACTAAAATGTATAACTAATGTTGGGATGATGGGATCATAAGGATAATTTATTTTTTTGTTATTATTTCCTAAATGTGTTTTTTAAATGAAAATAAAAATACAAAGGAAGTGCTCAAAAAGCCAGAGGAAACTGGTATATCAAAGACATACGGGAACCAGCCTGAAAGAGCTCCCACTGGCAAAAGCTACAACAATTCGAGCGACGAAATGAACAGTTCAGTGTTGGATTGTAATCCGAAGTATAAGATAAATGTCCATGAGTTCATGCTGATAAAATAAATGAATGAATAAATAAATGTGGGAGAAGAGTCAAATTTTCCTTACAGAAGAATTTCAAATCCTTTATATGGATACTGCCGTTCTCAGGAGTTGGAATTTATTCCCTTCCCTGCTTAAGTGTGAGCTGCATTTAGGAATAGAGTATAGAAAGGAAAAATAGTAACTCTTAAGTAGACAAACCTTGGCTAGGCTCAAGGTCGGTCATGTGGACAGCATGTACCCCTGATATGATGTGATAACGAGGGCAGTTCGCCTCTGGTATTCTTCCTCAAAATCCATAACCCAGTCTAATCATGAGAAAAACACCAGACAAACCCAAATCGAGGGATGTTCTACAAAATACCTGACCAATACTCCTTGAAACTGTCAATATCATTAAAAAAAAAAAAAGACTGAGAAGCGGTCACAGACCAGAGGGGACTAAGGACACAAGGCAACTAAATGCAATGTATTCTGGAAGGGATTCTGGAACAGATGAAGGACATCAGTGGGAAAGTGGAATCCAAATATAGTCTGGACTTTAGTTGATAGTAATATATCAATATTGTTTTCTTGTAGGTGACAAATGTACCGTGGTAATGTAAGAGATTAACAAGGGAAACCAGATGAGTATACCAGAATTCTCTGTACTATCTTTGTAACTTTTCTGTAAGTCTAAAGTTATTCTAAAATAAAATATTCATTGAAATAGATACATACATGCACACGCACAGAAATAACCAATGACCCGGGATGCCAGCGGATGAAATAAGTGACTAGGGAGTAAGTAACTGGAGAGCACCCCCTTTCCTAAAAATGGCAATTCGTCGAAATACCACTAGGTGGAAGTAGGCGCTCAGGTTAGGCCTCGGCTAAGCCATACACAGGGAAAAGGATTATCACATATGAAAGTGTCATACCTGCCCCCCATCAAAGACTGGAAAATTTCTCACACTTTATGTGGAAAAATAAGCACTTGCTCAATGCAAGACAGTGACTTCCTCTCTAGGTCCGTGATACTTCTAGAATCATCTAATTAGCTTGTCAGAGAGGCCTTGCCTTGGCAAATGGACTGATCCATTGTCGCAAGCGAGCACATTTATAGCAATTTCACTCCACTCCCAGCCAGAGCGTCTTATAACAATGATTTTAGAGGTCAACCTCTGAAAGTTTCTTATTTCAAAGAAACGACATTTAGGTCAAAAGTACGTTTTAGCCATCATGGGTTTCCCACCCTCTCCAGCCTCTGCTACCAGCAAACCTAACTCCGCTTTTAGAGGTGTTGATTTTCTTATGCACGTGTGTTACCATATAAACTGGAACAGTATATGAAATAATTTAATTCAATGTAAAATAGAACTGTAAGGCTCTTAGTCACCCCCCTAGGGGTGGATTGGGAGTCAGAAGGCTAGGGTCTAACAGAACAGAATATTGCAGATGAGGTAAGTGAGGCTCAGAGAAGGTGAGCGGCTTCTCAAGAACACACAGCTAGTTAGTGACAGACCAAAACTTGAACCCAAATTTGAGCCTGCCTCTGGCTCGCTCTGTGACCTGATGTAAGGGCACTTAATTCCTCTTGGACTTCAGTTTACTCATCCATAAAATCTACGGTCCCTTTTAGCTTGAAAACTATGTGACTCAAAAGATCTTCCATCTTTATATGAATATCCTTAATTTAAAAAACTGACTCTAAGTTCTTAACATGCTTAATATTTGTCACTCAACATGTATCCCCAAATATTATCAGGGCATCTTTTAATGAGTGTGCTTTCTAACTCTCTAACTAGATTCTATGTTTCCCTTGATATCAAGGTGTATTATATCTCCATATAAACCCGACATGGTGTTTCGCACTTGCAAGGTAACAAATATTTCTTAGCTAATTAGTAGTGCTCCAATGTGCCTTAGTACATGTAATAATAATCTGACCGTCATTTCTTAAGCTCTTCCTATGTGCCAGGCAGGTTGCTAAATGCTTTACATATATTACCTCATTTAATTTTAACTACAACCTTTGTATGTATATTACTATCCCTAATTTCAAGTGAAGAAACAAAACTTTGGAAAGGGGAAGTGACTTGTCTGGAGTTGCACAGCTAGAAGGTACCGAGATCTCTCAGGTTCCAAAGCCAGCTCCTTCGCCACTGTGCCAGACAGCCTCCAAGAGTATCTTGGCTCTGAACCCAACTGGCACCACTTCAAGAATGGATAGGAGTATGTGAATATAATCATTAGCGAACCCGTTTCTGACCATATAACCTGAAACCCTATCACCACTCCCCGATGTCTCCTTCCAAAATTTGATAATAATACAATCCAGATCACGCTGCCATAGGGACAACACTGCCCCGACCCAGCAACCATTAGCCCTCTTTCTCCTTGGTATCTAAAGCCAGATTTGTTCACCCACTTTACAGAACTGTGAATTTCAGAGAACCCAGCCTTCCCCTAGCCCCTGCAGGAAGTGAGGGTGGCAACTCGATTAGTTTAAGGTACTCTGCCAAACTACTTGTTACTTGTTTGAGGCATGGGCAATTCTATCCGGTGAAACATGAGCGGCTACTTTTTTTTTTTTTTTTAATCTTTATTTATGGGAGCATGACTCTGCTGCCAGAATGCCTCAATTCAAATTCCAGCCTCACCATTTTCAAACTCTATGACTTGGGACAAGTTTATTAACGCTTCCTGGGCTTCAGTTTCCACAACTGAACATGGAGATAATGACACTTCCTCGTAAGGTCACTGTGAAGACAGAATGAATGAATAATGTAAAGTGCTGAGAACTGTACCTGCTACTAGTAAGTGCTCAACCAACGGCGATTGCGTTTGTTCTCTATTGATACACAGCAGATAACCCCTAAATCTAGTGACTGAAAACAAATAGCCATTATCTCTCAGTGTCTGTGGATCAAGAATGGGGGGAGGGCCTTCACTGGGAGTTTCTGGCCCGCTGACAGACTGCATCCGAGGTGCTGGCCAGCACTGCCTCTTGGGAAATCGTCCAAGCTCACACACAGGGGCCTCTCCACGTGGCTGCCTCATGATGGGCCGCTGATTTCCATCGGAAGCAAGCAATCCAAGAGAGGGTGAGAGAACACCCCAAACGGAAGCCACAGTCTTTTTATAATCTTATCTCAAAAGCGGCATCCCATTACTTCTGTCATATTCTATTCTTTAGAAGCAAGTCAATAAATCCAGCCTTAAACACACAATAGAATATAGAGATGTCAAATTATAACGTACCCCTGAAAATTATGTAATTGCATTAACCAATGTTACCTCAATAAACTTAATTTTTAAGAAGTTAAAAAAATATATTAAAGAATTATTAAAAATTAAATAAATAAATAAATAAATCCAGCCCATACTTAAAGAAAGGGAATTACATAAGGATGTGAATTCAGTTGTGAATCATTGGGGGCCGCCTGAGAGGATGCCCATGACAGATATACATATATATATAATTGTTTTTACATATACAGAGAACCTCTACTTTATATTTTACCCTAAAGTGATAAAATTCCTTTATTAGATCCAGGTTGAAAGAAAAAAAAAAAATCCAGTCTACGGCCATGCCACCTTGAACAAGCTCAATCCTGTCCGATCTCGAAAGCTAAGCAAGGTCGGGGCCTGATTAGTACTTGAATGGGAGACCACCTAGGAAGACCAGGTGCTGTAGGAGTAAAAAGAAAAATTAAATGAATGAATGAATGAATGAATTAAAGGATTGTAAGCTGACAAGGTCCTTGCAATCTCTGAGGTCAACCAAGGGTTGCCTCACCTAAAAGAAAAAGAAAAAAAATCCTCCATTGCATTCCTGGTCACTCATTTAACTCTTTCGTGTATCAGAGCGATAAACACAGGGTTGTTCTTTGCCCGTTCTACGGGCTGCCATGGCCCCTCACAGGTTTTATGACCAGCATATGTTCAGCGTGTTAGATAGAGTACAGGCATAATGACCTCCTCAGTCTCCCTCTTCTCCAAGCAGTGAATGCCCAGCTGCTTCTCCCTTTCCTCCCTTTTGAAGGCCTTTCAGGAGAAGCAGTACCTGCAGGCCCCCGGCGCACCCACCCTCCTGGGAGAGGACTTACCTTGTCAGCTGGGAGAGGACTTACCTTGCACCAACCAGCTTCTGGCTTCTCAAAAACTATACCTTCAATACGCAGCAAAAGCTTTTAAAATGTGTGTTTCTTTTTATCTAACATATGCCATCTGGATCTGTATCCTAAGAAACTAAGCAAGGATGTTCACACAGAATGGGCGAAGTTTTCCGTCACAATACTTTTTATTATTGTGAATAAAAAAGGAAACTATATAAATTCCCAATAATAAGTGATAGGTTGAGTAAATTGCACCATGCCCAAAGGGCTATAAACTTTGTAGCCATTAAAACAAAATTGTATTGTGTGGAAATATGCAATTGCTGTCTTGTAGGCCAAGACAATGATTGCATTTCGGTAATCTCATATGGTTCAACCCAATTGAAGGATATTTTTGGTATATGAATAGCTTTACAAATAGTTTTTTTGAGTGAAAAAACAAAGTGCAACAGTATTTCTGGAACAATCTCATCTTTGTGTTGACAAACACCCATCAATACATTTGCAAAGAAAAAATCTGGAAAAGCATACACTAAATGTTAACAGTAGTTATTTTTGGATGGCAGAATTATGGGCAATTTTACCTTTTTTTTTTTTAATGAAGTCTTAGCTTTTCTTCAATGAATACTTCCTATTGGTGTAATGTTTACGGATCCTTAACTAAATAAAATAAAACAAGCCATACGAGAGAAATTTCAAGAGAGAAACCCTGGAAAACTCTTATTTTTCATTAGTAATTTAGAATTCATTAAGCAAAGCAGGGGCTCAGCAGCTTCTCCTCAGACAGTAGATGTCCCAGTCTGAGCCAGCAGGAGAGTGGCCCAGCCTGACACTCTCCAAAGACAGGCTTTTTCTCTAAGCGACTAATCTCCATTTGAGTTTAGTCGAGACCAGAATAACTGAAGAAATGGGCACATTCTCCAGGATATCTGGTCAGACGCTTGCTTTCTCTCTCCAGTGTCCATTCCACCAGTGAGACCCTGTTTCTTATTTAGGGATTCTCTCCCCCATATTTAGCCATAGCCTGGGGTGGATCGATGACCTAGACCCAGACTGGTTAGTGAGTCACGAGGTGGGCATGAGGCCGGACCTAAGCTACTGAGGGATGAACTCCATTTCCTCAGCTCCCTCTTCCAGCCTTTCCGTGAAATTTTAAATTCAGTTACAGCTTTACTTTTTGAGCACTCATTTGCATGGTGTGATTATTCCATTTTATTAGTTTTTTGTTCTTGGCCATATTACTATTACTACCTATTAACTATTACTGCCTAACCAATTACCCAAAAATTTAGTGACTTAAAACAACAATAGTCATTTATTATCTCTCGCAATTTCTGTGGGTCAGGAATTCAGACAGGGCTTAGTGGAGATGGCTTGTCAGTTGCACGAGATCTTAGGCCTCGGCTAGAAGACTGGCAGGGGGCAGGGGGGCTAGAATCATCTGGAGCCCGTCCCTCACCTGTGCGGCCGGTTGTGCTGGGGTCAGCTCAGGGCCTAGCTGGGAAATGCTGTCTGCCTGAACACAGGCCTTGGTCCACCTGGCCTTTCCATGTGGTCGGGTTCCAAGGGCAAACCTGCCAAGACTCAGGCGGAAGCTGGATCCTCTTTATGACCTAGCTCCGAAAGTCATATGGCATCACTTCTGCTGTACAAACTGGTTAATGGCTGGGCCGTCACAGCCCCTCCCTAACCCAGACTTAAGAGCAGAGATCTCACTGCAGGGTCCTTAGGAGAAGAGCATGTGGCCTGGGATAAACATGCCTGGGAAAGGCGGACTGTCTCAATGGTTCATTATCTTTTATTACCACTTTCAGGATACTGAATCCAGCGTTTTTGTCTGTTTGGTTTTTAGTTTATCGTTTTAGTTTCCTACTGTTCCCGTTACTGTCTCCTCCAGTCAGATCCAGGGGCTGAGGCAACTGGACCCGCTGTTTGCGCCCTCAACTTGGCCAGAAGCCACGGGGACTGTGTCTTATGATGTTCCTGTCCCATCTGTGGGGAGCCCCACACCCAAGGTTCTTTTTTTCTGTTTGTTTTGTTCTCTCGTGTCGGAAACTTTTCTCAAGCGAGTCTGAGGAAACGTGTGGTGGGTTCTCAAACGTGCGAGGCTCCTTGGCTATCCATTCTCATCTGAAAGTATCTCACTGAATAGCCGATGGTTTGCACCGTTTTCATAGGTGGGGCTGGACACTTTGCTGCAGGATGACAGCACAGCAAATCAGTTTTCTGGGTGGGGGGCCCCCAAATGTCAGTAGCGGAAGGTCTGCTCTCCCAAACTGCTCAGTTTCTTCAGGGGAAGATCCTTTAATCTCCTGCCCCAGGGGATGAGTCTGATGAGGACGTTCCAGATGGGGAAGAGGCCGTGGGCGGTCTCGCTTGGAATGCGGACTCTCCTTGCTCGTCTGGTTCAGTTGGGAGCCTCGCCTGCACCCCGCGCTGTGTCTGGCCTCCTGAGTCAGCTGCCAAG
>NW_011889000.1:1743638-1746678 GCF_000151845.1 Pteropus vampyrus | reverse complement strand
GCTCCTTGGCTATCCATTCTCATCTGAAAGTATCTCACTGAATAGCCGATGGTTTGCACCGTTTTCATAGGTGGGGCTGGACACTTTGCTGCAGGATGACAGCACAGCAAATCAGTTTTCTGGGTGGGGGGCCCCCAAATGTCAGTAGTGGAAGGTCTGCTCTCCCAAACTGCTCAGTTTCTTCAGGGGAAGATCCTTTAATCTCCTGCCCCAGGGGATGAGTCTGATGAGGACGTTCCAGATGGGGAAGAGGCCGTGGGCGGTCTCGCTTGGAATGCGGACTCTCCTTGCTCGTCTGGTTCAGTTGGGAGCCTCGCCTGCACCCCGCGCTGTGTCTGGCCTCCTGAGTCAGCTGCCAAGGTGGGCAGCTCAGGATAGGGTGGGGCTCTGGGTGTCTTACAGCCTGTCTTATCTGACTTTCAGTCAAACTCTCTGTATGTTCCCTATGGCTGAATAACAAATTACCACCAACTCGGTGGCTTAAAACAATAGGAATTTATTCTGTCACAAGTCTGGAGACCCAAAGTCTAAAATCAGTTTCACTGGTCCCAAATCAAACTGTGGAAAGGGCTATGTTCCCTCCAGAGGCTCTAGGGGAGAATCCGTTCTTTGCCTTCTCAGCTTTGGGGGCTGCTGGCATTCCTTGGCTTGTGGTCGCATCGGTCCAATCTTTAAGGCCACCATCTTTAAATCTCTCTCTGCATCATATTCACACAGTCTTCTCCTCTGTGTCTGTGTCAAATCCCCCTCTGCTTTCCAGATGGGACATTCGTGATTACATTTAGGGCCCACCTAGATAATCCAAGATAATCTGTGTCTCAAAAGGCTTAACTTAATCATATCTGCAAAGTCCCTTTTTCCAAGTAAGGTAACATCTAGAAATTAGGACCTGATATCTTCGGGGGCCATTATTCAACCTATTATGCCCTCTGTTTTTAGTCCCATGTCCTGACTGGGCCTGCTTCTGTCCCTAGTGCCTTTAATACCTTTTGGAAGTCCTGTGAGGGGTGCAGATTTGCTTTCAACTGGCCCCTCCTTAGGGATTTATGGTGCAACTTCCACTGATCTCATAGGTCAGTACCATTCCTTCAGAATGTTTCCATATTCCAAAAATGTGTTGACATCTTGCTATGGTCAGAGTGTTTATCCCCCACTTCCTAAATGGATATGTTGAAATCCTAACCCCCAAAGGTGATGGTGTTAGGAGGTGAGGCCTTTTGGGCCGATTAGGTCATAACAGTGGAGCCCTCATGAACATGCTCAGTGCCCTTTTAAGAGGGACCCCAGTGAGATCCCTCGCCCCTTCTGCCATGTGAGGACACAAGAAATCTGCGACCGAGAAGAGGGCCCTTTGCTCAACCACAGCAGCACCCTGACCTTGGACTCCCAGCCTCCAGGACTGGGATACATTTCGTTGTTTATAAGCCACCCAGTCCGTGGTATTTTGCTACGCTACCCAAACAGACTAAGATGCATCTTCCCTTCTCCTCGTTCTGGGAGCCTTACGCTTGTTTTAGTCCTTGACTGTCATTTTGGATGAGTTTCAGGTGGAAATAGAGATAAACATGTGTGTTTAATATACAGTGTTTAACCAAATGTCTCTCCACTGGTTTTAAATATTTTTACAAATAGCTTTATTGCTTCTTCCATTTGTTACAATATTATAAGCTTGTTTTCAAAATAGTCTCATACTAATGGCAAGCAGGCAGGCTGCTAGAAATCACGCTGCTTACCTAAAAGCAATGGTCAGAATTTGAGTCTACCGTTATGATATTTTTTAAAGCACATCCCATCATAATGGCGTTTTGTCTCTACATACGTCAGTATGTACCTCTTAAAAAATAGCCTTGTTCTTATAATGCCAATATCATACCTCACAAAACTGTCTATAATGACTTCAGGTCATCTAGTATCCAGTTCATATTCAAATTCCCTGATTATCTCAAAAATATCTTCTTACGGTTGATTTATTGGAATCAGGATCCAAACGATGCCCACACACGACCCCTGGTTGTTACACTTCTGAGGTCTCTTAATTAAAATGGTCCCCTTCCCTTTTCTCCATTTTCTGTCATTGCCTTGTTGAGTCTCCAATTTTAAAAAGACACGTACAAAATATATTTGTATTCCCCACATTGTTCCAAAAGAGCTTTGAGAGAGCTACCAGAGTCATTATTCATTGACAGAAAGACGTGAGGATGTGACTTGGAGCCTAATGGAGTCAGGTCTTAGGTTTTGCTCAGGTATCAACCTCCATTCCTACACGTTCTGTCTCACAGCAGCCCCGTACTCAAATTCAGACTTTTTGAAGTGGCATCTGTTTTTGACCCAAAGATCTTGACTAGCTCTCTCCAGGCAAAGTCTCTCTGGATCAGATGGGATCCAGGAGAAGACAGAGACCCCAAAATACCAAATTCCTTCTGCAGGACTTCGGTGCCCAGGGGATCCCCAGCCACGTTTCCGTAAAGTCATGTACAGACTGCTTTTAAAGAAGAAATATTCAAGAATCCTCTCCTTGAATTGTCGTTTTAGAACATTACTGAAGCGTGTGAGAGCGGGGAGACTTCTTTTCTTTTGCGAGTGGGAGGGAGAGGTGGCTCCCACACCTCCGTCCTGTATCTGAGCACTTGCCCGCTGTGTTAGTCCACCAGGGCGTCTGTAATGAAGCACCACACACTGGGGGGCTTAGAACAGCAGAGATGGAGTCTCTCACAGTTCTGGAGGCTAAAAGTGCTATCTCGAAATGTCCACAGGGCCGTGCTCTCTCCAAAGACTCTGGAGAAAAACCAGTTTCATGCCTCTCTTCCAGCCCTGGTGTTGCTGGCAACCCTTGGCATTCCTTGGCTTGTAGACATGTCATTCCCACCTGTGGCTCCATCTCCACATGGCCTTCTCCCCCATGTGTGTGTGTGTGTGTCTGTGTCTCAGTTTTCTCTTCTTATAAAGACATCAGTCATTGGATTAGGGCCCACTCTAACCAGTCTGAGCATATCCTAACCAATTACATCTGCAAAGGCCCTATTCCAAATGAGGTTCCTTG
>NW_011889000.1:1735912-1743388 GCF_000151845.1 Pteropus vampyrus | reverse complement strand
TTTTTGACCCAAAGATCTTGACTAGCTCTCTCCAGGCAAAGTCTCTCTGGATCAGATGGGATCCAGGAGAAGACAGAGACCCCAAAATACCAAATTCCTTCTGCAGGACTTCGGTGCCCAGGGGATCCCCAGCCACGTTTCCGTAAAGTCATGTACAGACTGCTTTTAAAGAAGAAACATTCAAGAATCCTCTCCTTGAATTGTCGTTTTAGAACATTATTGAAGCTTGTGAGAGGGGGAAGACTTCTTTTCTTTTGCGAGTAGGAGGGAGAGGTGGCTCCCACACCTCCGTCCTGTATCTGAGCACTTGCCCACTGTGTTAGTCCACCAGGGCGTCTGTAATGAAGCACCACACACTGGGGGGCTTAGAGCAGCAGAGATGGAGTCTCTCGCAGTTCTGGAGGCTAAAAGTGCTATCTCGAAATGTCCACAGGGCCGTGCTCTCTCCAAAGACTCTGGAGAAAAACCAATTTCATGCCTCTCTTCCAGCCCTGGTGTTGCTGGCAACCCTTGGCATTCCTTGGCTTGTAGACATGTCATTCCCACCTCTGGCTCCATCTCCACATGGCCTTCTCCTCCATGTGTGTGTGTGTGTGTGTCTGTGTCTCAGTTTTCTCTTCTTAAAAAGACATCAGTCATTGGATTAGGGCCCACTCTAACCAGTCTGAGCATATCCTAACCAATTACATCTGCAAAGGCCCTATTCCAAATGAGGTTCCTTGTGGGCATGAATGCTTGGAGGACACTATTTAACCCACTGCACCCACCCTGAGTCTGGTTGTAATACAGAAGATGTGGAGCCCACCTACTTCTGCAGGAAATGGAAACTTTGATATGCACTTCCCTAGTCTTCTTGTTTCATACAGCACAGGTGTGGGACCTGGGCTTGGCCCATAAGACACCCTGCATAGGATTTTATATCTGGAGCTAGAGCTTTTTTATAAAGAAGCAGGGGAGGAGAAACTCGTGTGTGTTTGTTGGCTTCTACTGTGCTAACAAACAGCCCAAATCTCAGTGGCTTCCAATAGCAAATGTGTGTTTCTCACTCACAGTCCTGTGAATGGGCTGTTGGTGGACCAGGTCCCCGCGGGCTGGGCTCCAGGCTAGAGGCTGGGTTCAGGTGTGCTCCACGTTATATTCCAGAGCTCAGGCTGGAGGACCAGCAGCTCCTGGAGTGTGCTCTTCTCATGCAAGATGGCAGGGACGTAAGAGCAGGGAAGAAACTCTGCTCAGAAAGGGCACATGTTCACTTTGCCTGTATTCCATGGGTCAGTGCAGGTCACATGGCAAAGCTGAAAGTCAGTGGGGTGGGAAAGGGAAGAAGGAATCCTTCCTGGAAAATAACAGAATCTGTCACACCATGGCAGCAACATCGGATGCCAGATGGCAGTGGTGTCCTTTCTGGTCTGGTTCTGGGCTGTGATTCTGCCAGTGATTCTAGCTCAATTTCTAGTCTTGGTTCTCAAGCCAGTTCTGTGAGAGGCCCAGTAGTCTTTGGTAAATTATTTTCCAGCTTCAATTGGCCGAGCTTGGCTTCTGTAGCTTTCAAGTGAGAGTCTTGAATGAGATGCAGGATTTTAACTCGTCTCTGGCCTTAAATGTGGCTTGATGGTCACTGGCCTAATGTCTCTCAATGTCACGCCCACCCATCTTCCTGCTCTGGGGCTGGGACTCTAGAAACCACACGTCAGACTCGTTGGCCAGCTGGCTTTCTGATGGGCCCAGCCCATCTAGAGAAAGACTAGTGGGGAGGAAGAGAGAAGGGACATCTTTCCTGTCTGCGTTGTCTTGGCAACAGCAGTTGGTCCCAGCCTCTAGATTCTTCCAGCACACTTAAATCTGCTTCATCGAGCCCTCTCACTTGTACCAGCAGTGGCTGGGCTGTACCCCCTCTTCGGGGGTGTTTTTCCAATGGGTTGATTGGTGACTGGGTCCTCTCCAATCACTGTCCCAGGCTGGGGAGCCTCCGGCTTGAGTATGTGCTTCCTCAGCTAAGTACAGCTGTGAGGCCTCCTCCCGTCCTGGCCGCTGGGTGTCCAGGCATGCCCTTTGGGCTCTAAGGGTTCCTGGTGCATTTCAAGGAGGTGTCTACACACTGTGTAGTCACAGCAGGACAGAATGTGACAGTGCTGGGTGTTGTCCCAGCTGGGCAGTCCCTGGAGAGAACGTGACTCCATCCTGCGTGCAGAGCGCAGAAGTGTCTGTATGTAGAGTCTCTGGCGGAAGCCGAGGGGGTTCCAGGACAGTCCCAGGCTCTCGGGAGCGCCTCACACACAGTCTTTCCCTCTCAACCGCTCGCTGTACATAAACTCTACTCTTTTTTTTCCTTCCAGTAGACCCTGGTGGGCCAAGAAAACTGGACGTTAAATCACCCCCCATTGAAAAACTGGCATCCTTTGCCCCAAGGGCTGGGAGGACTCACTTTCCTTCGTCTGCTGCTGGAAAGAAAGGGAAGGGAAATATTTGGGAAAATATCAAAGGGGTATGAGCTCCCTTCCTAGATTATGTGAATCCTTCCAGGGCAAGTAATAAAAGGGAGAAACACAAAGCTGCAAAATTTTCATATTTAAAAAGCTCATATGTTGGCGTATCTTCCATTAGACTCAAATAAACTCTTATAAAAGTTCAAAAAAAATAAATAATAAAAGCTCATATGCTGCATCAACTTTTAAACTAAAATAAACTTAAAAATGCAAAAATAGTCATGAACTTCAAATTAACCACATTTAAATCGACGTGTTGTTTTACTGAAACTGAATCACTGTGAATCACTGAAATGTGGTTTAATGAGGGAAAGATGCATTTTCAACAGATTTTTTTTTTTTTTACAACAATCATTATTTGAGTCACTGACATTTTCATTCTTGATCTTTTGGGGGGAGTTTGAATAATAAGTTCCTTTTAAAGCACTTATCCATTTTAACGATCCAATTGATTTAATCATGCACCTCAAAATATACTACAGAAGCTACTTAAAGAGTATTTAATGAAACGTCTTTATTTTTTATTTATGCCATACTTACTGCTAACGCATACTGTCACAAGTTGGGTGGGAAGGAGATGGGAGCTGCAGAAGGCATCATCGCCTGGGACCACGCGATTCTCCCGCTGTCTTTCTCCGTTTGAACTCTGGTAAAATATTCGTCTTCGATGCTACTGCACACTGATTCATCAGCCGTGAACATGACTTTGATCCAAATGGAAACACGCGTTTAAAATTATAAAATTGTGAATTGACATTTGGTTCCGGGATGATCATCCAGAGGATCCAAACCTGAAAACATAACATTCAAAACTTCCAGTAGAACTCATAGAGCCCAAGAACATGCTTCCACACCCCAGTCTGAAGAGTACCATCCCGAGTTATGTGGGGAGAGGATCAGAATGAAAAGAGAGACGACTCAGTGGCCATGTGCATGGGGACCTGGAGGGGCCCACTGCTGACCTGCAGAAATGGCTTGGGAAGACTACAGCAGATGGAAGGAGGAGGAACGAGCTTTCAAAGACAGGTGTCGACACCTCCTATACATCGATAAGAAGTGGCCTCCTCCAGGAAGCCTGGTGCAGTCTTGGCCAGAGTGGGGCTCCTTCTGGAAGTAAACAACGTGAAGATATATACGATTGCCCTTCCACTGTGCTTTCTTGAAACTTGAGCTGCAAAGTTCTCAAAAAAGGCTAAAATGAGTGCAGTCTGAAAAAAAATAAACAATGAACAATGCTTACCTCTGGAAAGTAGGAAGAGGCTGGACAGGGAACTTCCTTTCTCCCCTACTATTCTTTATGGATTGTTAACACAAGCATATGTAATTTATTTTAGAATTAATTTTTTTTTTCAATAATAAAGAGTGCCTCAACTCTCCAGGACCCATACTGTGCAGAGTCAATGGCATCCACACATCTTGGATTTTCTGGCCCGGCACGAAAGTCTGTTCTTCTTTTGGCGAAGTGTTAACTCCCGATTATAAAAATCAAATTCATCCCAGGAAATTCAGAAAATATAGTAGAGTGGGTAGGAACCAAACAAATCCCCATCACTCGGAGACAATCACCATTAACTCTTGGAAGTGTTTCCCTCTACTTCTTCTTTGAGGCATAAATTTCCTCTTTTTGAATACAGTCATAAGCACAATAAAAGTATAATTCAGCAGTTTTCTGTCTTCCTTTGAGCAACATTAGGACATAGCATTTCCCCCATTGGCTCAGTAAAGACCAGGTGAGTACTTACATTTGAAAATATATTTTGGAGATTCTGTCTTTATCAATTCATTCCCTAAATTTAAAAAAAAAAAAAAACGAAACAAAACACTTTTCATTTTAAAATAATCATAGTCTTACAGAAAGTCGCATGCATAGTACAGAGGGTCCTGTGTACTCTTAACCAGCTTCCCCTAATGGTGACACTTTACATAACCACAGTACAATATCAAAACCAGGAAAATGACATGGGTACACAATCTACAGACTTTATTCAGATTTCACCAGTTTTTTTCAAGTACCTGTGTGTGCGATAACCTCAATTTTATTTGTAAAGGTAGAGAAACCCAAGGCTCAGCTTCGTTTAGTATTTGCCCAAGCTGTGCTCCCAGGGAAGCTGGCAAAGAAACTCATGTCCCTCTGATTTCAAGCCAGCACAGTTCTCACTCTGAGGGGTAGAAGGAGCAGAGGGACACGAAAATTTTAAAATGACAACAGAAACACTGAACATTTGAATTTCAACATTGTCGGTGGATTGGTTTTAGTCACTGGGAGATCAGGCTCGGTTCCGCCACTAACCGTAAGAGGTTGGGAAAAGTTTTTTTTTTTTTAATATTCTTTTTATTTTTCAATTATAGTTGGCCTACAATATTATATTAGTTTCAGGTGTACGACGTAGCAAGTAGACATTCATATAACTTATGAAGTGGATCACTCTGATAAGTCTAGTACCCCACTGGACTCTATATAGTTATTACAATATTATTGACTATATTCCTTACACTACATCTTTCATCCCCCCTGACTATGTCATAATTACCAATTTGTATTTCTTAATCCCTTCCCCCTTTTCACCCATCCTCCAACGCCCCCCATCTGACAACCCTCAAAATGTTCTCTGTGTCTATGTGTTTGTTTCTGCTTTGTTTGTTTATTTTGCTCTTTAGATTCTGCGTGTAAGTGAAATCATATGGTGTTTGTCTTCGTCTGACTTACTCCACTCAGCCCAACACTCTCCATGTTCATCCATGTTGTTGCAGATGCTAAGATTTCATTTATTTTTTTAGTTTTATTTTTTTTATGGCTGAGCAATATTTCATTGTATATATGTAGAGGTTGGGCAAACTTTTAAATTTCTATTGGCTTCAGAGACCTAGTCATAAAATGGGGGTGACTCACAGAGTACCCCCATCCTGGGGCTGTTGTAACATAGACACAATGTCCACAGAAAGACAAGCTCTTCACACGCACACACGCACCTGCGTTATTTTAATTCCCAAATTTAGTAGCCCTCCTAAAAATGCTCTGGATGGGAAAATAAAAACCCCCGAATCTTGAGTTCAAAGATTTTAAATAAATCAAATATAGTGCAATTACATTTTATGTCAATTTGAATTGTGGAAATCTGAGCTAACATAACAATATGAATAAGGCCTCATATTATGCCCTATAATTGATACAGAGAACTCCACCCAATTAAAAAATTGGTCGAGAATCCCTTTATATCAAAACGGGTGGGACTGGGGAATTTATACCGTTCACAACGTTGCCACAAGGTGGCGCCACTTCAGCGGGCAAACCAGAAATACCTATCCCTAGTAGGCAGCGTGAGAATCAACCCGCTGTTCGCGTGTCCGGCGACTTCTGAGTTCAAGTGGTCCTGGAAGCGCTGAGGCTGAAAAACGCATCAGTGTGATAATCACTTTTGCTGAAAGGTTAGCTGAGTTAAAGCACACGACGAAGGCCAGGAGCTGTGATTGGGGTTGCTATTAATTTATGTTTGAGCATTCTGGCAAAAATAATAGAGACGATGCAGAGAGCAACAGTTTCATGGAAGCACAACAATACGGTGCATTTATATTGTGCTCCGAGGACCGTGCACCCGGCTTTAGAGTCATTCTTATGGAGAAATTATGCTTGGTTATTGAGCTTTAAATGATGCAAGTCTCTAGAAACCCATCATCCTCATTAAATGTGATCGATCAGATTCTGATCCCTGGGACTAGATCGGCTTTGCTGAAAAGGAAGTCCTGCCTTCCCGGCCTGTCTCAGAAAACCCAAGTCGCTCCAGGATGCAAGAGAAGAAACTAATTGTTTTGGTTTTTTGTTTGCGTGTTTGTTTTTCTGCTCCACTTTGTGCTAGGTTATACTTATCTGCCTTCTTTGCTTTAGTCCTTACAGCTAGCTCTACCTGGTACCGTCACCGACCCATCCATTCCTACAGTTGATTTCTGGTCAGTGTCTTCTCCTTCTTTTAACAGATGAGAAACTGAGGCTCAGAGAGGTTAAGTTGCTTGCCAAAGACCCCACAGCTGGCAGTTTGTAGGGCTGGCATTTAAACCTAGGTACGCTTGACACCCAAGCCTGCTCTCTTCCTGTGTACCAGGGTGCCTCTGAGCTCTGCCATCAGAAATTCTGTCTGCAATGAGGGTGGAGGGAAGGTATTTCTCAATAAGATACCATTGCTCTTTCATAAGCTATCTCAACGTTTGAAGCAGCCTCAGACAGGATAATTTTGAAGATTGTTTAGGTAGAAGCAGTCACACCTTCTCTCCAGACATAATGTCACCATCTATGGTTAATGTGGCCATGGTATGTCAATCAGTAAACTTCTCTATCAGTGATTCACCTGTGAGATTTTAGTTGAGTCAGCAGCCTTTTAATTTCATGGAGTCAAGGACAGGTTGATGTAGGCAGCGCAGAAAGGGCAGGAAATTGTGACACAGCAGTGAAGGCAGAAACGGCAAATGCTTCCCAATTCTTTGGGAAATTGTAATGTTATTTATCCGCCCAATCTCCAAACATAGATGAAGAACTAAAAGCATGAGACCCTGGATAATTTACCCAGTGCCAGATAACAGGCAAGCATGTGCCTTGTAAACAGTGTTATTCTGAAAGTTGAGAGGCTGTATTCTTGATTAAATTGAAAGTAGAAATGCATTTGAATCTCCTAAGTATGATTTAGGGGACATACATACCACATTTTTCTTTTCAAAATGCTTTTACATCTGTTATCTCAATTAATCACTGCATAACCTCCCTGCCTTGAACAAACTTTTATTATAGCACTTATGCCCTCTAGTTAATGTTTAGTGTATATGTCCCTCTTTTCCACTGGTTTATGACTTTCTTCCGGCCAGGGACGCTGCTGTATCCATGCATCTATAAAGCCCTAGCACTTGGCAAGGTATTGGCTGGGGCTTGTTTCATTGCAAAAGACAGAAATCCACTGGATGCAATTTAAGCAAAACGGGAGCTTTGTTTGAAGGAGCCCCAGGGCAG
>NW_011889000.1:1718673-1735862 GCF_000151845.1 Pteropus vampyrus | reverse complement strand
TAGAGTCATTCTTATGGAGAAATTATGCTTGGTTATTGAGCTTTAAATGATGCAAGTCTCTAGAAACCCATCATCCTCATTAAATGTGATCGATCAGATTCTGATCCCTGGGACTAGATCGGCTTTGCTGAAAAGGAAGTCCTGCCTTCCCGGCCTGTCTCAGAAAACCCAAGTCGCTCCAGGATGCAAGAGAAGAAACTAATTGTTTTGGTTTTTTGTTTGCGTGTTTGCTTTTCCTGCTCCACTTTGTGCTAGGTTATACTTATCTGCCTTCTTTGCTTTAGTCCTTACAGCTAGCTCTACCTGGTACCGTCACCGACCCATCCATTCCTACAGTTGATTTCTGGTCAGTGTCTTCTCCTTCTTTTAACAGATGAGAAACTGAGGCTCAGAGAGGTTAAGTTGCTTGCCAAAGACCCCACAGCTGGCAGTTTGTAGGGCTGGCATTTAAACCTAGGTACGCTTGACACCCAAGCCTGCTCTCTTCCTGTGTACCAGGGTGCCTCTGAGCTCTGCCATCAGAAATTCTGTCTGCAATGAGGGTGGAGGGAAGGTATTTCTCAATAAGATACCATTGCTCTTTCATAAGCTATCTCAACGTTTGAAGCAGCCTCAGACAGGATAATTTTGAAGATTGTTTAGGTAGAAGCAGTCACACCTTCTCTCCAGACATAATGTCACCATCTATGGTTAATGTGGCCATGGTATGTCAATCAGTAAACTTCTCTATCAGTGATTCACCTGTGAGATTTTAGTTGAGTCAGCAGCCTTTTAATTTCATGGAGTCAAGGACAGGTTGATGTAGGCAGCGCAGAAAGGGCAGGAAATTGTGACACAGCAGTGAAGGCAGAAACGGCAAATGCTTCCCAATTCTTTGGGAAATTGTAATGTTATTTATCCGCCCAATCTCCAAACATAGATGAAGAACTAAAAGCATGAGACCCTGGATAATTTACCCAGTGCCAGATAACAGGCAAGCATGTGCCTTGTAAACAGTGTTATTCTGAAAGTTGAGAGGCTGTATTCTTGATTAAATTGAAAGTAGAAATGCATTTGAATCTCCTAAGTATGATTTAGGGGACATACATACCACATTTTTCTTTTCAAAATGCTTTTACATCTGTTATCTCAATTAATCACTGCATAACCTCCCTGCCTTGAACAAACTTTTATTATAGCACTTATGCCCTCTAGTTAATGTTTAGTGTATATGTCCCTCTTTTCCACTGGTTTATGACTTTCTTCCGGCCAGGGACGCTGCTGTATCCATGCATCTATAAAGCCCTAGCACTTGGCAAGGTATTGGCTGGGGCTTGTTTCATTGCAAAAGACAGAAATCCACTGGATGCAATTTAAGCAAAACGGGAGCTTTGTTTGAAGGAGCCCCAGGGCAGGGGTGAAGCCATGTCTTGGAGGAACAGGTATCAGGCTCTCTCACGGTTCCTCGTCTCTTGAATCTGACTCATCAACACCTTCTCTTGCAGAGTGTCTTCCACTGCTTCCCATTCCCCTAGGTTGAAAATCTGGCTGCCAGCATCTCCGAGTAGACATGTAACTTGTCCAGCCCTGCACTGAAAACCTTATCATTCTCTCTATGTCCCAATCTACTCAATCTCCAGGGATTGAGACTCTGATTGGTGCAGCCTCGGTGAGGCGTTCACCTCTAGTCCAATCAACTGTGTCCAGAGGGGTGTGGTCCAGTCGTAGGATGGAGGTTGTTCCTATGGTAACCACTCGTCGCAGGCTGGAAGAAAGAAGGCACAGTTCCCTGAGAAAGGGGGAAAGGGGCGGGGCAGCCCAAACAATAGGGGGCTGTGTCCCTGTATATACTTGGTGCTCCATAAGTGCTTACTGATCTGTATTGCTCTAAATATTGCAGGATGCTGGCCTTCGTTTAGTACCCCAAACACACCCACCTCTTTCTGGCCCCCAAGGCTTCCCGCGTACATTCCTCTCCGTGGTTCTTCTCCACCTGCACCCCCTTGGCCAAGCTAACTCCTGCCCCTCCTTCCGGTCTACATTTGGATTCGCCACCTTTACAGACGGCATTTCCTGACCTGTTTTTAAAATATCCCTGTCTATTTCTTGAAAACACTCACTGCCTTGCACTTACTTGGTTTCATTCTGGCCTTCTCCCCAAATATTATAAGTTCCGGGGTTTCCGGAAGCCTCCAGAGCTCCCCACGCAAAGAGATTAGCCAAGCCTTAGGGACCGCTTGGGGGCGGGGGACAGCAGGGGAGTTAATGCCTCATTAGGCAAACCTTTGATCATGGGAGATGGGAGAAGTGGATCAATTCTCACCCTTTTCCCTCCATGGACCGTCTTGAGATGACGTTGATGTGGTTTTTGAGTGGCGGGTCCTGCAAAGTGGATCATCCTCATGTTGACAGCAGCTCCTTCTTACCCCCTTCCCCGTCCCTGTTCTCAGAGACTGTGCTGTCTTATAAACTAGCAGCAGATAGGCCTTTGCCCCAGGCTCTGCTTTCTGGGGAACCCTGGCGAAGTTACCAACCCTAAGTGGCATATATAAAAAATTTAGTGTATTTGCTTCTGCGGAAGCGCAGCGCTTAAATAGTGTCAGAAAACCCTCTCTCTCCAGCTTTAGGCTCGGCTTTCCTCCGCTTGGCTCTGTTCTTATTCAGGATTTCCCCGAATAGAGGCAAATCACCACCAGCAGCTCCTGCTTGTTCTCACGTGCAAAGACCGTCTATTTCTCACAAGTTTTCCTCTGACCCAATCACTGTGGGGGGTGAAGACCAAGATTGGTATCCGGGGATCCTCTCTTTTGGAGTTTTAGGGGCAGTGCCAATCTGGGAGAGGGGGCAAGATGAGGCCCAGGAGATATCGAATTAGTTATTTGGTGTGGGGGAGGGGAGCAAGGCATTTGCAAATGGCAGGAAGTTGACGGCCCCCTCCACCCTCATCCAGCACAGACCTCTGGGGTGGGAGGAGAAGGGAGACGTTTAAGCAGTGGGCTGGGAGGCCAGAGCTGGGGCTGGCCAGGCTCACTTCAACAACGAGCATCCTCAAGTCCACCATCAAGACCCTGGAAGGAAGCTGAGGCCCCTCTGATCCTCATGTTTAAGGCGGTACTGGCCCTCTCTACTCCACAGTGCAATCAGGGCCTGTCTGTCCGTAAGCTCTCAGATGCAGAGCCTTCCCAGGGGCCCAGACCTGCCTCCTCCAAAGGCAGAATCCTTCCGCAGGCAGGAAGTCACCTTCTAGAGGATGGTCAGGGCTTACCCAGAGGCTCCCCTCTGGGCCATCTGCTCCTATGGGGTCACCACCCCCACCACGTGGGCCTTTTGGACCTCTGTCCTGTTCTCGCCACCCTGCTGATTGCCACTGTGGTGTAGTGTGTCTGCAGCTCCCTGAGTCCTGGTGCCCAGTGGAGTTAGCACTCAATCCCTGATATCTAATAAGAGCCGCCACTCACAGAACTTACCATACCAGGGAACTGAGTGCTTTGCGATTATTGATTCCTTTCATTCTCAAAGACCCTCTGAGAGCAATGCATTGACCTTGAGTGGAACCCGATTTGAAAAAAAATGATCAGTACAAGATGTTTGGGAGACCTTTAGGCGAATCTGAATATGGACTGGGGAATAGAGGGTCTGAAGGAATTATTGTTACTTTTGTGAGGTGTGATGATAATGTTGCAGCGGCCGCAGGAAAAAGTGTCTCTTTTTACCACAAGGAATCATTTAGAGGTGAAATTTGATGACGCCTACGCTTTAAATAATTTACTAATGACGGCTAAATGAAGCAAATGTGGCGACATGTTAAAAATTTTTAAATCTAGGTAGTGGCCTATGAATATTCATTATACTCTTTTCTCTACTTTCCCGGACATTTGAACATTTTATAATAAAAAAGTAAAAAGAATTAAATATCAGAGATATTATTAGTAACCCCATTTTACAGATCGGAGAGCTGAGGCACGGAGCGGTGAGGCAGCCTTGCGAGGGTCACGGGGCCAGAGAACGGCAGAGCTGGATCCTACCCCACTGCCTGCGCTCTGCCTCCCTCCATACCCCGTGCATGCTCGGGCTCAGCAAATAAACATTTGTTGACTGAACAACAAAAGTTTAAAGGGCTTTGGCGTTTTTGCTTCAGCTGTGTCTCTGGAATGCATACTCTGGGCCGTAGAATCTTCTCCGTGGCCTCTGGATGGGGGTCCTGCCCCACCCCTGGTCTAACAGTTCTCCACATGGCAGCCAGAGGGACTTTCCACAAGTGTGATTTGCCCCTGGAACCACCCTGGTTAAAATCTCCCTGGATTTTCCACCTAAGGTTGTTTTGTTATCGTTGTTATAGCCTTATCTTTCGGTTTACTTACTTCTTTGAATAAGTAATAATGTGCATAATTTAATATTCAAAAAAATGCAAAAGAAAATCTAGTAAAAAGTGAGTCTCCCTCCCATCCTTTCAGCCACCGGGCCCCCTGCCCGGGCCACTACTCTCCCCAGAATGCCACGTATCCTTGTAGCTGGTCCATCTGTATAGAAACAAATAGGGAGAGGGGAGGCGGGCAGGACCCTCTTCTGCTCCAACCCCCGCCCTACCACCTCCAACCAGAGAAGCTTCATTTTGTCTTTCTACTGTGTGGCCTTTTATTTGAAGAAGGGGCTCCTTGTTCTAAGAAAGATTTAAAACCATTGACTAAACTGATAATGGTGTCCTTAGCCCTTCTCCTGCCTGGCCCATCTTTCCAGCCCTACGCTGTCCCCTGCCAGCCAGCTCAAGCCCTGGCCACACTGAGCTACTGCTCCCCATTCATGCCCTGCACTCCCTTGTTTACAGCTTTGCACAGGACCTTGCTAGAACGATCTGTCCTGTTTGCCTTTGTTTCTGCTTGATAATTTCATCTTTTAAGATCCACCTCGAATATCACCTCCTATGTTAGTTATCTCTGGCTGTGTAATAAATCACTCCAAAACTTTGCAGCTTAAAACAACAAATATTATCCCCCACTATTTGTGAGGATCAGCAGTCAGAGAGTGGCTTCGATAGGTGGTTCTGACTCGGGGCCTCGCATGAGGTCGCCTGAAGCTGTTAGGTGCGGGCAGGCTCCTCTGAAGGCTTGACTAGGGATGGAGGATCCCCGTTCAAGCTCACTCACATGGCTGCCAGAAGAAAGCTTCAGTTCTTGACCAAGTGGGCCTTTTTCATAGGGCTGCTCATGACATGGCAGCTGGTTCCCTCCAGAGTGCAGGGTCCAGGAGAATGAGACAGAATGTACCCAAGATGGAAGCCTCCGTCTTTTATAACGTAAGCTCTGAGATAGCATATCATCACCTCTACTGTATTTTATTAGCCACACAGACTACCCCTGCTGCAGTGCGGGAGGGGACCACATAGTGGCGTGAATACCAGGAAGTGAGGCTCTCTGGGGCCCCCTTGGAGGCTACTGCCCACTGTTCCCCTTTGTAGTCTTCACGGAATCAGTACTTTGTACAAACATTTTACGCAGCTTCTTCCGTGTCGAGTTACGGATGCTTTATCTCAATCCCAGATTACAAACTCTTTGAGGGTGGTGATCAAATCTTATTCACCTTTCCCTTCATTTTTATCCCTACGTGGTGTCTAATATAGAATATGTATTTAATGAAGGTCAAGTTAACGCTAAATGCATGATTGAATGAATAAGTAAATGAATGAGTGAGGGACTAACCCTCAGTGGATAGTTCAAAAGACTAGAGGAGATAACACCATTTTCTGCTGGTTAAGATGCCCACAGAGTTGGTTGCTCGGATCATCTCCCTTTTGTTCTCTGGTTACTTCTGGTTCCCCACCACCCTGCGGTCGCAGCATCAGAGGACTCGGTCGCCATCTTGGCGTAATGACATCATATTCTCTCCCCACGGCTGGTTGGATCAGGGCTGAGCACCTGACCCGAGCTGGGCCAGTGGACTCTTCTCCGGGGAATCCGAAATTGGGACTAAGAGAGACCAAGCTTCAGTCTGGCTGCTTTCCTGTCAAGGGAGACATAATGACTGGAAACTGCTGGCAATAGCAATTCTTTGCTCCATAGACTGGGGAGCAGAGGATGCCAATCTGCCACAGCAGGGGAGAAGAATGGGAAGGAAGAGACAGAGGAAGGTCAGCCTGGCTTACGAAAGCATTCAGCTCTTGCTTCCAGTCCAGTGCGAGACCCAGCTGCATCTCCAGCGTGATCCCCATGAAGTACCTTTACGTTCTCATAATAAATGGGGTTTAAGCAATGGTTTTGTGGGAACTGGCTCACACTGGCTTGTGAAAACCTATTGTATGTATTTATTCAATGACATCACATTGGTAGCTTGAAATAGGCCACAGCTTCAGGATTTACACCATAGAAATTGACAAATGCTACAAATTGAGGATTCCCACTAAGAGCTGGTTATTAAACATTTATGTGACTGAAATACGTGCTAACTCTACTCATGCTTTGAGACCCAGTACCTCTCCTGTTAGACGCCTCCCCTGGTGCTGGTGGGAGGCTAGTTCTCCGTGTACTCACAGTGCCTAGGAGACGCCAGGAGACAATCTAGAACTCTGAACGTTATGTGACATAGGCCAGGGGTTAAACACACACCCCAACTAGGCCGTAACTGCCTCTTGCCCCTAGAGTGAAGTCCATGCTCCTTAGCATGGCAGGCTGGCCCTCCGATGGGTGGCCCTCGCCCTCCTGCATCTCGAGGCTCTTTCCCACCAGCTCCTCCCCTCCCACTCTTTCCCTACCCCATCCCCACCCCCTGGCGATTTCAGCCTTCTCAACCTCTAGCCCAGAGTCTCTAGCCCACGAGGTGTCAATCTTCTGTTGAATCTGATAAAGTTCATGGACCTTCTCCCTAGGGAAAATACTCTCAGATGCACAAACATCACATATATTTTCAGGAGATCCATGGACCAAACACCTTTTTTTCCTCTTGCCTTTCCTGACTCCCACACCCATGTGCCCCTGAGGGGGGGGGGGGGGCACGTACCCCAAATCTACTCTGTCTCGGCACCTTCAGCGCTTTTAAATTTATGTTTATTTTTGAGTCTATTGCTACAGTGGGAGCTTCTCTGGGGGCAGCATCTCTTCTTGTCTTATTCCTGAGCACATGGGTGACTAACACCCACGTTCTAATCTAATCGTGCGATCAGGGTGTAGCTACAGACACTGCTGTCTAAGCACAAGAGGGTGTCATCAAGGATGGTTTCAACATGGCTAAGGGGAGAAGATGCTAACGAAAGTCGTCGCTATGGCTAGTACAGTCCCAGCACCAGTGGGACGGGGGAGGGGAGGGGCGCAAGGGGTATCTCACGTGCGGTACCATGGAGAGAACCGGAACTTTGGGGTCCTAGAGATTCAGATTCCAGGTTCACAGTCTAGCTCTGTCACTGATGGCTTGTGACTGTGAGCCAGTCATGTTATCTGAGTCCCAGTTTTCCCACCTGTCGAAACCTATTTCTTGAGTCACTGTTAAGATTAAAAGAGACAATCAGTATGAAGTGCCTGGGCCCCAGGAGATGGTCAGTGAACGTTAATGACCCCTTTTCCTGGATTCACGTCATGTTGGCCATACACGACAGAAATCGACTCTTCGTTTAACTGAAGCAAAACAAGTTTATTTGTAAGAGCAGCAGCAGAAACGGCTAACTGGCCCCTAATTTCTGTTATTTTTTTCTTAAATGGTAAAATTATTTTTAGCTAGGTACATGGTTGTTCAGCTAAATACTCCCAGCCCTCGTGCAGATTGGCGTGACCTGGTGATTATGTTTCTGGAAGGTGAGATGGGACCAGAAGTGATATATATGTACAACTTCTAGGTCATGTCCTAAAAGAGAAGGCACGTACTCAACTCTTTTTTCTTTTCTTCTGTCCTTCTGGGTGGAACAGGGATGCGCTGGCAGGAGGTGGAGCAGCCATTTCACCCCGTGAGGTAAAAGATGAATGTTGAGGATGCAGAGAAATAAAATAGAAGGAGCCCAGATCCCTAATGACTTAGTAGAGGTGAGGCACCATACCAGCAAGAGAATCAAACTTCTATTTGTTTAGTCATTGTCAATATTTAGGTTTTGTTAAAGCAGCCAAACCTATACTCTATCTCATACTCAATGCTATAGACTAAATGTTTGTGTCCCTCTAAAATTCATATGTTAAATCCTAACTCCAATAGGTGGCATTCAGAGGTGGGGCCTTTGGGATGGGATTAGGTCCTGAGGACAGAGCATTCATGAACGGGATTAGTGCCTTACGAAAGAGACCCGAAAGTCCTCCCTTGCTCCTTCCACTGTGAGAGGACATAATAAGAAAATGACAAGCGGGCTCTCGCCAGAAACAGAATCTGCCAGCACTGTGATCTCTTATTTCCCAACTTCCAGAAAAGCGAGAGTATATTTCTGTTGTTTATGAGACACTCAGTCTCGGGTATTTTTGTTATAGCTTCAAACAGACTAAAACATTCAGTGAACCATTAAGGAGCTCCTAGCATACAAAAAAGAGCCAGAAAAATGTTTCGATTGTTTTGGCTTGGACTCATGGGAGCTCGTTCAGCAGGCTCTTGTGTTACTTTGATACACACACACACACACACACACACACACACACACACACACATCATTTTGTTTATCTGTTGTTTTGTTTTGTTTTGTTTTTGAGTATTTCCTTATATTTGGCAAAAGATATTCCAGACTCATCTTGTCATTTCTATGTCCCAACCTTGGAACCAGACTTTCAATAATGATTTTAGCTGTTTTAGTGGAGAAAGGCAATTAGAAACCACAGCCTGTGTGCTAGGTGTGCATATTGCTACCGAGCTGACTCTGCTTCCAGGCTTTCCAGCAGCCAGAGCCAGGAGATATAGGTGTGTCTCTAGGTAATACATAATCTAATATCAACTTCTATATCTCTACATATTTAAAAAGCATAGGTTTTCACCAACATCTTTAATTCCAATCCAACACACAGAGTTTACTCAAGTCTTCCTCCTTTTCTGTGGGAAGTTACTCTTTTCTGACGGTGAGAAACCCAAGGCCATCGTCTTCACCCTGTTTCCATGTTTGCTCAGTCTCCCTGTATGAACCAATCCCTTGACCACTCAGGTCCCTCCTCCAGGCTGGCCCTGCCATGTCCACAGCCTGACCAAGGGAAGAAGGAGGAGACAAATGTACCTCTTAAGATAATATCAACCCCTTTACTTTCCCCTGCTCATCAGATAGCTTCCTTGTTACAATTTGGCCTCCCGCTTAGCTAGCTCATAGGTGCAAAATGAACTGACCTCCTGGGGAGAACGTTTCCTCCTCATCCTGGGGCTACAGGGAAGTTGGAGCGGATTAAAGAAAGTGCTGATTAAAGGGGCAGGAGTGCAGGACACCTTTGGAAGAGGAAGCTGGAAGCACAAACCGGGTGCTTCTCCAGCACTAACCCCAGGTGGGTGTGTCCTATCTCTGCTAGGGAGCCGGACACTCAGCTAGCTTCTCTTCAAGAATGTCCAGCCAACCCGCTTCTCATCCTCTGACCCCATCCTTAAGTACAACACCCAAAGCAGCATCTGTGCCTGGCATTGTGCTGGAGGCTCTGCATAGATTACCTCTTTTTTGTCCTCACAGCCATTTTAGTGGGAGGCTCTATTATGGTCCCCCCATTTTACAGACGAGGATACCGAGGCTTAGAGGAGTGATCGAACCTACCCAAGATCCCATGGCAAGCATCACTGAGCGCAGAACTTCAGCCCTGGCAGACTAGTTTATTGTCCTGCTCCAAGCCCTTGACCCCTCCCTTCACCGTTCTCTTGACTTCTGCCTGTCAGTCTGAGGCTGTCCACGTTCTGGCTAGTTCTGGCTTTGTCCAGAAAATAGAGTCCCAGGCTCATAAAAGATGTCAGTGCCAAGCTTTTAAAAAAGTACTGTGAAGTGACATTTAACATATACAAAACAAAATATGTAACCTACACATGCAAGTTATAAAGTATAATAAAACAACACCCATACCGCTCAACTTAAAAACACACTAACTTTTTAAAAATTAGGCTTAATCTTTTATATTTTTAGAGATTTGTTGTGTTTCAAAATGCCAAACCTTTCTCAATTTTGTCTCCTAACTAGAAACCTGACTATCCCCTGTGGGTTCGCCAGCTGTGTCCCTGGCCTCCTCCCTCTGAGGGGCAAGCCCTCGACATGTGTGTGTTTTAATCACACTTGGATCAGCAGATCCTGTAGGTTTTACCCTCAAAACGCATCTGATCACTTCTTGCTTCTGCCCCTAACCCAAGCCACTGTCATGGCTGGACTACTGCAATGGCCTCCTAGCTCCTCTCCGGCAGGCAACCACAGTGAGCCTTAAGAGAGGGGGCGGGGGTTCAGATTATGTTCCTTGCCTGCTTGGTCCTGACCCCTGAACTTGCTTGTCCTGCTGGCTCAATCCTGAATCCTCAGCGCTGACTAAGGGGCAGGGCCAGAGTCCATGGTCTTTGCTATGGGTGCTGACGAGGCCGTAATGGATCCTTCCCTGGATCTCCCTCTCTCCCTCCACTATGATGTCTTTATCAAAGAAAGAACTCCCTGTTCCTTCTGCCCGGAACACTCTTCCCCAGATATGCTCCTGGTTCCTTCCTTCCTGCGCTAGGACCTCTGCTCCCTAGAACATTTGCCCAAATGCCTCCTTTTATTACACTTTACGAGCTTGAAATAAATTCACAGATAATAAAACCTACGTAAGTTCATACTTAAAAAAAAAAAATCAATAGGATGTATTAAATTTAAAAGAGAAATACAAGAAAATTAAAGTTTAATAATTTAGTACGTACTTTAACATACCAACGTTCTGGCAGCTGTCTGCATTTGTGCCTAGAGTTACTATAAATGTAACAGTGACAAAGATGTGATGTGTTGACTCGAATTCCGCTAAGATGTGATTCCCTCAAACAGTAAACAACTCTTTTGGTTTACCAAGCAAAGTATAACTTTCTTTTTGTATGCATAGTTCTTGAATTCCTAAAAATGCAGTGAGTGATAAATCTGTGTACAAAATACCTTGTGTTTGATGATAAAACTAAGTTAGGTTCCAGGCTCATATAATTATAAACAGATTTTTCACCTCCATGGATGTCAGCTGAGACTTCCCACAGTTGCACAAAAGGGGTCAGTTTTCAAACTCTCCTCCCTTCGTCTGTTTTGTGCACGGCAGAATGGTATTCCTGGCAGCTGAAGGCCAGGTGCTAGGTGTGCCCCTAACTCAATAGGCAACCCCCACCAAAATCCCGGAAATGTCCAAAATGTCCGCTAGGGGGCGCTATCATCTAGGGCAAGAACCGTAGCAGGGCCTTCGTCTGTTTTTCTTAGCACCCACCAGTCTCTGATTTTGTCCGCTACATTTTTTGTTCGCGTACTGCTTGTTTCTGAGACTAGAATGGGAGCTGCAGGTGGGCAGGACTTTATTCTTTCCACGATGCCTCCCCAGTGCCTGGCACACGTGGGCCCTCAGTGAGGGGGCGGGTGAAGGAGTGGTGTCCAGATTGCCTTGATTTCAATCCCTACGACGCTGCAATGCAGAGTGTTCGGAACCATCTTGAAAAGGATGCAAGATTTGGAAGTCGGAGTTGACTCACGTCCAACCCCCAGCTCTGCACGACATTGAGATTTTTTGACCAGGGAGAACACCAACATCCCCTCCTTTGCTCAACTCGTATTTTAAGCAGGTCTTAAAACCGGAATGATGGTCGCGACACTCACTAAATGCTTACTCATGCCCAGCGCGGGGCCAAGTGCGGCCGAAGGATCACCTCTTCTGATCCTCCGGGAAGTCCCTTCGGTGAGGTGCTAGTCATCCCCACTTTACAGACAAGGAAACCGAGGCTGAGCAGAGAGGCTGGGAAACATCTTCAGGATCACGCTGGTACCAGGTGTTCACATACAGAGCCATCGGCCCACACATCCCTCTCCACAGGCTCTGGGCAGGACAGTGTGTGACAGCAGAAGTCTGGCTTAGGAGCCGGAGACATGGGCTTCACAGTGTTTTTTTGCCACTAACTTGCTGGGTGACATTGGGCAGGCCGCTTAGCCTCAGCCCCCTTACCTATGAAGCGAAGGATTAGAACCAGTCAGAAAAGCTAATTCGACGTGACACAGGGCTGCGTAAATAGATAGACTGTGTTCAGTTTCAAGAGAAGAATGTTTGACTCTGCCTTGAGGCAGCCAGGTGGCCCCAGTGGGCCTGGGGATGGAAGACCAGCAGGCGGCTGAGAGGGAGATGACTATTTCCTCATCAGAGGACAGGAGGGTTTTGCTGTGGTTCTGTCCGGGTCATGCACCCTGCCCAACAGTCAGGGGCCAGGCGGGAAGTCGCAGTTCCCCTTGCAGAGGTCAGAGGGAAGGACTCCCCAGGGGGACCTCAGTCTTAAGTTAGAAGATTAGAAGTTGTCTCCTCCCCTGAGGGAGTGGGAGGTTAGGCACAAAAGACAGAAAAGCTTTCTGGAAGTCAGCCTGTGGATGCCAAATGGGCCAACAGGGCGAAGAAACCAGCCAGGAACGTTGCTCAGAGAGCTTGTGGCAGGCCTTCGGCTTCCTTCCACACCGAGACCTTGGGATTGGGGGGGTGGTGCTCTCAGCCTGAACACGGTCCCTCACCTATCCCACCAACCCTCCTGGGCCCGGGGCTGCCTGGATATTTTTGGCTTTCCCAAAAGAAAACAAACTTTCACCCACAAATGTAAGCAGGCAAAATCTTCACCCAACAAAACAAACAAACCTAGCTCCAATAGGACATACCCAGCTTTCCTAATATGGCATCAGGGGTTATGCATTTGGCATCCAATCAACACAATAGTCCTAATCCCAAGAGAAGAGGCGGGACTAACCCCAGGTGGCAGATAAAGGTCATATTTATACTAAACTGGCTTCAAAGGTTGCAATGGGGCTCTTGAGGGGTAGGCTCGCCAGATAAAACCCAGGACGCCCAGTTCCGTTTGCATCTCCCATGAACTACAAATGCTCTTTAAAAGTGTAAGTATATCCCACGGCTCCTTTGAGATATACTAAAAAAATGCTGTGTTGTTTATCAGAGATTCAAGTCGAACTGGCCTCCTGTATTTTCATTTGCTTCAATCTGGCAACATTTGAGGCTGCGTGTAAACAAGGCAAACACGGGGGTGCTCACCAGTGTCTTGAAAGGCAGTGAGCACCTGTCAAGGAAGCTCTTGGTGCTGGAGATCTAGGGTTTCAGTTCACGTGGTCATTTACATATGAAAACTCGGCCTCCTGTGCACTAAAAACTGAAATGAATGGCTACTGCTGAGTAGGTGTCACCATTTAAAAAGCTCCCCAGGAGGTCAAAGTCAGTTTCAGTGTTTGGGAAACGCTCTGACATTTCTGTGCTGAAGGAATTTGACCCCGTGATTCCCGTCGGAGGAATCATTTGCAAGGATGATAGCGATCGCGTAAGTAAGCGTTAGGGATAAAGGCATTCATCCAGCACTGCCTATAATAACTGCTATCTCTCTAGACAGAGATATAGGTAACAGTATCTATAATAATTGCTAACATTTACATGGCAGTGCTGTTCTTAAGTGAGTTGCTGAGTCCTCACATTAAGACTAGAAACCAGAGAATAACTCTGACCGGTATCAGGGGACTAGTTAAGTAAGTTGATGGCCTAATCACTAGGCAGAATATTAGGCGGTCATTAAAGCTAATGATGATTAAGGCTGTTATAACATAGAGGATACTTAAGGTATAACGATGAGAGGGGAAACAGTAGGATATAAAACTAAAATCTTGTAACTTATAGAAAAGATACTGAAAGGAAATAAATGCTAACTGATTGTGAGGTAATTTTTTTCTTCTAGTCTCTTTTTTCTAAAAATTCTTTAGTAAGTGCATATTAATTTTATCATTAAAAGAAAACAAAACTGAAAAGTCATCCAGAATCTTCCCTTTTTTCCCAGGCATAAAAATAATATGTAATAAATGCCTCGCAGGTGCCAGGCACAGGCCCACTACAGAGCAGTTAAAATACGGAGTTGAGAGACACACAAAGCCTGCCCTCCAGGGTCTTATAATGTCAACATTTTTATGTAGTACCTGTTGATTAGCCCTTCTAGCTCACCTCCTCCAGAATGTCTTCCAGGATACTCTCTCCTTAGCGTTCCATTCAGCTCCAAACCTACATACCTGATTTTCTCACTAGATCATGAGCTCTTGAGGCTCCCTTCTCTGACTTCCCAGAGCATGTAAATGACCTCGTAAATGAATGAATGCTTCATATATCCTACAAACACATGGAGATAACTTGAGGGGTACTTTACCCTCTTTAGTTTGTCATTTGGGTTTTTTTATTGTGTTTTTTTTTTTTTTTTTTGTCTCTCTCTCTCTCTCTCTTTTTTTTTGGTCGTTTTGATTTTCTTAGCTACTTGCCTTTTCTGGCCTACCCTAGCCTCCAGAAGACTGACAGTTGCCATGTATACATACATCTTGAGAAAGGTGAGACTTCCTTTTGCTGTGGCTGTTTTGAGGGTCTCATACATCTGAGCCCTCAATACATCTGCGTTCACGTACTTGAATTGTTTCACCAGAAATCTTGGACAAGCTCCCAGATGGTTCATTGTTAGATAACCCTATAAAAGCGACTTTATACATGCTCGAGTTCAGCAGTTTGGGGGTAAAAACAGTACTCATGTAAGTGTAAAAAAAAAAAATAGAAAAGCGGAGAAATTATAAATAGTGTAACCATTTAGAACAGGGGTCAGCAAACCTTTTCTGGAAAGGGTCCGATGTAAACGTTTGGGGATTTGCCGGCCATACGGTCTCTGTCACGGTTTCTCAACCCCGCCCTTACAGCAGAAAAGCATCCACAGACAAGTCAGAAAAGAATGGGTTTGGCAGTGCGCCAATAAAACTTGATTCGTGGACTCCGAAATCTGAATTTCGTATAATTTTCACATGACAAGTAGGAGCCTTATAAATGCATACATGGTTGCAATTATTTTTTTAACTGTAAAGAATATTGGGTACTTGATTATAAATGATGATGACGATGATTCTGTGATTCATTTCTCCCCAGATATTAGTATAGGGCAATGGCTCTCAGTCTCACGTGCATCCAACATCTCTATGTCACTAAATGTTTGGCATGGAAGACCATTTAACTTCTTGTGGTTTTTTTTTTCTTGCATTTATGTTGATCTTGGAGGCAGAGGAATTGAAGAGTTATATTTCCTTTCATTGCACATTATCGTCACTGGTGCATGCAAAGTGCCACTCTTGTTTATTTTTGGGGTCCAGTTCTTTCTCTATACCTCTCCTTCCTCTGAGAATTCTGATCTATTGGTCTGGGGTGAGAAGTTGACAGAGGTATTTGTTTGCAAAAGCTCTTCAGTGATTTCTAATGTGCAGCCAGGGAACTACTGATCTAATGTGTTATTATAATTTCTAGTATTTTGTGGTTCAGAGTGGCCTATCGACCAACTGCATAGGCATTGCCTGCTAGAAACTCAGGGTCTCGGGCCCCGCTCCAGGCCTACTGGATCAGAATGTGCATTTTAACAGAGTCCAAGTGTCTCGTGGGTATGCTTCCCTTTCTGCAATCCTGCTGTGGCCGAAATCCTGTTTTAGAAGGTGAGGCACTGATAAAGGATCAACGCTGAGGTATCTGTGCTATGAACTTGTTTTTTCTTTTCTTTTTAAATCTAGGGTTCTCGTAAAGCGAGGTCCCTTTGCAGTTCCCTGTCTGGCAGAGCCCAGAGGGCAGGACTGTGCCAGGAAAAGCAATTTAGGACTTGAGAGGCCACCAGGGGCTTCTTTCCCCATGACCCGAGAGGGTGGACGTCACTGGGACTCATGGGGCTGCCAGGGGTGGGCTGCGGATGGCATTTCTTAATATAGTTAGTCAATAGCTATGTTTTTTAAGTGCCACAGAGGACTAAAGGAATGTCACTAAATATTTGGCATGGAGGGAACTGATGGCTTTGCGAGGGACATTTCCCAGGCCTTGGATGGGGAACAGATGTTTTGGAAGGGGGCTAGCATGGAGACGAATCCCCAGGCACAGGCCTGGTCACTGCTTTGTCACTGCTTTGGCTTCGGGCATGAATGTCACGGTGTGAGCAGAGTGTTAGTTTTGCCCAAAGAGGCTCTGGCCTCTTAGTCCCAGGAGCTTGGTGTTGCTCAGGCCGCAGGCAGAGCGGGCTGCTGTCGGCTTCCGCCCTCCGCCTCGGTTTATTGGCCTGTGCAAAGGGCACGTTGCTGCAGCGAGCTGCATTTCGAAAGTTGATTGCACTGCCTCGTTTCTCTGGGCATTTCCTTCCTTCTTTCCTCTGGAGGTCTCGAGAAGCGGGTTCCTGTCCACAGCACCTCCTCGTTTCTTCCCACGGCAACAGGGAACGGTGGGAAAACCCAGAATGAGGGGTCAGGCCACACTCTGCCATCACCATGTGATCTTCAGCTGGGCGTTTCACTCGACGGGGTCCTCAGCTGGTTACACGGGGAGCACACACCCTTCTTTGCAGGGGCGCAGCAGAAGTCCTTACCTCTGCAATGCACGGAGGGGGTCTTTAGAAAACAGGTTCAGGGACTCTGTCGCTGTGTTCACTCTAAATGAATGTCTCTTGAATTGAATCGTTTCCCTCCTACAGATCTGCATTGTCCATTTACATCTCCCCCACTTTCTCTGGGGATGACAGCTGACATTAGAGTCTGATCGCTTTTGCAACCTCCATGGAAATCATGGATTCAGGCAAGATTATCAATTGGTGTTAAAACCAAAGGTGGTCTATCACCAAGGGAATGGGCAGCAAAATTATGGCCTATTCATCCAGTGAAACAATACAACAATGTGGGGAAACCTCAGTACACACAACAGTATGTTAGTGTCTCACGGCTAACACTGAATGAAAGCGTGCTTATAAAATTCCATTTACAGGAAGTACAGAAACAGGCCCAACTCACCTGTGTGATAAAAAAATAGAAGTTTCCTTTGTGTGGGGGCTATTGTCTGTGAGGGGGCATGAGAGGGAGCCAGTTGGGATGCTAGGAACATCCTCTGTCTTGGTTTGGGCTGCAGTAATGTGGGTAGATTCATATGTAAAAATCTTAGCAAAACCGGATTCTATGTCATTTTTGGTCTACATAACACCCTCTATAAAATACTTCAGCCAAAAGCTTTGAACTTGAATCCAATCAACTTTAACTGTAACTTCCAGTTCCCAGAAAATATAGGAATAGACGA
>NW_011889000.1:1710551-1718623 GCF_000151845.1 Pteropus vampyrus | reverse complement strand
GCTTTGGCTTCGGGCATGAATGTCACGGTGTGAGCAGAGTGTTAGTTTTGCCCAAAGAGGCTCTGGCCTCTTAGTCCCAGGAGCTTGGTGTTGCTCAGGCCGCAGGCAGAGCGGGCTGCTGTCGGCTTCCGCCCTCCGCCTCGGTTTATTGGCCTGTGCAAAGGGCACGTTGCTGCAGCGAGCTGCATTTCGAAAGTTGATTGCACTGCCTCGTTTCTCTGGGCATTTCCTTCCTTCTTTCCTCTGGAGGTCTCGAGAAGCGGGTTCCTGTCCACAGCACCTCCTCGTTTCTTCCCACGGCAACAGGGAACGGTGGGAAAACCCAGAATGAGGGGTCAGGCCACACTCTGCCATCACCATGTGATCTTCAGCTGGGCGTTTCAGTCGACGGGGTCCTCAGCTGGTTACACGGGGAGCACACACCCTTCTTTGCAGGGGCGCAGCAGAAGTCCTTACCTCTGCAATGCACGGAGGGGGTCTTTAGAAAACAGGTTCAGGGACTCTGTCGCTGTGTTCACTCTAAATGAATGTCTCTTGAATTGAATCGTTTCCCTCCTACAGATCTGCATTGTCCATTTACATCTCCCCCACTTTCTCTGGGGATGACAGCTGACATTAGAGTCTGATCGCTTTTGCAACCTCCATGGAAATCATGGATTCAGGCAAGATTATCAATTGGTGTTAAAACCAAAGGTGGTCTATCACCAAGGGAATGGGCAGCAAAATTATGGCCTATTCATCCAGTGAAACAATACAACAATGTGGGGAAACCTCAGTACACACAACAGTATGTTAGTGTCTCACGGCTAACACTGAATGAAAGCGTGCTTATAAAATTCCATTTACAGGAAGTACAGAAACAGGCCCAACTCACCTGTGTGATAAAAAAATAGAAGTTTCCTTTGTGTGGGGGCTATTGTCTGTGAGGGGGCATGAGAGGGAGCCAGTTGGGATGCTAGGAACATCCTCTGTCTTGGTTTGGGCTGCAGTAATGTGGGTAGATTCATATGTAAAAATCTTAGCAAAACCGGATTCTATGTCATTTTTGGTCTACATAACACCCTCTATAAAATACTTCAGCCAAAAGCTTTGAACTTGAATCCAATCAACTTTAACTGTAACTTCCAGTTCCCAGAAAATATAGGAATAGACGACGAACAAGCTAAATGGCACCATGAGGAAGCGACCAGACCAATCCAGAGGCTGGCCCTTCTACAGGACAGCCCGCTCAGTCTCTTCCACAGGAGAACCTGCACAAGGCCAGAAGAGCTCAAGGGACATCCCATCTAAAGGCAGTGCAAGGCCTCGGTCTGGATCCTGGTTTGGACAAACCAGGTGTAAAGGAAAGTTTTAGAGGCAATTGGGGGTCTTTATACACGGAGCTTTAGATGACAGTAAGAAATTGTTTTGAATGTTTTAAAACATGGTAACACTAATTTGGTTCTATGAGAAAATGCTATTTTAAAAGGATGCATATTGGAAAAAAAAAAATTTGGATTCATTTTCAGCTTGGTGAAGGACCAGCCAACCCACAGGTGTGCCTGGGGAGCGTTCTTCCTGCAAACGAGCCTTCCAGCAGGAAATCATCATCACTGGACTTGTGTTGTGTGCCAGCACTTTATATATTTTTCTCGTTTCATAATAGCCGTGTGTTTTTCTTATTCATAATTATTTTTCATCGAAAAAATAATCTGTTTGATAAAAAAACCTTTGCATCGCCTGACAAATACGCCATGAAATACGAGACTCCTCTCGCTCCAGATGACTCCTTTCCCGGTTCCTCCACCCAACCACCGCCACCGTTAATGGTTTCTGGTGCATCTTTGCAGAAACGAGACATTCTCTATCCACACGAACCTGTATAGAAATATGTGGTCCCCGACTGGGTTGGCTCAGTGGCAGCTGTGGGTGAAGAAAGGGGTTATATGGAAAGTAACCTCAAAGGGTGAGCTGAGTCTACAGCCATGCTACCCTGAACAAGCCCGATCCCGTCTGATCTCGGAAGCTAAGCAGGGTCGGGCCTGGTTAGTACTTGGATGGGAGACCACCTAGGAAGATCGAGTGCTGTAGGCATAAAAAATAAAATAAGGGATTGTAAACTGACAAGGTCTTTGCAATCTGTGAGGTCAACCAAGGGTTGCCTTGCCTTAAAAAAAAAGGGGGGGGGTGGTGAGCTAATCATAAATTCCTAACTGGGTAGGGCATGGAGGGTAGTCATGCCCCAGGCATATAACTTCTGTAGTAAAAGGTTTATTTTTGCCTTAAGCCAGCTCTGTGCACTGTTTTTGTGAATCTAAATGAACACATCATTGAAATGCCAGAGTAATCTCTTTTCGGACCCCTTGGAGGCGTAATCGCTCTCAAGGTAGCACATAATCTTGTTAACTATGCTAAAACCCAGAAGTCCCCAATTCCCCCCAACACCCAGGCTGTGGACTGGTACCAGTCTGGGGCCTGCTAGGAACCAGGCCGCACAGCAGGAGGTAAGCGGCAGCCTCCCCAGTGCTAGAATCACCGCCTCAGCTCCACCTCAGATCGTTAGGCATTAGATTCTCATAGGAGCACCAGTCCTTGGTGCCCAAAAGGTTGGGGATCCCTACATGTAATCCAATCCCCATCTTGCTTTCTCCCACCTTCATTTAATCTTCCTTATCTTCCTTGCTTTAATTCCAAATGCATAAAAGAAACCGCCAAGCGAGGGAGCATTTTTCGAAGTCTATTGAGATCTTGCTTCCAGGGGTATCCTTTGTTTGGCTGGAATAATTTTTTATAAAAATCCTCTACAGGTTTGGACATTCTTACATCGAAACAGCCTACCATCCACCAGGATTACATCTGGTTGTTTTGACTTATCTGAGAGATCCTTCCTTATTTGCTCTTACGAAGGCCACCAATGATCTTCCTGGTCGTCCAAGCCAAGGCCACCTGTCAGTCCTCCTCTTACTCAATCAGCTGATTGCTCCTTCCTCCTGGAATGTGACCCTGGTGTAGCTCCTGGGCTCGTACTCTGCTGGTTTGCCACCTATCTCTTCAGCTCTTGCTACTTCCTCTCTGACCTCTGAACATTGTCATGCCACTGGGCCCCATCCTTGAACTTTTCACTGACTACACTCACACCCTCGGTAATCTTATCGATTTGTGGTTTTTAAGTACCTACCATCTCCACACTGAGGACTCCTGGTTTTATATCTCTACCGGGAGTCATGCCTCTGGACTCCGGCTTCTTTGACCAAATTGCCTACTTGACATCTCCACTCAGATGTCAGATGTTTCAATTCTAACCTGTCCAAAACAGACACTCTTGACTTCAGCTCCCAAACCTTCACTTCCTAGTGTCTTCCGCATTCCAATAGTTGGTAACTCCATTTTTCCAGGTGCTCAGGCCCAAGACCTCAGACAGCCAGGACTTTTGGCTTGCTTTTAACCCTCACATCCCACCTCCCAGAAAATCCCATCAACCCTTCCTTCGAGCTATACCCAGAATCTGACCATTCCTCACCATCTTCACTGCTACCTGGGTCTCAGCCACCACCATTCCCTGCCTAGATTATTACCATAGCACCCTGACTGGATGCTCTCCTCCATCCTTGTTCCCTCGCCCAGCCTCCCCTGCACACAGCAGCGGTGATCCGGATAAAACCAGACGAGGCCCTGTACTCCTCCGTGGAATCCTGTCTTGCTTAGAGTAAAAGGCAGCGTCCTTGCAGTGGCGAGATCGGGCGTCCCTCTCTGTGGGCTCACCTCCTACTCTTATTTCCTCACTCTGCTCCAGCCAGTCTGGCCTTCTGACTGTCCCCTGTCAAGCCCAGACCCCAGCCTACCTTAGGGCATTTCCTGTTCCCCTTACCCCAGATATCTGCAAGAGTTGCTTGCTAACCTTTGCCACCTTTTTGTTCAAATGTCACCTTCCAGTGGGATTTGCCCTGACAACTTGATTAAGATGGCAACCCTTCTCCTGTCTCTCTTAGTATGCTTTATTTTTTGGTAACATGTATCACTTACTAACATGTATCACTATACTATACTATATATTTACTTATTTTGCATATTCTTTGTCTACCCAGGGAAATATAAGCTCCACAAGGACAGATACTTTGCAGTTTTCCTCACTGCGGTATCCCCAGTGCCTACAATAGTGCCTGCCTGGAACATAGTAGGTGCTTAATAAATCTTTAGTGAATGAAGGAATGAATATTATCCTATTTGAGTTTTTTAATGGTAGCGGAGATCCACTGTATGGATGATATAATAATAGCAGCACAGTGGTGGCTGACACTCATAGGCAGGTCTGATACAGTCCTTTATGAATTTAGGTCCTTCATAAATTTACAGTCCTTTACAAATTTAGCCCTGTATGAATTCATACTCATTTAAATTTCTCAACAATCTTATGAAATAGGTGTGATAGTCACTCCCATGTAACAGATTACAAAATGAGGTTCAGATAGATTTATTAGCTCCCCCATAGACACACAGATAACAGGTCATGCCCATCTGGCTGCATCTCGAACCAGCACATTTAACTGCTTGTGCCAAACTGTTGCGGAACGGATGTTCCATGATTTACTTAACCAGTCTCCTACAAATGGACACCATCTTATGGTCCTCAGGCGAGGCAAACAAGGCTCAGAGATGTTAAGAAGCTTGGTTCAAGGTCACAGCTGGAATTCAAGTCCATTAGCTGAATTGGAGATCTGAATTCTCAATCACTACATTGTCTAAGCTCCTAAACTTCCTTCTCCCCCTGGAGGGTTAGAAGGGCCTACTAGGTGGCCCTTGGCAGCTTCCCCTTGGCAGTGTCCTTTCTCCCAAAGGCCTGCCCCCTATTGCAGTCCCTCTTCCAGCTCTGGAATCCTCCCCCAGGTGGCCCCAGACCTTGGACACACAATAGCCTACTTAATCCCTTAATGGTTCACCGGCCTCCCAGAGGGAGTGTAGCTGTCTCCGGTTTTTGTTCTGGAGTTTCCCACCTTTGTACCTTTTATCTCAGAGATAAGGTCAGGGACCACCTGGAGGGATTTACCTGCCGGTTAATTTATTCAGTCCCTTTCATGGAGCACTTTTACAGGCCAGGCACTGTTAGAGGCAGTTTGGCTTCATCTGAAGCCAGACCGAACTCAGACTGGCTGCCAGTATATCTATTACTGTGTTTGGGGATACTGTGGACAAAAATGGGGTGCTATAATAAATCATAAATTCCTAACTAGGAGGGTCATGGTGGGTAGTCACACCCCATGCCTGTAACTCTTGAGTAAAAGGTTTACCTTCACCTTAAGCAAGTCCCGTCCATTGTGTCAGTGCATCTAAGTCAACACACCTTTGAAAATGTCTCCTTTTAGACCCCTCCTCCTAAAAAGTAACCACCTGCAAGACAGCACAGAATCTTAACTCTCCTACGGATCTTGCTCTCCTGCATGTTGTCAATTTGGCTCAAATAAAACTCTTCACAGGTTTGGGTATTTCTTACGTGGACAATACAATGGTGAGCAGAGAAAAACAGTCCCTGTGCTTAAGGGGCTGACAGTCTAGTGGTGGGACAAACGTTGTCAAGTACTCAGCCCGAGTAAAAGTGCAAGTGTGATTGGACCATTGTCCCATTGTCACTGAAGCTGTGGAGAGCTAGATGGCTGAGATGCCAGGAAGAGACCCCTGGGCTGAGAGCTGGTGGATGAGTGAGTAAGCAGAAAAGAACATTCCAGAAAAAGGGACTGCATGCCTAAAGACCCTAGGGACAACAAGGACCACAAGGAGCCAGGATGGTGGGGGCAGGGTGAAGGGAACAAGGTGGAAGATGACACTGTGAGACCTTGGCCTTGTCAAGGAGTTTTGACTTTAGCTCAAGTATAGTGGGAAGCTGTTTAAGCTGGGAGGTGGGGTGGGGAGGGATGTTAATGGCGTAGCCTGATTGGCCTGATCAAATCCTATTTGCATTCTGGAGACATTTCTGGCTGAAGAGTGGTAAAAAGGCTAGGAGGGACTAGAGGGGAAACGTAAGTGGGAAAGGGTTGATGGGTTTTGTGGCACTGAAAGAAATGGAGGTTAAGTGAATCTGAGAAATATTGGGCTCAAGGTCGTGCCTCTCCCCGGGGTCAGCCCATACTCAAGGACTAGTTGACTGCGGGGCTGGGGTAGGCAAGAAGGCGCACTCCTTTGGCCAAGATGGGACAGCTCTGAAGGTTGGTTCTAGCTTTGGAATTTCCTGTGGGATGATCTAGATCTTAAAATCGATACAAATGTACAATTTCCTATTCTCAAAGGGGATGAGGCTTGAGGCCAGGACCTGCCCAGGGTTCCAGGGAAGTGTGGGTGAGTCCCTAGTCCCGCCAGTGCCTGGGGAGGATCCTGCTCTACTCTGGGCAGGGGTCCCAGTGCTCAGAACCTGACCCTCTCCTCTTACCTCTCTCAGCTTCAGAAGGATGGTGAGGTGTGTGTGTGTGTGTGTGTGTGTGTGTGTACTATCTTGCCCATGTACTTGCTCTTGTGACCTTGGGCAAATCCTCTTCCCTCTCTGGTTCCATTTCTTCATTGGTAAGACAGGAAGTTAGAGTAATCAGTTAACTTTTGGGGAAGATCACAGAGTCTTTTAGTATTGGTTAAAAGCTATGACCATTACGTACATAATTTCTGGTAGCTGCAGGGGTTCCTGAAGCAGGGGTCAGGTGGGGACTTAACTGGGCCTCAAGTTAGGAACCCTTGGATGAGACAGAACAAGCATCTTTTCTGAAGGCCTTCTGAGGACCAGTGTATTATCCTGTTCTAATCCTCACCTCGCTCCTTTAAGGCAAGCATTACTTTCCCCACCTGGAGACAGAATTTATGTGACTTGCCCAAGCTGGGAGGAGCTGAACTAGGACCCCTAACCAAAGCCCCGTTCTTCCCATTTCAATGAGAGACATCTCTACTTTACTTTCCCTACCCCCACCACACCCCCATAACACAATACGTTTTGCACCTTATAGCCAAACTTCTGTTGCAGTTTGATATGCTCTCATGAGTCAGGGCTTACCTTGGGAGGAAAGATGGAGGACCTGAATGAAGCTCAGAGAGGCTAAGTGGCATGAAGGTCACATAGCAAGCATGATCTAGCTGAGGTGGAGGTAGTGGACATTTGTGATCACTCCTTAAGTCCCAGAGTGGACAAGCCTCACCTAGTCGTAACTTGGAAAACCAGGGGGAAGAGGGGTAGGGGCGGTCGTATGAGGGGAAGAAGGCAGGCCCCTAGGGCTGGCCCTTAGAGAATGGGCCTTAGGTTTGGTCAAGGGGAGTGTCACCACTCAATTGTTTCTTTCATTTCTGCCTCAATGCAAGCTATTCCATCTCAGGCTTGCCAAAATCTGATTTTCCAAGGCCACTTTAAATGCGTCTCCTGAAACTTTGTGTCCCCCCTCCCCCCATCCATTCTTCCTGGCCGGCCTGGGGGACATGCATTTCTCCCAAAGCCTGAGCGCTTTGAAGGCGGGTTGCTTTCCTACTGTCCCACAGTGCTTGGGCAGGGCAGGCTGGGGATGTAATTCGAGGGCTCTGAAGCTGCGCCCCCAAAGGAAAGCGTCTCCTGGAAGCGTTCTACCCTTAAACTTGAGGCTTCTTAGTCTTGCCCGCCCGCCCCCTCACCCTGCCTTGGTTGAAGGAGTCTCAAGAGTGTGAGTCAACGTCCTCAGCCTGGGAAGGCCCCTGGGTGTTCGTGTCCCCGCCCCAGGAACTCCCACCTTGGGCCTGGGTCTGTCTCCTCGAGAGAAGAGCAACGATCTCACTGGATGACTGTGTCCCCCCTACCTTGGGGGAGGGGCTGAATACTGCTGAGGGTACAGAAATGCTTTCGATGACTAAAACTCAGTAGCTTGATCACTCCCAAAGGACGAGCAGGAAATGCCCACACCACGACTCCACTCACCCCTTTAAAGAGTAAAACCACTTGGCAAAGGCCTCCCTAAATCCAGTCCCGCGTTCTTCGCCCTCGAGCTCTACAGCCTGAGCTCGGACACAAACAAGCACCAAATCTCCAGGCTGGGAGGGCGCGGCGCCTTTAAGAGGCGGCGGGCAGCGCTGCCCCCTGGCGGCCGGCGCGGCCGCGC
>NW_011889000.1:1700735-1709655 GCF_000151845.1 Pteropus vampyrus | reverse complement strand
AGGGGGGGACGGCGCCCCGGCGCCCGGGGACCCCCCGGCCTGAGCCCGGCTCAGCCCCAGCGCCTGGCTTGGGAGCTCAGAGCGAGACGGCAGAGAGCGGCGCGCGGGGACCCTGAGTCCGAGGAGCCAGGTGGCTGTGGTGGCCGCCCGCTGTGTGCGAGGGAAGCGGTGGCCGGAATGGGCGGTGTGTGTGGCACGGACCCCGGCTCTCAGGTGCGCTGTGACCCGGGTGGGGAAGCCCCCAGCCGCCCAGGACGCGGCGGGAGCGCGGCCGAAGGTGGCGGAGGGAGCTGGGAAATCCGGGACCTACGCTTTCTGCCTGTGGCTGGAGGTTACTTTTGGACTCGAGTGTTTTTTTTTTCTTTCCTTTCGTTCCCCACCCCCCGCCCCTTCGTGGAGGACACCAATGTTTTCATGTTTGCAGACCACCTTCTACGTGCCCCGAGTGTGCAGCTCTTGAAGCTGTCATTGCGTGTCACTAGGTTAAGCCGATGTGAAGCGAGTAGCAATCCTCGGCACGTATGAGGTGATTTGCTGTCTCATTAGAGCCTCGCACCAGCCTTGAGAATCCGCCGGGGTGGTGATTCTGGGCCACGTGTCTGAGAAGGGGGATCGATCTGCAGAGAGATGGGGGTACTAGCCTGGGTCCCAGAGCTAGGGAGTGGCTGGTGCAGAGGAGGCGCTAGGTAAACGCATGTGGTGTGGGATGGCCTTCCTCTGTGTGGCGCTCCCCCCGCCCCCCGCCGCCCCGTGTTGGTGCCCAATGGTGGAGACTGGGGGTGTTTCAATAAGATCGTATTCTTAATCCATTACAGGAACATCCAGTGTTGGGTCAGGTGTGCCTCTCCGTGCTTCACAACTGTGGCTTTACCTTTGAGAAGCTGAGTTAAATCCTGTTCTTAATGAAAGCCTGAGTGAGAATCAGGCTCCCCAAGCCTTTTGCGAACTCTAGGTGGAAACCTTTTGTTATGCAGTGCCTCTGCTTGGTAGATCTGATTCTTGAAAATGGGCCCCACTTGCATTTTTTGTCCCTGTTGGGTCCCCAGACATCAGGAGAATTGAACAATTGGGTTTCCTTATCTCCTGGTGTGAGGCGCAAGTGGCCAGACTGATCTGGCCTGTGCAGTCTGGGCTGGCAGCACCTCTGTGCCCCTCGTGTCTGTCCCAAGGGCCTGCTGCTCCCTTCGCCCCATGCAAGCCCTGAAGGCGCTCTTCTTCCAGCAGCCAGAGGGGTGCACCCTGCACGGAACAGCTCCTGGGTCTGCGTCCTTGGTCTGGGGATGGAGTTGGCTGCCTTCTCTCAGCCGCCATCCCCAGGAGAAAGCAAGCTTTTCCAGGGTCAGCGGGGCATGCCGAATTCATGAGGGAGTCAGAAGCTCGAAGCCAGAGCTTTCAAGATGGGTCCGAGGACTTTTGAAACATTAAAAAAGGGCACTTGAACATCATACCGCAGATACACACACTTGTGGGAAATGTTTCCTAAACACTGAAGAAATGTGGAGAAGCCCACTGACTGAAGCCTAGTGCTGGCGTGGGGTGCCGGAGCCCCCCGCAGTCCTCTGAGACTTGGGAAATCCCAGTTGAGACCTCGCACTGTTTCTACTGAGATAAGGCTTATTTGTGTCATCCTGTGTCTGCAGCTAAAGCAGGCGGCTTGTCATCTGGTTGGTATGTTTCGCTAGGTAATTAGGAGGCTCTCGTAAAACAGTTCCAGCCGAGACTGAGACCGTCACTGTTGGCTGAGTCCTCTTGCGGGACTTGAAGATTCGCTTGCCATCCCTGTGGACTCCCCCACCTTTAAGCAGAGGCTTCAGGGCAAGCTGTGATGTCAACCATTCTGAGGGGAATCCAGGGCGGAGTATTAAATCTCTGTGAAAGAGTTGCCCTCAAAAGTTGTGTTGCCTTCTTCCAGCCAAAATAATGGTTTAGAAGAGAAGAAAGAAAGCATCTAGGTCATTCTAGACTCTCAAGAAGCCCACTTTGTGTTTCCGTTAGAGAAGCTTTAGATATTTTGTCACTTAAGTTGAAGAGGGAAAAGAAAACACAAAATAGTTTTTTTCCTGCTTCTTCTCTCCTTTATTATTTTCGGAGCAGCACCCCCTGGTGGCCACATTTCTACACTCGGTGCAAAATGTTCCCACCCTTGAGAAGGTGGCTTCAGCCCTTGGCTGTTGTGTTTGGTGGGAATGCTGGTGCGATTTTGATAGCTCAGGAGGTGATATGGATGGACATTGTCATGTTTTCCCCATTGACAGTCTGGAGGCACCGCGCTCCTGTTTTGATGGATGATGAACTGTCTGTGAATTTCCCAAAGAAAAAGTCCAGGGATGTTTGGAAATGACTTGAGGCTCATGTTTTGGGCAGTGTCAGCCCCAGAGAGGCTGACCAGAGTGGACCGGGATGAGTTGTTTAGTTGAATGTCAGGCCTTGTGAAGTCTTCAGGCAGGAGGGGATGTTGGAGATCATCTCTTTGAGCCTTTGTTTTACAGATGGGGAAGCAGGCCTGAGAGAGCAGGCAGGTTGCATACGTTTGTTCTTTTTGTTTAACTTATAGAGTGGATCCAGCCTGGCGACTTTGAGACCCAGAAAGTCAGCCCTTTCTCCTTGGGCATCTCTGACAGTAAGGTGGATCCCCTTGTTACCTTCACAGGGGTCTAGCTGCTGCCACCATTTTGTCCCAGGGACACACTTGCTTGCAAAGCTGACTTGTGCCCTTCGCAGTGGTAATGCCTTGTTTTCTGAAGAGCATCGCACGTTGCTGTCATCAGTAGGTGTTTGGAGCCAGGTCCTGCCGGGATCCCTTAGGTAGACATAAGGACAAACCAGCCCTTCAGAGCCTTAGTGCACCCTGCTCGGCGGGCGCTCTGGCCTTTGACTCAGCTTGTTTTTTAGTGGTGCTGTGTGTTCCTGTCACTCTCCTGTTCCTGTCTACTGGAGGACCTGGCTTGTTCTCCTTTACCCCCATCCCCTTCCCCTTCCCTCCCCCTAACACTGGAGCAGCCACGCAGCTCCCTCATACCCTCCTTGTGGTCCTTTCAAGGTGCTCAGAAGGGATGTCAGAGGCAGAGCAAAGAAATAAAGCTATTGGTTGGAAATGTTGGGTAATTTTTAATGGTTTTAGTTCTCTACAGTGCCCTGCTTGGAACTGCTGGCTGACCCCGGTTCTCTTCGTTAGTATTTTCTGTGTCTCTCCTCCGACCCCTTCTCAACTTCCCACTCTTCTCTTTCCTGTGGCCGAACCTGTGGTGAAAAGGCACGTGACTTTATGAAGCATTCTGCTATAAAATGCTCTACTATCCGTCTTTGCTGTAATATTTGCGGACTTTTTAAGGGGGTACTAGCCTGGGTCCCAGAGCTAGGGAGTGGCTGGTGCAGAGGAGGCGCTAGGTAAACGCATGTGGTGTGGGATGGCCTTCCTCTGTGTGGCGCTCCCCCCGCCCCCCGCCGCCCCGTGTTGGTGCCCAATGGTGGAGACTGGGGGTGTTTCAATAAGATCGTATTCTTAATCCATTACAGGAACATCCAGTGTTGGGTCAGGTGTGCCTCTCCGTGCTTCACAACTGTGGCTTTACCTTTGAGAAGCTGAGTTAAATCCTGTTCTTAATGAAAGCCTGAGTGAGAATCAGGCTCCCCAAGCCTTTTGCGAACTCTAGGTGGAAACCTTTTGTTATGCAGTGCCTCTGCTTGGTAGATCTGATTCTTGAAAATGGGCCCCACTTACATTTTTTGTCCCTGTTGGGTCCCCAGACATCAGGAGAATTGAACAATTGGGTTTCCTTATCTCCTGGTGTGAGGAGCAAGTGGCCAGACTGATCTGGCCTGTGCAGTCTGGGCTGGCAGCACTTCTTTGCCCCTCGTGTCTGTCCCAAGGGCCTGCTGCTCCCTTCGCCCCATGCAAGCCCTGAAGGCGCTCTTCTTCCAGCAGCCAGAGGGGTGCACCCTGCACGGAACAGCTCCTGGGTCTGCGTCCTTGGTCTGGGGATGGAGTTGGCTGCCTTCTCTCAGCCGCCATCCCCAGGAGAAAGCAAGCTTTTCCAGGGTCAGCGGGGCATGCCGAATTCATGAGGGAGTCAGAAGCTCGAAGCCAGAGCTTTCAAGATGGGTCCGAGGACTTTTGAAACATTAAAAAAGGGCACTTGAACATCATACCGCAGATACACACACTTGTGGGAAATGTTTCCTAAACACTGAAGAAATGTGGAGAAGCCCACTGACTGAAGCCTAGTGCTGGCGTGGGGTGCCGGAGCCCCCCGCAGTCCTCTGAGACTTGGGAAATCCCAGTTGAGACCTCGCACTGTTTCTACTGAGATAAGGCTTATTTGTGTCATCCTGTGTCTGCAGCTAAAGCAGGCGGCTTGTCATCTGGTTGGTATGTTTCGCTAGGTAATTAGGAGGCTCTCGTAAAACAGTTCCAGCCGAGACTGAGACCGTCACTGTTGGCTGAGTCCTCTTGCGGGACTTGAAGATTCGCTTGCCATCCCTGTGGACTCCCCCACCTTTAAGCAGAGGCTTCAGGGCAAGCTGTGATGTCAACCATTCTGAGGGGAATCCAGGGCGGAGTATTAAATCTCTGTGAAAGAGTTGCCCTCAAAAGTTGTGTTGCCTTCTTCCAGCCAAAATAATGGTTTAGAAGAGAAGAAAGAAAGCATCTAGGTCATTCTAGACTCTCAAGAAGCCCACTTTGTGTTTCCGTTAGAGAAGCTTTAGATATTTTGTCACTTAAGTTGAAGAGGGAAAAGAAAACACAAAATAGTTTTTTTCCTGCTTCTTCTCTCCTTTATTATTTTCGGAGCAGCACCCCCTGGTGGCCACATTTCTACACTCGGTGCAAAATGTTCCCACCCTTGAGAAGGTGGCTTCAGCCCTTGGCTGTTGTGTTTGGTGGGAATGCTGGTGCGATTTTGATAGCTCAGGAGGTGATATGGATGGACATTGTCATGTTTTCCCCATTGACAGTCTGGAGGCACCGCGCTCCTGTTTTGATGGATGATGAACTGTCTGTGAATTTCCCAAAGAAAAAGTCCAGGGATGTTTGGAAATGACTTGAGGCTCATGTTTTGGGCAGTGTCAGCCCCAGAGAGGCTGACCAGAGTGGACCGGGATGAGTTGTTTAGTTGAATGTCAGGCCTTGTGAAGTCTTCAGGCAGGAGGGGATGTTGGAGATCATCTCTTTGAGCCTTTGTTTTACAGATGGGGAAGCAGGCCTGAGAGAGCAGGCAGGTTGCATACGTTTGTTCTTTTTGTTTAACTTATAGAGTGGATCCAGCCTGGCGACTTTGAGACCCAGAAAGTCAGCCCTTTCTCCTTGGGCATCTCTGACAGTAAGGTGGATCCCCTTGTTACCTTCACAGGGGTCTAGCTGCTGCCACCATTTTGTCCCAGGGACACACTTGCTTGCAAAGCTGACTTGTGCTCTTCGCAGTGGTAATGCCTTGTTTTCTGAAGGGCATCGCACGTTGCTGTCATCAGTAGGTGTTTGGAGCCAGGTCCTGCCGGGATCCCTTAGGTAGACATAAGGACAAACCAGCCCTTCAGAGCCTTAGTGCACCCTGCTCGGCGGGCGCTCTGGCCTTTGACTCAGCTTGTTTTTTAGTGGTGCTGTGTGTTCCTGTCACTCTCCTGTTCCTGTCTACTGGAGGACCTGGCTTGTTCTCTTTTACCCCCATCCCCTTCCCCTTCCCTCCCCCTAACACTGGAGCAGCCACGCAGCTCCCTCATACCCTCCTTGTGGTCCTTTCAAGGTGCTCAGAAGGGATGTCAGAGGCAGAGCAAAGAAATAAAGCTATTGGTTGGAAATGTTGGGTAATTTTTAATGGTTTTAGTTCTCTACAGTGCCCTGCTTGGAACTGCTGGCTGACCCCGGTTCTCTTCGTTAGTATTTTCTGTGTCTCTCCTCCAACCCCTTCTCAACTTCCCACTCTTCTCTTTCCTGTGGCCGAACCTGTGGTGAAAAGGCACGTGACTTTATGAAGCATTCTGCTATAAAATGCTCTACTATCCGTCTTTGCTGTAATATTTGCGGACTTTTTAATGGGGCTCTTCCAGTTACCTCATCTCACTTCATCCTCCTAGCAGCCCAGGGGTGGAGAGATGGGGACACTGAGGCTCGGGGCATATAAAGGACTTGCACAGCCAGTTGGGTTTCACTGAGGCCAGTCCTGAGGCCCGGGCACCTGAGACCATGGCTTCCTCGTTTAAGTGTCTTTTTTTTTTTTTTTTGCCCAGGTTGGCCCAGCACTTCCTGGAGCCTCTGAAAGCAGAACGTCTGTGGGCTATCGTCCTTGAGACACTTGGTGGCCAGTTGGGCTGACTCGCTTGCAGGAAATATGTTTATGGTGCAGTCTCAGACCATGTTATCAATGCAGGCTTTCCTGCGGGGGACCCTTCGTACAGGTCCCCCAGAAGGAACGAAGCCGGGCAGTCCATGGTGGCTCTAGCTCACTGGCGGTGGTGGGGGGGACAGTGGGTGGAGCCCCTGCCTTCCCAGACCTGGGAGTGTGGTGTTAACAGTAACTAATGTGGCACAGGAAGTGTGCCAGGGAGCTTAGGGGCTGCTGTCCCTTCCCCTTGGGACTTACAGTCCTTCCTTCAAAAGGGGGTGTTGAATGGTCTTTTTCTGCTGGGGTGGCTTACATTCTAAGCTGGAACTCTTTCAGGATTCCTAGGGGGGGAGGCAGGAGGATCTTTTCCAGGATTAAGTGATGCTGGCTTGTGGGTGGGTATTTTTCTGTATGTCTTAACGTCTAGATTTAGCACCATTTTGGAGGTGAGGTGGGAGGAGGTGATGACTTAGGTTTCCTTCACAGCTGACTATCTGTAACCCAGCCTCGCAAATAAACACTTCCCACCAGCCCCCACGGGAGTAAGGAGAAGACGTGGGAAAAGACGTCCATCTGGTCACTGCTGTCTGCTGATGAGACTGCCTGGGTCCCAGGCCTGGCTCCACCTGTGACCCTGGGCACATAACTCCGTGCCTCAGTCTCCTCATCTGTAAAGTGAGGATAATAACTGCTTAGTTTCGAGATTGTCGTCTGCCTTGAAGGAGTCAGTGTGCTGGGCGTGTATAGTGCCTGGGACTCTAAAATGTGGCTGCCGCTGTTTTTCGTGGTTGCTGTCTGTGGGGAGCAGGTGAATTCTGCCCACAACGCCTCTGTTCCGGGGTCTTTGGCCTTTGCAGGTTATTGTTCTTGATTTGCATGGCGTGTGAGTGACCCAGAAGTCCACGATGAATGCTAACATCTTCCTGCAGCGGCGTGGGTAGGTACTGCTAGGGAGGGGCCGCCCTGCCCACCGGCCTCCCAGCATCCTGTGCTCTCCCTTAGCTGGAGGCCCAGTGAATCTTACAGCCCCTCGGGAGGTGGGGGTGCTGTCCGAACCTATTTCATGGCCGTGGAAGCTGAGAAAAACGTGTTAATGCAAGGTGCTGCTTTCGAAGACTCAAGAAGAGTTTGTTGGCCTTCCTGAAAATGCCAAGAGTCACCATGAGCAATTATGTTACTATTGTTAGCTAACAATTACTGTTTTATAGTTTAGACTATTTAATACATGTCCATGTTAAAAAATCAGAGGACTCAAGAGTACACAATGAAAAGTCAGTTTCCTTCTTGTTCTCCAGCTCTGGTCACTCGGGGACAGCTGCAGTCAGCAGTTTCTGTCCATTTGGAGATAGTTCTGGTGTTATTATTTGTCTTATTTCTTTAATGGCAGTGGGGTCCAGCACTTAAAATGCTGGACCGTATTTCTTGCCCTGTGATTGGCTTCTGCTGGTGTAGACAGTGGGACACCGAGTGCCCTGCCCACTTGCCTGGGGGCTCACTGCCAGATGAGTGAGGTCTCCGTGGATGGACACAGGCAGTTCACTTTTTCATGGGACTTCTGAAACTGCTCACAAAAACATGGCAGTGCTCACAGGTGACGGTGGAGGAGAGGTCCTGTTACCCATACCCTTCCCAGCAGAGTGGGCAGATGTTTTTCATCTTGGCCATCCACGTGAGTGAGAAGTGGCACTTCTGATTTGCATTTCTCTTATGACCAGGAGATCGAGTTCACACTGTGGGGGCTGACTGGCCCTGGGCACACCTGGCCACAGCTGGCCACACCTGGCCACACCTGGGCACACCTGGGCTCCCCTGCACTCCCCTGCACTCCCCTGCACGGTGGGCCGGGGCCTTCCTCCCTCACCACTGGGCAATCCTGTCGCCACTGGTTGTTTCTCCCACATGGCTTAGCAGGTTTGGGGCGTCCAGCAAATGCTTAGTGAAGTGCTTCATGAGTGTAATTCCTGAACAGCTGGATATAAATAGAGTTTTTGCTCCTATTTGTATTTCGAATTCAGCTGGTATGCTAGATTTTTGAAGGAATGTTCCGGTACCTCCTCTTAAAAAGATGCATTTTAGAAGGCAGATCATCATCCCGGAGCTGTGCACCTCCCCATTCCCTGCACAGCCCTGGTCTTAAACACCATCCCCTTCCCTGCTGGAATCTGGCCCCAGCCTTCCCCTTGTTCTGGGGCTTGTCCTGGGGCCTGGGTGTGTGTGGCCTGGCTCTGGGGAGAGTGTCCGGCTGCTGAGAGGGAAACCCAGGCTTGGCAGGGTAGGGTGGCCTGTTCAAGGTCACACAGTGGGGTGTGGCAGGGGGCTCGCCAGCTCCAAAACTAATGTCCCCTCCCCACTGCCTGCTGAAGCCGCCTTTCCAATAGCATTTCGTGGGAGTTGTGAACCAGGGTGCCTGTAGTTGGGCGTTCCCTGGGGGCTGCTTGAATTCTGCCTGGTCCTTTGTCTTGCCTGCTCCAAGCCGCCCTCACATAGTGGCTGCCCTTGTGGTCTGTGCTTCTCAGCTGGGCCTCGTGGGCTGGGGTCTGCAGGCCCGTCATGGTGCCAGGCTGAGGGTTATGACAGCTCCTGGGAGTGCCCCCACTCCC
>NW_011889000.1:1660330-1700685 GCF_000151845.1 Pteropus vampyrus | reverse complement strand
CGCCACTGGTTGTTTCTCCCACATGGCTTAGCAGGTTTGGGGCGTCCAGCAAATGCTTAGTGAAGTGCTTCATGAGTGTAATTCCTGAACAGCTGGATATAAATAGAGTTTTTGCTCCTATTTGTATTTCGAATTCAGCTGGTATGCTAGATTTTTGAAGGAATGTTCCGGTACCTCCTCTTAAAAAGATGCATTTTAGAAGGCAGATCATCATCCCGGAGCTGTGCACCTCCCCATTCCCTGCACAGCCCTGGTCTTAAACACCATCCCCTTCCCTGCTGGAATCTGGCCCCAGCCTTCCCCTTGTTCTGGGGCCTGTCCTGGGGCCTGGGTGTGTGTGGCCTGGCTCTGGGGAGAGTGTCCGGCTGCTGAGAGGGAAACCCAGGCTTGGCAGGGTAGGGTGGCCTGTTCAAGGTCACACAGTGGGGTGTGGCAGGGGGCTCGCCAGCTCCAAAACTAATGTCCCCTCCCCACTGCCTGCTGAAGCCGCCTTTCCAATAGCATTTCGTGGGAGTTGTGAACCAGGGTGCCTGTAGTCGGGCGTTCCCTGGGGGCTGCTTGAATTCTGCCTGGTCCTTTGTCTTGCCTGCTCCAAGCCGCCCTCACATAGTGGCTGCCCTTGTGGTCTGTGCTTCTCAGCTGGGCCTCGTGGGCTGGGGTCTGCAGGCCCGTCATGGTGCCAGGCTGAGGGTTATGACAGCTCCTGGGAGTGCCCCCACTCCCCACTTTTGGGGCTTAGGGGATGAATATGGGAATTTGAGAAACACTCTCGTGAGGGACTCCCATACTCCCCTCTCCTCCCAGGTACCTGGGTGCTGGGTGCTCATCTTTGGTAGCCAGAAACTGTCCCACCCTGTTAAAGGGGTATTGGTGTCCTGGGGCAGCCTTGTCATCCGAGCCCAACCTGGTAGGTTTTTCTACGGCACCAGCTGCCCCTGGAGGGAGAATCAGGATACAGGGCAGAGCGTGTCCGAAGATGGCCTCTGGGAGATGCCCTTTCCCCCTTTCACTCAGAATCTTCAGCTCCAGTGACCCCCAGCAGCTGGCTAGTTCCTTCTGTCCGGACTTGCCCACCGTGGTCTGTTCCCTGTGCGTCTCTCCTTTGAGAAGCTGGCTCCGCGAGAGTAGAGGCTCTGGCGGTTCTGTCCACTCCTGCAACCCCAGAGCCTGAACCAGTGCCCGTCGTGGGCGCTGGTGAGAGTTTCTGTTAGTGGATCAAAGAACTGATGGGGGGGCGGGGTTCGGAAACCTTTTCCATGTCCCTGTGTCTCAGCCAAAAGCTACTCGTGACTCTGGAGTGCTCTGTGCCAGATAGGAAACCCCATAGGGGAGAGGAGATGTGTGGAGCGGGGCGGCGAGGGGGTGAGGGTGAGGTGGTGGGTCCCGGGTTAGGGAGGATCAGCAGCTTCATTCCTGCATTCTTCTGTCCACTCAGTAAATCCTGAGCACCCACCCTGGCCGGCCCTGCCTGGTGCTGGTCCCTGCCCTTTGCACCCAGATGCATGGTAAGGAGGTAAAGGTAAACGCACATGAATGCATTTAAAATGCTGCAAGATGTAATTAGAGCCAGGAAGCTTGCAAATGGGAGTGAGCCAGGGCAGGGGTGGCTGCAGCCACTTTAGCACTCGATGGTCGGAGAAGACCTCTCTGATGATGGGGTGACATTTAATGAGAGGGGCCGAGAACCCTTTCTTGTAGGAGCTAAAGAGTGACAGGGCGGGTAGTGTCCGCTTCCTGAAGGCCACACACCCTGGTCTGCTTCTGATAGGGCCCTGGCCGGGTTCCACGTCAGACAGGTGGTCAAAAGAGGCAGCAGGATGTCCTTCGGTAGCCTTGCCCCTGACAGTGTGGTGGGGGGCCAGGTGGGAGGCCAGGTGGGGGGCCCTGTGATGTTCCTCCACCTCAGGCTGCAGCTGCACTCTGCTCTGGGGCCCAGAGCAGGAGGCCAAATGCTCTACTCTGGTCTGGCCCAGTCCAGGCTCTTAATGTCGGGTGTGAGCAGTCCTGGGCCTGAGCAGTCCTGGGCCTGAGCAGTCCTGGGCCTGGAGGGCCTGGGCCGGGGAATGTGCCATGATCCTTTGTCCCTTGTGGGCCCTGGGGCAATGACCTTTCCCAGAGCCCAGGTTTGGCCTCGGGTGTCAGGGCCCTGATGGAAGAAGCCACACCAGATGCTGGTTCTCTAGTCATTTACCTTCTTCCAGGCCAGTGTTTGTCAGACTTGCTTAACAAAAGAAGCACCTGGGGCACCAGTGAAAAACAAGTCTCAGAGATGCCCCTCCCCCCCTAATTCCCAAGGGCAGGCGTCTGGGAGCTACCTTTGAACAAGGGCCCTCGTGGTTCCTCTGGGAAACCAAAGCTCATCACTAGGCCTCACCCCAAAACTGTCAAGCGTGTTTAACACCAGGTTAAACAGGTAGAGTGGACTCCTAACTGCGGGTCCTCTAAGGGACAAGGGCTCCCCAGGAGGGCATTTGGGATGCAAACATTCCCAGGCTGGTCTGTCCCCAGAGCCCCTCGCCGACTGTTACCTGGGGCACCCGCCATGGGCTGCCCCCTCAGCCTTTCCACGCGCAGGGAGGCGGGCAGGAGCCCCAGGTGGCCCGCCCACCTTGGCCTGCTTCTTGCTACCTTCCGGCAGTCCCCTCTCCCCTTTAAAAAAATTTGTTGCCTCTGGCTGCTGATTTGTCTTGGAATGTATTTCAAGGTGGATCCTGCGCCTGGACTGGCCGGGCGTGTGACGCTGATTGTCAGGCGGGGCTGGGAGCAGGGCGGTGCTCAGCTCTCTGTGCTTTCTTGGTGCTTTCCTGTGCAGTGTGTCTGCAAACCCACTGGCTCCCATTAGTCGCTTGTGTGCCTGGGTCCTGGAGCCCGAGCCATGGGAGCAGGACTCGGGCTCGTCCAGGCGGCCCTCCCTGCTTCAGAAGGGGGATGTGCTGAGGTTTCCTTCTGCTCCCTCGTAAATCGGTGGCTCGCGCCAGATCTCAGAGCACAGTGAGGGCCAGGCCCTACTGCAGATCGGAAATTTACCCTCCAAGCTAGGTGGTCCGTCTCCGTTTGCAGGATGAGAACACTGAGGCTCAGGGAGGGGCGAGATGACTTACCTGGTCACATGTGACCGGCAGAGCTGGAATTGACCGTCAGGGCTGGTTGATACCCGAAACCATGCTGCTTCCACCTTGCCAGGTTACCTCCGTCTGGCACATAACATTCTGGCACCATCGTCTTGATACCCAGTTTCAGAAGGAAATCAAGGCATTCTTTTCTGAGCCTCCTCTGTGTGCAGTTATTGGGCTCAGAGGGGTGGTGGGTGGTGACATGGCAGTGAACTCAGAGCACAGGACTTGCCTAACTAGCTTGGATGACTGGGCTGGCCATTTCGTCTCCCCGAGCCTCTGCTCCTCCATCTGTAACGGGGTGGGCGGCGGGGAGTACACCCACCTCTAGGGCCAGTGAGCATGGCAGGTACTTAGTAAATGGTAGAATTTCTCCCAGGGGCAACTCCCATGCGCTGCTTCCCCACCAAGCTGGGGCCTGGGGCTTTTGACACATCGCTGGTGGGAGACCCCAGTCCAGGTCAGACTGGTGACCTCCCTGCTTCCTCGCCCTCGCCCTTGCCCTTGCCTGGTTGGGGGCCTCCACCATCGGGACAGGACGTGGCCCCAGCCTCGCAGCTCACCGCTTCCCGGGAGGGCTGGGGAGTGGTAGGTGGGTGCAGAGAGGATTCCCCTGTGGGACTTTCGCTTTCATTTCTGCCTCACCCTGTTTCTCTCCAGCAGTCGCTGGCTGGGGTGTGGAGGTGAAGAAACATCCGGTCCCCAGCCTGGGGCGCTCGTCCTGGTGGAGGTTCCTGGGCCTCCTCCTTCCCCCGGGATGCGGGGGTGGGCCTCGTGCTCTTCGTTTTGAAAAGCACCCTCTTGTCCCTTCCTGCAGTCCCACGACATGTCCTGTTGTCTGCGTCTTGCTGGTCAGTCCTGGATTCTGGGATCCGCACAGCTGTGAGCCCAGGAGCAGCCCGAGGCCACGCAGCCTCTGCCCTGCAGTGCATGGGGGTGCAGGTTGTGTGGGGTGCTCTTCTGTTCTCTCAGGGGGACTGGGGGGACTCTTCAGAGAAGGGGTGCACATTGGCACGTGTGGGGTGTTTGAGTCCCTGGCTGCTGGTTCCTGCCCTTAGGCTCCTGGGCATCTCAGTGCTGGAGGACTGTTGTTTCTCTCTGGGTGGAATTTTGTTTTTACAACCCCGTCTGTTACAGGTGGGGAAACAAAGGCCCAGAGAAGAGACGTAGAGTCAGCCCCAAGTTGTGGAGCTAGGAGGTGGGGCCGCCTGGATTCGAGCCTCGTGCAGCTGACACTAAAGCTTTAAGATTTTATTCTTAAGGACCTAACATTCGTTATGGGATCCATGAGAAGGAGTTCTGGCCGTGCGAGCTGAGCCAAGGCCTGTTCCCACCTCCCTGTGGGCGTGTTTGGGGAGGGGCTTCGGGATCCAGTGGGAAAGAGTTCTGCTTCCAGGGGACTTGCCCTGCAAGCCCCTGGCCCCTACCTCGACTGGGTGCAGCCACGCCGTGGCCCGAGCTCGCAGAGGTTCGGTGCTTGGTTCCTCACTGCTCTGGGCGGAAGGTCCACCCTGAGCCCCTGGACCTCACGGAGGCTACCCTGTCCAGGGTGGAGTCCAGGGTGAAGAGTGAGCTTCGCTTTCCTGGGGAGTTCAGTTCACGTGCAGAAACGGAGGCTCAGAGAGGAGCAGTGATCTTCCCGGGGTTTCATAGCTGGTCCCCAGGGGTGGGATTTGAACAGCAGTCTGTGTGGATTCTAAGCCCGGACGTACCCTTGACCATTGTAGAGCTTAGATAAGGGCTTGGCTTATCTTTGGTCAGGGCTCCAACGACTCTCCTCAGTGCCCCGTAGTCATTACCTTTTCTCCTTTTCAGTTTCAATTAGATGCCTTGCTTGCCTGGAGTCCGGAAGTAAAGGCGCTGACATAGTCAATACCCGCTCAAGCTGGGGATGCCGGCCATGGCTCTGCCCAGCACCCAGCGTTGCCGCCCATCTGGATGCCGGCTTTGGCCCGTGTCTGCCCAGGTTGAGCAGTGTCTGTCCAGACAGCTTGGCAGATGCCCAGGGTCCTGCCATTTCCACCTCCTGCTCCTTCCTTGACATGCTGTGGGCTGGTGTGGACGAGGCTGTGTAGCCCATTCCTCTGTTTAAATTGCCACTCGCGTCCCTTCCTGGGGACCTCCTTGGGAACCTTGGAGCTTTATCTATTGAAGCTAGAGGCCTAGAGGGTCTTGGAAGTTCCTTGGAAAGACCCCAAGAAGCCTGGGATCTGGCCCTCAGCTTTAGAAGGGGGACAATGCTTGCTGCATTCTGGCTGTGTGACTTTGGGCCAGTGACTGAACCTCTCTGAGCCTTTAAGTTTCTGCACCTGAAATGGGAATTTTATACCAGCCTGCAGCCAGGGTGGTTTTGCAGATTATGTGAGCTGAGGCAGCTGAGTCCTTAACGGAGAGCTGGCCCTTGGTGCTTGTTTAGTGAATGGTAACTGTAAATTCGTGTCTGGAATCGGCCATTAAAGGCTGATGGAGCTGATGTTTGAGCATCCCTCACGTTTGGGGAGAAGATAGGAAAGAGAGGAATGCAGTTGCAGGGGCCTCTTACCTAGGGCAGTGCTGGACCCCGGGGACAGTATGTGGCTTGGTCAGTGGTGGATTTGAACCCTGACTCAGCCTCTTCACTGGATAGGGGACTCTGGGTGTACTTCAGCTTCTCTCTGGGCCCTGTGTCCGTGCATAGGTGGGGCTCAGCATGCAAATGTCCTTCTTTCTTGCGAGGGCCAGCAACTGCCTGAAGGAAGAAGTGGGTGCTGTCTCTCTCTCTCTCAACCTGTAGTCACACCATCAAGTCTAAGTCTATAGGTAATGGCAGGTAAACCTGCCCTACCAGTGGGTTGCAGAGGTCCTCGGTCGTTGAGCCAGAAGGGTCTTTGTAGACGAGGAGTCGCGAATCAGAGCGGCTGGCCTTGCAGGTTCGTGCACACAGCGATGTAGCCTGACAGGCTGGGCCTTGGCTGTGGAGCCCACAAACGCTCCTCCTTGGGCTTCCAGAGAAGCTCGGGTCCAGTGTGAGGCCAGGATCTGTTCTGAGCCATCGTTGGCTGACCCTGCCCCTGACTGGCCAGGATAGTGATTTTGGTCCGTGGGCTCTGGTGGTCAGGAACCCACTCCCCATCCCATCCCGTTGGTTTGTCCCAGTGGTCCTCAACCTTTTTGGCACCAGGGACCAGTGCTCCTATGAGAATCTAATGCCTGATGATCTGAGGTGGAGCCGAGGCGGTGATGCTCGCGCTGGGGAGCGGTTGCAGATACAGGTGAAGTTTCGCTTGCCTGCTGCTCACCTCCTGCTGTGCGGCTTGGTTCCTAACAGGCCAGAGATTGGTACCGGGCTGCAGCTGGTCTTCACCGTGGGGGTTGAGGACCCCTGATTGGTCTTTACTCCAGCCTTGGGAGTGCCGAAGGGACAAGCTCTTTAGATTTGGGATGCTTCCCCGAGAAGGGTGGGGGAGTGGGTGGGCAGCCGTCTGGGACATGGCCAGTTCTGTGGGTGCCTCCACACCAGCAACAAACTGGAACTCCCCGAGAGCGAGATGTGTAGACTGGGCTATGCTCCTACAAACCTGTCCCTGTCGCTGGAGGATGCCACAGGGCAGCTCCTTTGGTCTTCCCTCTCCCGATCAGCAGACAGATGTGCAGAGTTGTCAGGATGAAGTTAATGATCTGAGCAGAAATCAGTGTGTGGCTGATTCCTACGAGTTGCAGAGGTTGGTTCCTGTAGAAAGTCAGTGCTGGCTGGATTTGGTAATAAAGTGGCCCCAGTAAGTGGAGATTTCAGACTTCAGGTATAGGCGGATTCGGGGGCTCAGCTGATCAGGACCTGGTCTCCCTGCCTTCCTGGCCTCTCCGAGTTGGCTTCCTTCTCAGACCCATATGATGCAAGGTGAGTCCTCACAACTGACCTTTGTTCTGAACCAGGCACACACTGAGTTCCTTGTGTGTTCTTATTGATCTGCATTACAACCTTAGGGTGGGGCATTTGGTGCCCATTTCCTAGCAGAAGAAACGGAGGCACAGAGGAGTCAAATAACTGGCCCAAGTCTCACAGCTAGTGGGTAGCGAGTCACACAGCTAGTGGGATTCAGACCTGGGCAAGTTGGCTCCCGGGCCTCCCTCTACCTTAGGCTCAGGTCCCAAGGGACCGAGATGCATTCTCATTGCCCCTGATTGGTCAGCCTGAGCCACATGCCTGTCCGTGAACCTGTGGCTGGGGCTGGATGTGGGCAAGGAGGACCCCACACAGGAAGCTGGGACTGTCCCCTGAAGACAGCGGTTTGGCTGCAAGGCAGCCAGGGGGACGTGGGGGTCCTTTCTGCCAGCCTGAGGGTTTGTACACAGTTTCCAGGGTCAGGGTGCTGCTGTTCCCAAGAGGGGCATGAAGAGGATCCCTAAAAGTCAGCCCAAGGCCGGGCCCCTGACTTCATTTTTTCTCCACTGAGCTTGGTTCGTTTCCAGTCAGACACAGGCAGGTTCTGATGGCCCTGGGCTGTGCACATTCTAGAGACAGGGCTTATGTATCCTGCCTTGAGGGATGGGGCTTGGGGGCCTTGGGGGCCTCGGGGATCTTCGGGGCCTTGGGGGAGGCCACTTGGAGTCCAGGGTGAAGGCGATGGCTCCCTGCCCCGTGGTGCTGTTCAGAACCGCTGTGTTTTGATACTCAGTGTTTTGGGTGAAACAGTCCCGTGTTATGTAAACACTATCGCCTGTTGCTGTCAGTTCATGTCCCATGTATGGGGAGCATTTAGAAGGTGTCTTTTGCTGGGAGCCTGGGGGCTGTCGCAGCTGTAATCTATTTGATTGGGGTGGTCGAGCTGGAGGGGCGCGTTTGTGCAGGATGCTCGGGGCACCTGTCCTGGCCCTTGCCATCCCAGTAGGCCTGGTGGGGGCTGCGGGAGGACACGCTGGGAGTAGTTCCACCTGGAAGGGGGAGGAAGTGAATGGCGAGAGGCTGGTGGCCACACACCCATGCTCTGCACGCCTGAGAGCCCCAGGCACAGGGAATGGGCTGGAGGCTGGCGGAGGGTTCAGGGTACTGGGGTGGAGAAGTGAGGACCCTCGAGAAGCCAGGACCGCCCTGCTCAGAGCCCTTGCCTTGCTTTGAAGGTGCCTCTAGTTGGGTGTTCCAGAATTCTCATAGTCCAGTGGTTCTTTTTAGTGACACAGCCTTTGGTGGCAGACAGAGAGGTGTGCTGGTCGGGAAGCAGTGGGACGCGGGCTCTCCTGGGCCCTCCTCTTTGCCGTGGTCGCCCTGCATGGTCAGCAGGGCTGGCCTGACCTTCGCTCGCCTCGTAGTAGCTTCTTGGGGACTCTTGAGGCTCAAGCTGGGGTCAGGGAGCTCAGGCCTCTTGTCTGCTGTTTAGCTGTGTAGCTTTCATCAGAGGCCCTATTTGAAGCCCCGCCCCGAGACTCTGGGGCCGAATTTGTGACCCACTGCTTCTGGTTGAGCTGGTGGACTGCCAGCAGGACCCGAGTTGTCAGGTTTTCGGGTCTGTCATGTCAGCCTGTGAGGAGGGGTCAATTCAGTTTATGAACTGATAAAAACAAAGCCCTTGAAAACAGAAACCAAGCTTACGAAGTTCGCTGATTTGTTTGCATGAAATTCCAGTCTGTCTTGGGCAGGCTCACATCTGATTTGTGAATACCTCTGAAAAACTTGTGTGAAAAAGTGGTGATGTATGGGATCAGAAATTAAGTCACACTAAAGAGCGTACACTGAGACGTTCATCTGCCTCACACTCACCCCCGGTCCCTGGAGGCGGCCGTGTCACCATGGTCTTGAGTGTCTCTCAGACATGTGCTGTGTCTGCACAGCCAGCGTGTACGGACACACACAGGGACACACGCCTTTTTTGTTTCTGCACCAGCGATGGCCCATTGTCTGGGCTCTCCTAATGTTAACTTTTTTTTGTTCATAAAGCTTGGGGATGATTCTGTACCTACACTGACTCTGGACTGTCATTGTCTTGGAAATAATATGTGAATATAGCTTTATTTTTCTCTTCTAGTACAACTTTAGGCTTGAAAAAGACCCCTTGTCAGTCTCTTTTTGGGGTTCCAGGCTTGCCCAGGCCTCGTGGTTTACCTTCTCCCTTAGCCTGCTCGGGCTGCCCTAGCAAGCACCACAGACTGCGGGGCTTAAACAGCAGGCACTTACTTCTCACAGTTCTGGAGGGTGGAAGTCCAAGATCAAGGTGCCGGCTGATTCAGTTTCCGGTGAGAGCCCACTTCCTGGTTCACTGATGGCCACCTACTTTCTGTGCCCTCACGTGGCAGGCAGGGAGAGCTCTAGTCTCATCGGGGCACGAATCCCGCTGTGGGGTCGCTGCCCTCAGGACCTCACCCAACCCCGATCACCTCCCAAAGGCCCCACCTCCAAATGTCATCCTGTTGGGGGTTAGCGCTTCATTATGAATTGGAGGGGCACAACATTTGTAACATCCCTCTGAGGGGGAGGGGAGCATTGTGCAGCACCAGCTGCCATCCAGCTGTGGGTGGGAGGGGCCTCAGTGCGGACAAGTCCCTACTGCTGCCCTCAATGCAGGTACTGCTGAGGAAGGAGGCTGACAGGCGTGCTGGCTTTGAATCCAGCCCCAGCGCCCAGGGCATGACTGACCTGGGGCGGGTGAAGGGCACCCTTCCGTCATCTCTAAAGTGGAGGTTTTAGCACCCAGTCGTGGGGCGGTTTGGGGGATCCGAGGAGACGGTGGCTTGAACTGGTGGAAGTGGCCTCCAGCACATGATGGGGGATCTGATTATAATTTACCTTCTTCCCCAAATACATTTTTGTTTTCTGCTAGAAGATAGATTTTAGAGAGTTGAGTATTATTTCTGATGTCGGACTTGGTCAGAGGACCGGGCTGCTGGTGTGGTCCCCAGCACTCTCCCTTGCCTTCCAGCCAGCCGGGGCTGGGGGCTAGGGCCAGTTTAGGGCGGGTGAGGGTCCTCTCAGCAGCCCAGCCGCCTCTCGTGGCTTCTGGCGGAGTCGTTTCCGTTCCCAGCGAGCGTTCCAGGCCGTGGCGTGCAGTTTGACTTTTCCATGTAAGAGGAGGGCGAACACTGCCATCGGGTTACCCCACAGAGCCGTCCGTAGACATCGGCCCTTGGGAAGCTTCAGGCCGTGCTCGCTAACGATGGGGCAGTTTCCTAGAGGTCCGCGCTAAGGGCTGACTGTGTATGTTACCCTCTGAGTGTCCCCGGGGCCATGCTCAGGCCTCAGGTGGGTAACGGCCAGCCTGTGAGCATGACTGTGACCTGCAGGGGGCAGTTCTCCTGGGTGGGGTGGACACTGGGATACCTCTGTTCACACAGGGCAGCCTGCTCCTGTCCCTCCACCTGCCAGCCGCGTGCCCTGAGCTGGCTTTGGAAGGAGGGACTGGGCTTCAGCACTGCTTCTGCTACTGTCCAGCTCGGTGGTTTTGGGCAAATTATTGAACTTCTTGAGCCTCAATTTCTATATCGACAGGCTAAACAGAGCACTTCTTAACCTTCACGGTTGGTGTGGCACTTGAAACAATGAGCTTAAAGCCCTCTGGTTCACTCACTGCCTGGCACATTTATTTATTTGTGGATGTTAGAAATACCCCATTGTAGGTCCCCGTTATGCGGCAGATGGTGGCATTGCTGTCGTGGTGGGGGTGGTTGGGTGGTGGTGTGGGTCAGGTCTGTGCTGGGTACTGGGAACAGAGACTTTCCCACCCTGGGAGCCCCGCTGTGTGGAGGAGACAAGCGGGAGAGGCGCTGAAGGGTTAGACTCCAGGGGTGGTGACGGTGGTGGTGGGGTAACTTTGGGAAGATCGAGGAAGGCTTTCCGGAGGGGGTGACCCTCAGCTGGGTCTTTGAAGGTCAGGAGGATCTCACTGGTTAGACTGGATTTAAGATAGTCCAAGTCATGAGCAGCGTTTGTGTAGGTGTGAAGCTGAGAGGTCAGGTCCTCAAGCAGGGATTCTGAGAGTGTCCCATTGGGGAGCAGATGGGGTCTGCGGGAGCTGCTGGAAGCCTGGGCCGACAGCGTCTTGGAAGCAGGGAGATGGGGTGTCGTCGGTGAAGGAGCATCCACTGAGTCTCGTATTCCCATCCCCACTCTGTGAGCGGCAGGTGTAGCTGCACCCACACCGAGAGGTTAGGAGCATGGAGCCCAGGCGTGGGCCCCTGGCTGGGGTCCTGGCTGCCCACTGCGAGATCACCGCACATTTTGGCTTCAGTCACCTTGCGGGGCTGGTGCTTGGGGGCAAAGTCTGCGTAGAGTGCTTAGTGCAGGGCAAGCACTTGATGACAAAATGGTGGCTTTGTCCAACTGACAGCCCTCGTTGCTTTAGCCGTGAGGGTGCTGTGTGGGGAGGGGGACATCCCCTCTGAGCGGTGGGCACAGACGAGTTCCCAGAGCAGAGACCCAGCCCTTCTTCTTCTTTCCTTTCTGTCTCATTCTGAGGTGGCCCACAGGGCAGGCGGGGTGGGGACGTGGCGGGTGTGGAACCTCTCCGGACTTGGCATTGTGCCTCCTTGGGCGTTGAAATCAAGGTTCTGTCAGTTGTCAGTAAGGCATTTGGGAAGGGTCACCTCCAGAGGCTTTAAAACAGGTGGAGAGAATGTAAATGTTTTGAAACATTAAGGTCACATGGCTCAAATCAAAAGATGAGAAAGAACTTACAGTGAAAGGGGTCTCATCCTAGCTGTGCCCCTTCACCCCAGCTCCCCACACACTCAGGTTTTAATGCTTCCAGGATATTACTGCACCTGTAAGCAAACACATGTGCATACATATAACCAGTTACACAAACACGTGTGCATACATCTAACCACGGTTACAGAAACACGTGTGCATACACACGTGCGTATTTATTTGAACATTTTGTTTTATTTTGAACCAACGCCATGTTCAAGTGGATCCAAATCCTTATTCACAGTTTGCCATAGCTCACTCAGGGTCTCTCAGTTGACACTTGACATTTAGGTGGATTCTCCTATGTTGTTAGGGGCTCTCCTGTGCAAGGTAGGCTGTTTAGCAGCATCCCTGGCATCCACTCACTGGGTGCCACTCCTATCCCAGTTGTGACAACCAAAAATGTCTCAAGGCATTGCCGATGTCCCCTGGGAGACTCATCTAGAACCACCGGTAGTCAAGGGTCCTGTTAATAGCTCCTGTCTGGTTCCCAGCCTGGCTTTGTTGCCATCCAGCCACCAGGCATGGGTCTGGCCCACTTTGGTGGCTGGCTCATGATCCTCATGCACCAGCTGCAGCCTGTGTGGCGGTGTGCTCATGGGTGCGCAGTGTGGCTGGTTCTTTGGCTTGGGGGCTGGGAGTCCTGGCTCTCCTGTTCCCTTGTTGAGGACCCTGAGCCTGTCCCTTTATACTCTGATACTCTACTTCCTCATCTTTGAAATGGGGCTGCGATAACCCTTCTCTGGGGGCTGGTACTGATTGGGGGTGCAGTGTGATGCTCCCTAACCCCCCCAATACTGGGCTCGTCACAGGTGCCTGGTGACAGTGTGTTGATCTCCCCCTGACTTTCCCTGTGACCCTCACGTCTCTCTTAGTTCTGGGCCTTGGTTATGTTGTATATGAAATGAAGGGACCTGGGGAGTTGGAGGTCCCCGAGCTAGAAGGCACCCACTGGGGATAGAGGGGACGAATGGAGGCCAGCCACCAAGCCATAGCCTGTGACCTTTCAAAACCCAGAGACCTGAAGATGTTCCGTGTGCCAAGGCCGGGGGGTCAGGCTGCCAGCCGAGGTCAGGGTGCACACGGGTCTGTCAGCTCTGCTAGGAGTGGCTTACCGAGCTCAGAGTGGCATCCTTTCTACCATCCCCTGAGCCCAGAAAGGACCTGGTGTGACAAGAGCATGGAGTTTAGACTCAGGCAGAGCGGGTTTTACATCTTGGCTCTTCAGCCTCTGGCCAAAAGGCTCATGTGATTCTCAGCTTTGGGCTCCACATCTGGAGAACAGGGCCAGTGCCATCCCGAGGATTAAATGGGAGGAGGAGGCCGATTGTGGTGACATTGGCTGGGTGCTCACTATGTGCCAGGCGTCATTTTACACACAGGGAAACTGAGGCACAGCACAGCACAGCGCCTGGCCATAGGAGGCATGCCGTAGTAAGTGAAGCTTTCCTTGTTTTTATGAACCGGCTGCTCTTGGAATTTGCGTTTGAACATCAAAGACCCTAAAGATAAAAAAGAAGAGAGAAGAAAGATGTGCCACATGGCTCCTTGGGAAGGTCCCTGAGCGAGGTGTGGAGGCGAGCGGGGCTGGTCCCTGCTGGGTTCCCCGAGCTGGTGCTTCCCCTGGGCAGCGGGAGGTGCTTCGCCTCTGTTACTTTTTGCCCACAGGGGCCTGAAAGATAAAATATTCGTGGGGCTGATGTTGTAATCACACTGTAAGGGACACTTGAGATTGTATCTGCAGTTGGGGAGCTAATTCTAAAGAGCGTTTCCCCGTCATAATTACATGCAGTCAGCTGGCTCGTTATTGGGAGCCACCTGCTTGTCTCTTCCTGCCTCTCTGTGCAGCATGCAGTAGGCCTCCTGCCCGAGAGGGACCACCAGCCCTTGGCTGCCTAGAAGCCCAGATGAAACCTTTTTGTGGTGACTGATGGGGCAGGGACGAGGGAGAGAAGTGGAGGGCGATGTTATGCTCTGGCTGGGAGCCTTGGTGGCTGGTGGTGGCCGCTTTCGAGACTGAGCGGCAGGTTGGCAGAGAAGGTGATGGGGTGTGATGCTTTGGTGTGGATGTTGTAGTAGCTGGGATGCTTGTGGATGTAAGTGAGAGATACCCAGTTCACGTGGGCTTAAGCAAAAAGAGACTTTCTTGGCCCAGGTTATCAGATGGCAGAAGAATAGTCCCTCGGGGCTGGAGACATGCCTGCTGTCCCTCTCATTCCCCATCTGGGCTCTGCCACCATGACCTTTCCTCGGCTCTTTAGCTACTTCTCTTTTCTACCTCAGGGCCTTTGGATATGCTGTTCCTGCTGCCTGGCAGGCTCTACCTCCACTGTACCTTTAGATCTCACTCAGCATAGCACTCCCTTCTCTGCCTCAGCCTCTCGAGTGTCCCTTTCAGAACGTGTCACATGCACTTGTTTCCGTTGTTTGCTTGTTCGCCCTCCCCTCTGTACTGCAAACTCATGGAGGACAGGCACCCGTTATGTTGTCTTCACTGTTGTGTCCCCAGCAGTGCACATAGTAGGTGCTCAAGAAGAATGCATGAAAGAAAGAAATGAATAAAAGAATACCTTGGAAAGAAAGGCAGTTCATGAGAATGCAAGTCGAAAGGAGGAATCTAGTTTTAAAAAAACCTAGCAAAATAAAGATAATAAGCCCCCTCTGCCCACCTCCTGCAAGTTGGGCTCATTTCTCTCTGTTTTGAGTTCTTATCCTGGCAGTTGGGATCATTCGTGGGGAGTTGTCCAGCAGATCAACATCCTGAGTCGGGGTGGGCATGGGTGTTGAGACCCCTTCCCTCCAGCACACAGGGTTGGCACAGCGCGCCGTGTGCCTTGTCCTTCCATGAGGAGGGACCCAGCCCAGGAGCAGGCACCATTTGCTGGCCTTCCAGCCCTCGCCCTGACCGGGGGCTGCCCCGGGCCTTCCTCTTGGGCTGCCCTCTGGTCGCCTGTGCAAGGAAGAGGCTGCTTGGTCATGGATGATGGTCAAAAGGTGGGGTGTTCCAGATGAGGTGCTGGTGGGTCGGCAGGTGGTCAGAATTGTGAAGGAACCAGCCTGCAGGGGCGGGCATGGAGCCCTGTGCTCCAGGAGCAGACAGGTGGAGGTCGCTGGACAAAGGAGGTGGGCGCAGTGTTACAGAGGCCTTGATGCCAGGTGGTCAGGGGAAGCCACAGGAGGACTTCAGGGCGTCGTGAGGCTATAAGTCATGTCTTAGATGTAGAGGGTCACAGGCTGGAGGGGGGCGTGCTGGGACAGCAGGATGGTGGCCTGATGGCCTTCAGGACGGAGGTCTGTGTCTCTTGGGGCAGGGAGGCTGCCCATTGCTGCTCTCAAGCTTGCTTTCCCTTCTGGCTGGAATCAGGGCTTCTTCTTTTTAGCATTTCTCACTTCTGCCCAGGGCGCCCCGGCTTTTGGCTTTGGGTTGGTGGCTGCTGTGACACTGCATGGGGCTCTCTGATGGATTTCTCGAGCTGTTTGGGGCCTGTTGCCATGGCTCCCAGCTGCAGATCCTGGCAGGGCCTGGGGCTGGGCAGGAAGGAGATGGGGGCGTGTGCCCGCCTGCCTGCGGGGAGCAGGCCCTGGGGCTTTCTAAGGCCCTGGGCTCATTTTTTCCTCCTGGGGCCTACACTTTGCCGCTCCTCTGCTTTCCTCAAGTCCTGTGACTGGGCCAATTGCTCTTTCTCATTGGTGGGTTCAGAAACCTGTAGAGATGGGGCGGGGCTCCTAAGACATCAGCCCTGCCACCGTGCCCATGTGTTCTCCCCTCCCTGCCTCAGCTTGAATCCCTTCCCCCGCAGGGCAGTCACCACCTGCCGGACAGCCTTCTTTTGGAAGGCGGCTTCGTCCTCCTATTGTTGAGCTGCAACCTGCTTCCTTGCCCTGCTTTGTAGGACTCATGCCTTCTGCTCTGAAGGTGTGGATTCCAGGTGACATTGTCCTCTGAGCTGTCAGCCCTGTGGGGAAGGAGAAGCTGGCATGCTAGCTCCTTCTGCTTCTGGGCCTTGAGTGACCTAGGGCTTCTGAGGCCAGTCACAGTTCCTCAGGAAGCACCCTCTGGGTTCTTCCTCCCAGGCTTCCCAGAGGCATGGCACCCCTCCCACAGCTCGTTGGAGGTTGTGGAGGGAGTTGGGCCCAGACTGGGGCAGCGGGTGGGTGGGGAGGAGCAGCAACTTTATCCACAACTGTTCTTCCCCAGAAACCCCAAAAGCCTCACCCGCAGCAGACCTGGCTGGACCCTCCCACCCTCACAGGTCATGTGACAAGGGTGGTCTTCGCTTACAAGGACTTGACTTTAGATTGTGGTTCTGCTGTGGCTTACTTGCTGTGAGTCAGGGGCGAGTTTCTTTCTTTTATTTATATGTGAATATATATGTTTTTCAGTTTTACGGAAGTAGAATTGACAAAATTGTAATATATTTAAAATGTATATTGTGTTGCTTTGATATATGTACACGTTGTGAAAGGATTCTCACCATTGAGTTAATTAAAACACTCATCACCTCACATAGTCACCTTTTTTTTTTCTTTTTCTTTCTTTTTTTGGTGAAACTCTTAACTTCTCTTGGTAAATTTCAATTCTGCAATATAGTAGTATAGACTGGGGTCACCAAGTTTTGCATTAGATCCTCAGGCCTTATTCATCTTGTAACTGAAAGTCTGGACCCTTTCACTAGCCTCTCCCCATTTCCTGCAGCCCCAGCAGCCACCATTCTACTCTGAACTCATTGCTGTGAGTTCAACTCTTTTAAAGGTTCCACCTGTAAGTGTTACCATGCAATATTGGTCTTTCTCTGGCTTATTTCACTTAGCGTAATGTTTGGACAAATTTCTTAACGTCTTTGAATTTCCTCACGTGAAAAAAATAGGACAGTGTACCCTCAAATGCAGCTGTTCAAATTAGTGCAAATTGACCATTGTAGTGCCAGCCCATAGGCCCTCTGGCCGGCCTCTTCCTCTGTCCCCTCTCCTTGGCTTGGGGAGAAGAGGCTTGAGGGGGGAGTGAGTGGACCCAGGAATTACTGGTATTACCTCTCATTTGTTCGGGTTGTGCCCGGGCTTTTGGAATTCTCTGAAATTTGAGGGTCTTAGGGGCACAAGATGAAGTCACTGCCTGTCTCTAGCGTCAGATGCTTATTGCATCAAGGAAGGGTGCTGGGGCCAGGGCATGGCACCCCAGGCCTATTAATGGGGGTTGGGTGGGCCCTGTTGATGCCAGTGTACCTGGGTACTGGGCCTGGGCTCCAAACATGTCTGCGATGGGAGTGTCTGTAGCTGCTCAGAGTCACTTAGCAGGGTCCGAGGAACATGGCCTTCAGTGGAGCCAGGTGGCCTTGGAGTGTGGGGTGGGAAAGCATGGCTGGTCTGGGCATCTCTCATGGGCCTCAGGTGGACTGAAGGGTCAGGCGTATCACCTCTCCCTGTATCTTACAGCCAAGTGTCCCAGGCCTGGGGCCTTTGATCTTCGCCACCCAGGCCTCCAAGTCCCTGGTCCTAGGCGCGTCTTTCCATCAGGCCCCCGTGTCAGTGTTTGGATCTGCCCAGTGTACCTGTGGAACCCTGCGGGCACTGTGGCCATTGAGCTCCAGCCTTTTCTTTGTCGATGTTGAGACCCCCAACATACCTGAGTGAGTCCTCATCCATCCCCAGCCCACATGTGGGCACTATGAGGGAGCTTCCGAGATTCACAGGGTGGCAGAGTGGCAAGAGCCTTGGTTTTGAGGTCAACAGGAAAATGTCACTCCCCTTCTCCCAATGTGTCCTCCCCAGAAGCTCTAGAAGGAACTACCCCTCTGACCCATTTCAGACTCCGACCTCCAGAACTGTGAGAGGATACGTGGTGTTGTTTTCGTTTGTGTTGATTTGTTACAGTAGCAGTAGGAAATGAATATAGTGTTTGTATACACCCGGAGCCTAATTGGGGAGCTGCTGGGTCAAAGTCAGAGCCAGACCGATGGATAAGGTTGTTACTTGACTCTTGGAGCTCCCACCTGCCCCCAATAGCTGAGGGGTCAGGGAAATATTTGAATAAGGTGTTTCATGATTTGTTTTCTGCGACTGGGGGTGAAGGTAACTTCACTTCTGCTTTGATGTAATGACAACCCCAATGCTTGTGGCAGTGGGCCCAGGAAACTCGAAATGCCCAGAGGCACTGGCTTTGCCCCAGATGGAACTGGTGCTTAGTGCGCCCTCTCCTGGCCCTGCTTGTAGCCTCCCTCCTGGTTAACCCCCGGGGTACAGCTTAAAGAGCAGTCTTCACCTTCCTGTGCTCCCTGACACCCCCAGATGTTTGCTGTATTTGAGGGCCTCCTGACCCACACACGGGTTTTCAGATTCTCTGTGTGGCCACCGCATCTCTAGGCAGGGCCTTTGGCTTGGGGGCTCCTCGGTTCCTGAGCCATTCCAGGCCTGGACAGAGAAGCCCAGCAGATTTGACGACAGTCAGACAGGGAACTGTTTGTGTGGTTGGAGACCCAACAGCAGGGCAGTGACTCCCTAACCTGCAGGAGCTCAAAGGAGCCTTCTTGGGGTCTGGGAACCCAGCCCTCAGGCCAGGAGGGAGATTTCCGTTATAGGGGAGTGTTGCAGGACCTGGTGGATGGAGCCGGTCAATCTGCTGCGGCGTGCAGCCTTTGAAAGCATGTCGGCCTGTGAGCACACAGGTGGGGACACAGACACACTTGGGCAGTTATTTTAAGTGTGTGATGCCTTGAGGATAGGTGCTAAAACCGCTCCAGACCTACGCAGGCTTCGCCCTCCTGCGTGGGTTCAAAGGAAGGGAATGTCAGCATAGGAATTCCCGCCATGCCCCTTCCTGCTGTAGTTTACCTTGCTCTTACTCTGGTGTTAAATAACTGCATTCTTGGGACTCAGGATCTGCTGTGAAGAGAACAGACTGAGTCACTGGCCCTGAGGCAGGAGGCCGACATCTGGGGGAGGGCGGTCAGGAGGTCAAGGCAGGAGTGCTGGAGCCAGCCCTTGCTGCAGCCCCTGTGCCTGTCCCGCTCCTAGGAATCCCCTGCCCCATCTCGCCATTTGAGGCTGATCCCTAATTAGGAGGAAGAAAAATTACAGCACCTGTAAGAGGGTAGTAAAAGACTTCCAAGCAGAGAATTTTTATATTAAAAGATGGGGGTGTGTGAAGCACCAGTAAGGGAATTTCAACATTAGTTTTTAGATGAAAAGTCGGGGTGATTTTCAGTTTGAAAGGCTGACACTTTGGACGCGGCAGAACACATCCTCGGGTAAGCTGTAGCCCACCCCTGCCTCAGTGTCCCCCTGCTGAGCGAGGAGGGGTGTGCCCCAACAGCAAGGGCCTCGGGGCCCCGGAGTCTCTGCTGTCCTCCAGGAGCTGCTGGGGAGGTGAGTCACCGGCTGTGCCTCCCGCCCACATCCTGGGTTCCCGAGGAGAGGCTGCTTCCAGGGGCCCCGCGGGCTTGACACGGGTCTGAAGGAACACGCTGACTCATACTGTGTATGCACTGCGGGTGCCCTGTGGCATGCCCTCCTGCCTCCTCCAGGTGGGGTGCCTGGTGTGGGGGAAGGTCTTCAGTTATGGGAGCCGATGACTGTGCAGTCAGGGGAAGGGTGTCACGCCCCCCTCCCCACCCCCACCCCCACAAAAAGACATATGGCAGCTTTCAGTTTATCTGGTTCTTTCCCAGAGCTGTCCAAACAATTCAAGTGTTTGTACTGGCTTTAAAATTCTGTTCATATGTTGCCTTTATATTGGGCCATTTCAGTTTCTGGCACTGTTAATAGGAGGAAAATCCAAATTATGAAACTATCAGCAAGTGAACCAGGCTGCTGAGGAAGCAGACAGGCAGGGACGCCTCAGGGCTGGAGCCCTGTCCCCGGGTGGCTGGGACACTCATTCAGGGAGTATTTGCAGAGCGCCTGGCAGGTGTGGGGTCTGCAGTGGGCACAGGTGCTGGGATGAAGAACACAGTTTCTGGCCTCGGGCTCACGGTGGAGCACACAGCAGTCTTAAGTGTCAGGTGGCTGTATGGCTGCCTGGGGAAGGGGCAGGGACAGCCTCTTGGTGAGCATGACATTTGAGCTCTTCTCGATGGATGAGCAGGAGTTGGCCAGTGGGGGGAGGGCATTCTAGAAGAGAGAACACCTTCTGCAGAGGCAGATTTGTATCTGGCCAGGGTGTTTTTAGAGAACAGGGTCTCTCCTGGGAGGGTCTGGTGAGAGAAGGGACTGCACCCCGCCTCTCTTGTATGCTGTACCTCCAGATGCCCGGTATTACGATAGGAATTTGGGGTGTAGACAGAGGGCATGAGCATTTAACAGTCAGGATAGGCTGGGTTAGGCTGCAAAAACACACCACCCTCAGAGGTTTGCAACAAAAGTTTATTTGTAGTTCATTCAGAGTCCACTCTGGACCTGGTGGCTCTCCAGGGCTGGTGTCTTCCTTGTGGTGGCTCTGTGAGAGTGCTCTGTATCCTGCATTTCTCAGCCTCAGCACTGTAGATGGTTTAGGCCAGGTAATTCTTTGTCTTAGAGGGCTGTCCTGTGCATTGTAGGCATTGACCTTCTGGATGCCAGTAGAACTTTCCTCAGTTGTGATAATCAAAACTGTCTTCAGGTATTGCTAAATGTCCCCTGGGGGCAAAATTTCCCTGACTGAGAACCACTGCTGGCTGAAGGTCCCCCTTAATACTCTTTCTGGTTCCCAGCCTAGCTTGGCTTCATAGCCTCCCAGCCAGGTTCCTTTCCAGGAATGGGTCCGGGCGGCTTTGGGAGTCATGTGGCCTCGTGGTCCCGTACTGAGGCGCAGGTGGACTGGCCAGAGTCAGGCCCTGGCAGTTGAATTCTTCTACTTGGAAGTCACATGGATCACTTTTGTGCACATTTCATTGACCAAAGGAAGCCACATAGCTGTGCCTAACCTGCGGAGTGCCCAGGAGGAGATCTGCCAGCATCAGCAGCCACCGTTAACGTCCACCACAGAGCCCTTAGCTTGTGTTCGTCAGTGGCACGGAGCCAGGCAGCCTCCACATCTGTGCTTTGGGGGTTTGGGGTGCGGGGGGCTCCAAGGACAGTGGGAGCCAAAGAAGGCTCCTAAGGAGCTGACCTTGAGCATGGGCTAGGTGGTGATGCTGGGGTGGCATTTGAGACAGCAGGAACATCGCATCCTGCACATGTGGGCGAGAGAGGAGGCCCAGCCACCTATTTAGGGAACCCTGAGTCCTTTGCAGGGCAGGGAGAAGTGGGGGCCTATTGCCTGCAGGCCTTGTGAGCGTTAAGGGCTTTCTTATTGGGGGGCTTCTGAAATCTGGCCATTATCAAACTGCTACAAATGGCTTGGATGAATGCGCCCGGCTTACCACTTGCATACTTGCGCCCTTTCTGTCTCTAAGCGGGTTTTAGCTCTGGGTGCAGGTGCAGCTGCTTCTTCCTTGCCCATTGGTGGGAAGGAGCCTGCGTTTCCAGTTGATTCCCTCTATTGTAACATTGTTCCTTGGAGGCCTGGCTTGGCCTGACCTCTCTTCGCAGCAGGCCCCTTCCTCAGTGGCGGCCTGCCTCTGTAGGGGCCATCCCTAGCTGCGCCTGGATGGGAGCAGGTGGCTGTGGCCTTGCATATTGTGGGAAAGCAGTTCTTAATGAACCCAAGCCCCTCCTCCCCTTACTATTATTATTTTTTACAAACTTCACTCTTTGCTTGTTGCACCGCCCTCTCTGAGTTCCTGGAGATCTCTCAGCCGTCACTGGACTGTCCTTCCTCGTTGGTCGGAGGGTACTCTTTGTCTTGGCTTGCTCTTTCCTCCCTCCTTTCTTGCTTCTCCATTGCATGTGCTTCATTTTGCCTGTGGCCCTCCAGTCTCATACCTGCCCAGGAAGGTCCTGTTTGACTGGAAAGGTTACACCCATTTAACCGACGTCAAAGCTGAGACCCAGGGCGGCTTAGCGTCCTGTGCCTGCTGCTAGTTTTCATGGGGCTTGCTCTGCTGTGAGACAGGCCTGCTGCTCAGTGGGGGTCGTGATCCCAGGGTGTCCAGGGTTAACCTTCCTGATGCCACCTCCAGTGGCCATGCCTCAGGCCTGATGTGGCCTTGCTGTGTTGTGGGCCCGTGGATGCTTCTCCTTCTTGGTGGTCCTGCTGCCCTGGCTTCTGGGATGTTGCTGTTTTTTCCTTCCGATTTGGGTCCTCTTTCTGTCACTGGGCTCCTTTGTCACCCCCTCTCCCTCTGCGCTGGGTCATCCAGGGTAATTTCTGTCATCTTCAGGGAGTGGTAGCCACTGTCACTTACTGAGGTCTTGCTGTAGTAAGCAAGATAGCAGCCAGTGACAGGGACTCTGTGTAAACTGGCTTCAGCAAGACTCCACGGCTGAAAGTTGAGGGAAGACAGCGCAGGCCGCCTGGATCAGGGCCTCACCCAGCGAGAGGATGCTGGCCTTTCCTCCCGGCACGGCTTCCTCCTCCAGAGTCTGGGCACACAGGCGGTGGTGGCCGTGCCCTTTGCACTGCTGACAGACCTACCTGTCTTGGGAAGGCTCAGGGCTGGCCTGGCTTGGGTCCCGTGCTCATCCTGCAGGTATGTGAGATACCAGGCCAGGTGCCCATCCCTGGAGGTCATTCGATTGCCCATCAGAATCACGTGAGATGGAAGAGGGGCAGTTCCTGAAGGCAGAAAGGCTGGGCAGAGCAACACGTCAAGCCTGCAGTCCCAGTGAGGGCCCAGCAGAGCTGCCGGGTGGGGGCCAGGATTCTCCTCGCTTGACAGTTGAGGAAACCGAGGCACAAAGTACAGTTGGGTCTGGTTCCATGTTCTTTTCTTGGAGGACACACCTCACCTCTCTCATTTCTTCCTGCTGCCCAGACAGTTTCTGAGCTGTCTGCCTAGCTCAGTCCTGGGCATCTGACCACCTCCTGGTCAAAAAAAATAAGAAAGTTCCCAGCTGCCTGCGAGACGCGCTTTCCCCTGGTCCCCTGGTCCCGGTGCGTGGCCCTGCCTGCGGCCCCATGTGTGAGCATCACAACTATTTCTGGTTCCTTTGTGGCCTTTACTCTTGTCCCCAGGACCTGGGAGGGCTGCCCTGAGTAACGACCCCCTGCTCCCCTTCGCCCTGGGCATGTCTAGTCCTGCTACTCCTGGTGGACTGGCAGCCGCTCTCACACCTGGCTTCTCCCGAGCAACACCTGGGAGCTTGACAAACCAGACCCCTCCCAAGGCCTGTTCCTAGACCTCCTCAATCAGAGTCTTCAGGACTGGACCTCCAATTAGTATTTTTCACAACCTCCAGTGGTGATTCTTAGTCATCTGCCCTGGGGTCTGGGACCCACTGGCCCGCGGGGTAAAGACCAGGCTGTGCTGTGCCGTTCTGGCCTCTGGGACATGCCCAGCGTCCATCTCCATCCACACCTCTTGGCCCCCGCCTGCTCTCTCAGTGGGTCTTATGCTCCCACACCCCAGACATCTTTTGCTATTTGACTCTTGTTGTTCCCCTTGAACTTCTTCCCCGTGTCTGTCTCTAGTTTCCCTTCAGTTTTTGTTCAGATGGCAGATGCAGCCTCCTTCCTGAAGCCTTCTCTGATTGCTCTTCCTCCTCTCCTGAAAGGGTGGTTTGTTTTGTAAATGAGGATTTTAAATTCCCCACGGCTGTGCTCTCCTTGGACTTGGACTTGGGCTGGGGGCAGGCGGAGTCCTCCCCCCGCCCTCCCCACCGCAAAATGGATCCTCCCTTCTGTGAGAATCCAGTTTTGGGGAAAACAGGTTTATATTTGTGAGTTGTGGGGCAGACCCCTCTCCAAAGCTTAATGCAGTATTTATCAAGAAAACGAGTTTTGGAGCCCGAAGAATTCTTCTCCAGGTACATACAAGGTACAATTCTTTAATCATTTAACTTTCGTTGTTACTTATTCTGTGATTTTGGGAGTAATATCTATGCTCATTGCAGAAAACTAGAAAGTGCAGGAAAGAATAAAGGGGAACAACACACGTCGCTGTCCTGCTGTGGCCACAGATAACACTGCAGTGCGTTCGGTCCGGTCCATTTTCCAGGGGTTTCCGGGTACTGAGTCTTTAGTTGGTTGGGCTTAGAATCTGAATCGAATGTTCCCGTGCATGGCAGTCCACTGGCCCTTCAATGGGTGTTATTTCAGCTGCTCTTTGAGCAGAATTTGGAAGCTTTTCTAGATCAATCCTGTTAAGCTCGCTGCTTCTCTGCATCAGTCAGTCGATGGAGTGATGCCATTATCTGCTTCATGCCAGGCGCTGGGAATGCTGGCAACGAGAGTTTTACCTATTCCTGAAAAGATAATTAAAAAGAAATTTTATTTCTCTAGTTTTGAAAATCTATTAGAGGCACATGGAACAAAATTCAAGAAGTGCGTGGGAGTGCCCAGTGAAAAGGAAGTCTCACCCGCCTCCAGCCACACTCGTCCTTGACCAGAGGCCAGCCCATGACCGTTTCCTTGTAGCACTTTCAGATTCATTTTGTGTATGCTGGGTGTTGTGCACACATGCTTGTCCCGGATGTTTATCTTAACTGAAATAATTATAAGCATTGCACAGAGTTTTATACTTTGCATTTTCACATGGCATTGTCTTAGGTATAATTAATGCCTACAGGTGCCTGGAGCACATCCTCATTCTTTTTAACTGCTGCGTAGTATTCCTCTGTGTGACTGTCAGTTATCTTTTGCTATCACAGACAGTGTGGCAATTAACAGCCACAGCCAGAAAACGCTTGCCTATTTGAGCATGTCTGTGTGTAGGGCGGATCTAAAATAAAAGTTGAGGTTTCCAGGAGGAGCAGTTAATCACTTGACAGACCAACCCTCTGGTTTCTCGTCGTTTCTCCCCACTCCAGTCTCCGTTCTCACCCCTTCCCCCCTCAGCCCCTTTGGGATCATAATTCAACTTCTGGACTTTTCTGGTCATGGCCGGATTTTTGGAACCTGATGCTTGGGAGAGAAAGCTGTGGATACTTTTGTCTTTCAGAAGTTCCTGATGGAGAAGGAAGCCTGGCAGGTTTACCTTTGGTTTTCCTGACTGGGCTGTGGATGAGCCACCACCAGGCGCTTGTCCACCTGTCCCCTCCTAGTCTCCCTTGGTACACCGGGGCCTTGGGGTACAGAGACCAGGCTTGTCCTTCTCTGTGCTTCTGTGCCAGCTTCCGCCCTTCCTGAGTTCGCAGGCTCAGCTTGCTCACCCGCGGAGCGGGCCATCACCGCCCCTCCCTCGGGGCTGCCGGGGGCATCAGCGAGCCCTGAGCACTCAGGGCACCTTAGCTCTCGCACCGTCAAGGGGGTCTCTTGCACAGGCATGGCCTTATGTGGACTGAAATGGAAGCCGAGCCCCCTCTTTTCTGTCAGAGTTGCAATTTATCTTGTTCTTGGAGCTCTGAGCTACAGGGAGGCTGTGCTGGCTCCTGGGAGCTCAGCTCCATCTAAGGTTTTCAGCCCGTCAGTTCTCAAGGTTACTTTGTTTCTTTTCCGTTAGGGACTCCATCTCTCTTCAAAGTTAGAGAACTATTTGTTTTTAGGGCCAGGGGAGGTAGAGCTGCCTGGGGATGGCTCATGTGGGCAGAGTGGAAGTGACCCCTATCGGTTTCTAGGGACAACCTGGGTGCCCATCCCGTGAGGATTAACTTGGAGGGGAGGCAGGCCCTGGGAGGGGAGGCAGGCCCTGGCGGCACCGGCTCTCTGCACCTGCTGCGGGTCACGTACACATGCCGGTCTCCTGCTGTGTCCTTATCTTTCCCTTTGTGCAGTCTGGTCTTGTCATTTGGAGCTTCCCTGGGGGCTTCTCCCTTGGCCGTTTAAGATTTCTATCCAGGGGCAGGGGCAGGCACAGGCACAGGCACAGGCACAGGCACGTGCGAAGTGACTGGCAGTTTACTGTCACTGATGCTCTTGTGGGGCCAGAACGAGCTAGGAATGAGACACGGGGCTCTGAGATGTCCACAGAGCTCAGAAACGATGTGGGCTGTGAGCTCATGACTGGGTGTGGCACAGGTTCCTTTTGATGCAGTCTGTCCCTCTGCTGTGGGCTCTGGTGGCCCAGAGCTTATGCTGTTGTGTCCAGTTTGTCCTTTCATGAAATCATGAAAGCAGATAGATATTGGCCACCCTTCCAGAAGTGCAAAGAAGCTGTGGGATGGCAGGGACCCCTGAATCAACCATTGTGGTGTTCTAGTTAGTTCCTCAGGGTGGGGGGCTCTGTGGCGGTGTTGGGGGTTGAGGGGCAGGTGGCAAGGCACAGCCTGCAGTGTGACCTGGTCAGCTCTCTTTGCCAAGTCTTGCTGTCTTGCGTAGTGGCTCCTTGTGAGGTTCTAATCCGTGCCAGGGTCTCAGAAGGCGCTGACAAACACTTGGTTGAATGAACTAACCAACAAATGTAAGTTTGGTAGGTGTCCCCTCAGCCATGCTATTGTGAGGCTGCTCCCTGTCACCCAAAGGATTTCGTGAGGACTTTAGGGACTCTTAGACTGTGAGCCCCTCGAGGGCCTGAGCTGTGGCTGTAGCATTTATTGTGCCCCGAGTACCAGCCTGGGCTGGGCACAGGAACTGAGCTATGGCTTACATATTTATGTTTGGCTAGGCAGGCACCATGGCCAGCATGGGGCACACACCGTCATGGCGTCAGCCACAGTCCCTGCTCCAAGGAAAGAGTCGGGGCGAGTGAGTCCAGGTCCTTCCCTCGCTTGCTCACAGCCCCCTGAGTGTCTGCGGGAGGCCCCGCCTTTCTTCCAGGAGAATGGACTTGGGCTCGGTGGTCAGCACGCCGTCTGTGCACCCCTGCGCCTTCCCCAGCACTCTGCCCCTGCTGACAGCCCATTACTACTCCAGAACAAGGGGGGCGGGTAGCAGGAACCCCGAGTTCTCAGGAGCACTCTGGCTCTGTGTGGGTGGGGGAGAGGGCGTGGCAGCTCAGAGCAGGCATCCTGGGGATGCTTTTGTCTGAGCCGAATCTTCAAGACTGGGTGGAAGGTGGGGGACCAAGGCTTGGAGATGCCACAAAGCCCTGTGTGCCCAGAACATCTTGCAGGAAGGAATATGGGTGGGGGAGGTAAAGGTAGGTGAGTCAGCAGGGAGCCTCTGTGTGCTCTGCGGAGGCCCCAGCTCTGTAATGGGGTGGGCTGAGTCAGGGCATGGGTCTGTGAGGGGAGAGAGGGAGACCAGGCCCAGGCTCGGGGGATGTTGGCATGGGCCACGATGAAACAGGACCACAGGGTGGGCAGGGTGTCAGTGGGGGCCACAGATGGCCAGGACAGGACTAAGGGTTTGGGGGTCCTCTGCGTAAGGGAAAGTGGATGGGCTGGAGCTTGACAGGCTGGGGTGGACCTGGGAGGCCAGGCCAAGGTGTGCGACCAGCTGTTGGTGGTGAATGTGGTGGCAGCCCAGGCCAGAGCTGCCCAGAAAAGGCCTGGCCCTGGGATCGGGGAGGGGGCGGCTGGCTGTGAAGAAAACAGATCGGGGTGTCTGTAGGACTCTGGCCTAGTCCCTGGGGAGCCAACCTTCTCTTTCTGCCAGAAGGTAGCTTTGAGGATGGGCTAGGAATTCTTAGACCTTGCCTTTGGAAGTGAAACCATTCTGGGGACCATGGCATGAAAGGGGCAGCCGCTACCTGTCCTCACCCCCTGCCTTCAGCTGGCCGTAGAGAATGCTCTGGAAGGGTGCTTCTTGCCTCTGAGTAACCTTTGCTTTCTTTGTTTTACCCCACAGGAAGCGAGGGATAGAAGTCGTGCAGGTGAGTACGGACCACGCCCTCACTGTCTTCTGCGCCCGGCTATGCCCAGGGCCTCTCCACTGTCCCTGGAGTGTGGCCCCGGCCTCTCGTCACGTGCATCTTGTCTTCACTTTGCCTTGTGCGTGCCCCACGGTTCCCTCCCTGGCAGGGCACGGGGCGGGGCTGTGGCCTCTCAGGGTTGCGGAGTTCTGTGGCTTTGTCTATGGAAGGAGCTGGCTGGGGGAGAGGTGGCGCTCTCAGTGGGGGCCAGGGTAGGTAGGTAGGGAGCATAGCCACTCTCCAGGTCTTGATACCCCCAGGGTTTGTCTGTCCTCAGGCTGTACTGTGGGGGCATAAGCCCTCTGGAGGTGAGCCCTCTCCTGGCTCAGACCTCCTTGAGCAGTGTTATCCCCAAGACCACTCCTGTCCCTCTCCCCCTCCCCCCGAAGTCAGGGCGTGTGCCCTCCCCTGTGCCTCCCCTTCTTTGCTGTCAGGTCACGCTTGATCTTCCCTATGGGCCCCTGGCTCCTGGAGGGTGGACTGAATCAGAGGGGGCCTCCTGACCCCGTGTTGCCTCACCCTGGGGTGGACTTGGGTAGTACTTACTTATTGGCTAGAGAAGGAAGGAAGGAGGAAGAAGCAAGGGAAGAGGAAGAAGGAAGGATGGAGAGAAGCTCTCCCAGGGCCTGGGGCTGGCTCTGTGGTCCCAAAATAGATGTACAGTCCTGACAGGAGCCACGGGGGTGGTTGGCAGAGCAGGGTGGGCTGGGCACCTCTGTCTGGAAGCTTTGGTGGGGGAGGGGGTGCTGCTGAATTCTTTCTTATGGCGTCCCTTTTCTGAAGCTGGTGGGCTGAGGTTGCTTTGGGGGAGGAGGTAATTCCTGAAACCCTCGTCAGCTCTAGAGTTTTCCTCCAGGCTCATCTTGTCTCTGCGAAGGTGCAGATTTCTGTGCACTTTAATTTCTCCATGTATCAAAAGAGAGAAGTCAGAATTCAGGAGTGGCTGAGAACTTTGCTTTCAAGACCATTTCCAATTAATTGGTGGTGGAGGCCTGGAGGATTCTAAATCTGTGAATGGCTGAGGGCAGGGATCGATCGATACTGCCTACTGGGGGTCTAGCAGTAGACAGATGGGGTACAGTTGTATATTTGTCATTCTGAGGCTAGATGTCTCAGACCATTCCTGTTCCAAGATGCTTTGGATTATTTTTATCTCTTAGTTCTTTCTGATAGTTACCTTGAAAGTCCCCGGAAGCTTTGCAGATACTGCTGTACCCACCACTGAGGCCGGGGGCCACAGTTGGAGCTGTCGTTGCTCACTGAGTGGAGGGCCAGGTGCTTCTCGGAAGACCTCTTGTCAGGGCCCGTGGGGAAATTTCTGCTGGGAGCCATTTTTAGAGGAAGTGAATTCACGTGCTCACCAACAAACACTGCTTAAAAGGGGAAGAAATGTGCCCTTCCCCCAGTACCTGATGCCTGTTGGTGAAAGATCCCGGACTAACTTAGTGGGATGCAGCCCGGCCCTGCCCCGCGCCCCCCCCTCCGCCCCCGCCATTGGAGGGGTGCGGGGGTGGAGCCTTGGAACTTCCGGTGTGAGGGACAGCCCAGGGGTCTGTTTGCTTTAAATGGCTTCCCTGGGGAGATTTAGACTAAAACCTTAATCTACTTAGTCTGTGGGCGGACCAGGAGACTGGAGCCATTGTTTTAGAATGTACCAGGCAGTAGAATTATGAAATCCTTCTTGATGTGTCTGCTGTTCATTTCGGTGATGACTTGGGGGAGGAAGTGGTGGCTGGGGACCAGAGTGAAGCCAAACTGGATGCTTTCCACACCAGCATCTAAAAATAGAACCCACCGTGACGCCTCTCTGTTCACCTCCTCCTGGCATCCCCAAGTGTTTGGAGAACTTGAAATCTTAAGACATAGAGAAAAGCTCGTTGCAAAAATTGGAAGCACATCTACTTGGCTGGTTTTTCAAAATCAGCCAGGCCTCTGGGAGCCGGATCCCTAGGCTGCTGGCCTTCTGGGCGCTGGCAGAGAGCATTGGCAGTGAGCGTGTGGCCAGTCGCTAGGTGTCAGTGATTGAAGAGGAGAATATGCTTGCCACCAGCCACCGCCCAGTGTTTCCTGTGTCAGGTGCCCTGATGGGCATTGCCCATTTTGTGCAGTGGGTGGTGTTTTCATGTCCAATTTAGAGATGAGGAAATCGAGGCTCAGCTGTTGTGACTTCTCTTGAGGAACTGGGTGGGTAAGTGGTTCGAGTTGGGATGCGAGCGCAGGTCAGTCGGTCTTCAGAGCCCTGCGGGTCGTCTGACTGGGTCCCGTCTGTGTGCTGGTACAGCGCCCCATTTACTAAGAACTTCCAGGCCTGTTGCTACCTGGGCTTTGGCTACTGTTTCAAAAGGGAACCAAGAATGTAAAATGCTGGTAAGTGCTGTGGTGTTTGTCCCTGTCATGGGAGTTATTCTCTTCCTGCGATTTTACTGGCAGTAGTAGTAGTGTGAGTGTTTCACATTTATTAGGTCTTCTGAGGTGCCAGGCGTTGATGGCATCGACCTGAAAGAAGCATTTGTGCATAACCTGGCCAAGGTGGCGGAGTGAGCACAGTTAAGAAGTCAGTTTTGTGGCCCCTCCTCTTCCTCACGTGCTCGCTTCCACAGCCGACCTGCTTGGGAAGGGGGCTTGTAAACTGTGTCCCAGTGGGCCCCTTCACCCTAGCCCTCCTTCCAGCCCCAGGGAGGCAGTGCACGTGGTGGTGACGAGCAAGACACCTGGGCTCGTGGCTCTGGCTGTGTGACCGGGCCGGTTGCCTAACTACTTGGTGCCTCAGTCTCCCCGTCTGTAAAATGGGAATAATAAGGGTGCCTGTCCCCTGGGATCGCGGCGAGGCCTAATGGACTTAATCCGGAAAAGTAGTCGGAACGGTGCCTGGCACACAGGACGCTTGTTATCTACAGAACTGCACCCTCATTCTCCACAGGCAGATGCGATCTGCTGTGTGACATGGGGCATAAGACTCCCCTGGGTGTCACGTGGCTGCTCATTGTGATCTTGGGGCTAGTGAGGTACTTCTGGTTCTTTGCTTGCAAGGAAAGTGAAAGAGAATCTGATTGAGTTGTCAGCCGATAGAACGTTAGAAACGATTTTGGTAATAAAGTCCTGTAATTCTTGGCATATAATTCTGAAGGAATTCAGAGAGTGTGTTCTTTCCATTCCATCTTATTTATTTGAATAAGTGGTTTCAGCCTTTTATATCTATAAAAATTGAAAAGTAGAGATAGAATTGGTAATAGATTCTGCCTTATTCTAGCAATGGGTAATATCCACCTGGATGCTTGAAATAATTAAAAAAATTTCCCATTCATCTCTTCTGAGTTGTATTTCTAACAAGGTTTAATTTTTTATGCTTATATTTGTATAAATTTGTAATATATTTCCGTCGTATTGCTCGATTATGTACTAATAGTAATTGTGATAATAAATCTGTCTAGAAGAAAATTTTTGAACATATATATATTTTTTGCCTAGCAGTATAATAATTAAATTAAGGGCTTTTAAACTTGAAACATGCCGATGGTAGAAACATCTCTGAGGGGTGTGGATTGGAAATGGGAGGAAGCAAAAAAGGGACATTGCTAACTTTCCAGGTGATTAAGAAGAGTCTGAGTCTGTAATTTTAAGATGGATGATGGTGGATCTCAAATTGCTATGATAATTTAGATTCCATTGGATCCATTTAAAAGAGAAATAGTAACAGTTTTATTTTGAAATGTTAATATTTACAATATGTTGGAAATTACATCCTCTACAAGTATTTAAACTTATGATGAGAAATTTTAGATGTCAACTTGAAAATGTGCAAATAGAAACAGTTTTAAACATTTGGGGGTTTGGTGTGAAGGCCACTGCTTTAGCACACTACCCCGTTTACTTCTCAGAACCAGGCTCAGAGAGGACAGCAGCCTGGCTCTCAGGCCACCTAGAGGCCCTGCTGGGGCTGGGCCACTGGAGCCTGTGTGTCCATCGAGACCCAGAAAGACCTTGGCAGTGGGCTTGTCCGCAGGCGGTCTGGCCTCCCTAACTGGGTCTGTTAGGCCAGCGATGTCCGATAATGAGGAAACCTTGCCGTTCTCTGCTCACGTAGTTTAAGAAAGCCCAGGTGAGGCTGAGGCCCGGAGGGCCAGGAGCCGTGGAAATCCCGCTCTGCGCTTAGTGCTGGGGCTCAGGCTAGAGGACAAGGAGAGAGGGGAGCAAGGGCTGTGGGACAACATGCCCCCCGCCCTCGTGTCCAGAGGGCTACCTGTCATGGTGATGGTAGTTGCAGGTCCTTGTCCTGAAGGCGATGGTTTCAGTGCCTGTCATGGTTGCAGGTGCCTGTCCTGAGGGTGATAGTCTTCAGGTACTGTTTGCTTTCGTTTCCCCTCTGTACTATTATGAGGATGCTGGCCGTACAGGCCGCCTGAACTTACCATTTCAGGTGTTAACAGTTGGCCGTGCTCAGCTGTTGAGGTGAGGGCCCCTCCAAGCTGCGGGTTGGGCAGCTGCTTTTCACAATCTTTCCTGGGCATGTGCTGTGTCCTAGGCTGCAGGTGCTGGGGACTCACATGGGCCGAGGCCGGGTCCTTTCAGCTCTGAAGTCTGTAGTTGGCAGCCAGCCAGAGGCCAAAGTGAGGGTCACTGGCATGGTCCCAGAGGAGGGTCCTGACCCAGGCTTGTGAGTCAGGAAGGCTTCCTGGAGGAGGGCAGGGTAAACCTGGCTAGTGTTGATGAGCCTCGTCCACCCGACAGAGCCTGGCTGAGAGGCAGGTCCAAGCCTGGCTATTCCCCAGGCCCTTCTGCTCCTGCCCCTGAAACAGCACGGTGCTAAAATGCCGAGCATGGCTGGCACAGCCATCGCTGCTCCTCCACCCAGTAAGGCTAGAGGGGAAACACTCCTTGGCCACTGGGTCATCTGCAGCCTAGGGGGACTGGGGGTGGGCCTGAGGCTCTGCCGAGGGTTGGGCGGGAGGCCTGTATCTCCTAGGAGCATTTTCCACTCTGACCTGCTCTGCGGGGAAGGCTTGTGAGGGAAGCCCGTGAGGTTTCCTCATCCCTGGTCTCCACCCCTTTCCAGAACAGCCCTGAATTTGGTGGAAGAAGACCCCAAAAGGACAGTGTACGTGCTGCTCTGCCTGCCCACATTTCTGGCCCAGCGTGCTCATTGGGGCTGTCCTTCCCGAGGTATTTTCAAAGCAACAGGGGAAAGGGAGATGACTGTTAGCAGGCGAAGGGTTGGAGTTTTATTTTAAAATGCAAATGAGCAAGCTGTAAGTGTGAGAAAAGTACTGTCGCTGATTATAGATTCACTGTCCTCCTTCCAAATTCCTTGAGAATTCAGACATTACGAAACCCAGTCTCTGGAGCAGCCGCTGTTTGTCAGGCGGGCGAGGGAGCAAATGTTTCCCCAGCTTGCCAGAGCGTGCGGGGCGGGCAGCGGGCCTGGCTCGGGGTCTCTCTAGAAGTTTTGCATGCTTGAGATGTTGGAGTTCTTTGTCTCTGCATTTGCCCCCTTTCTCCACAAACCATTCAGGGATGGGAGTTGGATGGCAGATGATCAAGCAGAAAAAAAAAGAGAGATAGATGCTGAGAACGGGCCATGGGCCCCCAAGGCTGAGGGAGGACTGGGGGTGCAGGTGTCTGGCGCTGGAGGTGCAGTGGCGACTGCCTCAGGCTCATGGACAAGCCCGGAGGGCAGGAAGGGTCTGTCTGTGCTGTGTGCGGGCCTGTGAGGACACAGGGCCAGCACTTAAAGTGGAGAGTGGGCAGAGGCTGGGGAAGGACTTATAGGAAAATTAATGCTTCTTGGTAAGGAATAAACTGGGTGCAGGTGTGGGTGGGCAGGTGTGGTATCTGAATGTCATTGCAGGGAGTGCCACGTGAAGGCTGACCCAGAGGCTGGACAAGGAGGTCTATTGACTGCTAGTGATTTGGAAGCTCTGGGACCTTGGCCATGAGGGAGCTGGCAAGTTGCCAGTCCAGAGGGGGCAGCAGGGCTAGACCACAAGAGGGGCTGGTGAGCCGTTCATGGGGTGCTGGGTCAGGGGGCGTTGAGAGGCTTTTGTGCACATGCTCCATTTAGAGGCCATGGGCCAAGGTCCCACTGTGGGTGCACGGAGGAGGTTTTTGGACAAGGCCAAACGGGTGGGTGAGGAGCTAGCTGGGGCTTCTGGTAGGAAGCTGAGGCCACAGCCTAGTGGGAGTGATGGGGTCTGGCTGGAATTAGCAGTGGTGGAGGGCCAAGGAGACAGATGGCAGGGCGTGGTACCTGGGTGAATGTGGGGGTGAGGGAGAGCGAGGGGCTGGATCCCAGACGCGGGGTGCAAGAAGAGCAGTGGGGGAGGAAAGCTGGTCCACATGCGTGAGCTGAACGCAGGCAGCACACCCTCAGCACTGCCTTCCTCCTCTGGAGCCAGGGGGAGAGTCATGTGGCTCAGTAATACGCTTCTCAAGGATTATAGATGCCGAACCCTCCGTTCAGCTTTAGGTACTATTTTCATATGGTTCAAAAATTGTTTTAGAAGATACGCAGTTACAAGGGTCAAATGATGAATCCCCAGCTGGGTTCCTTCTGCCACCCACACTCTCTCCAGGGTGCCCAAGCTGGCTGACTTCAGTGCCCTTGCTGGATTTTATTTCCAGGTACTTGGAGCCCAGGTAGAGCCGGACGCCTGTGAACATGTTTTCTTTCTTCTGCTCCCTCTGCCCGGTGCTCTGGAGCTGGGGACAAGGAAGGGGCTTTTGGAATATCAAAAGTTGCCTTGGTGTTTATTAGGGGCCTGGCATCCTTGCTACTGAAAGAGCTCACGGCGACCACCCAGACACTTACTCATGGGCAGGTGCTCCCTGACCATGACTCTGACCCTGAGCTCCGACAGCAGACACAGCACCTCCAGGGAGGGTGGCCACCGGATGGGGAAATTGGCTCTGCACAAAGCGTTCCCGTGTGGTGATTCAGGTCCATTATTGGGATAGAGACTGTTCTTGGCCGTGCTCGACCTCCATGTGGAGCCCAGAGGTCTGTCTGGGCTTGGGTTTCTGATAGTCTGTGTTCTGACTGTGTGATCTCACTTTTCTCATCTTTAAAATGGGATGACACTCACTACATAGGATCTGAGACACCGAGTAAAGCCTAAGGACCGAGTTTATCTCCCTCATTCCTTGTTACGAGCCATGAGGCTTACGGGCGGGGATCAGCTATAGGTGAATCTGCATCTGAGAAAAATAGCTGCCTGGTGTGAAGACTGCGCCCCACCAATGTGCCGTTTTTAGGTTTCCAACTATTGCGGATTTGAGCTTAATTCCTTTAAGGTTTTATTTTTTTTTAAATTTGAAATACAGATTTTTTTCCCTTTTTTCAGAACGTTGAACGTTATTTTCATTCTCATTTACTTAGGATAGATATATATTTAACATAGAAATAGGAATTTATGCGTAAGCGTGGTCGGCATAGTATTTTTGCATGATAAAGATACGTGGGGCAGGAGGAAGAGTTGGCTAAATCCAGATCGGCTCCTATCAGATGTTTCTAGCAGCCATCGAAAGAGATCCCGTTTTGTAGGACAGACGTGGGAACATGCTCACGCGATGACGCCAAGGGCTGTCGCCTCTCCTGAATGGTTTCCGTTCTGTCGGTTTTATTTTTATTCTTGAGCTTTTTAGGCTCGCCGTCGCAAATAGAAACCGCCTTGGCGCCGGCGCCGGCCCGCGTGCTTTCAGGGCCGCCTCTCAGCTCCGAGGGTTCTTCCCCCGGCCTTTGACTTGCTGAGTCAACCTGAGCAAGTCCGTGAAAGAAGAAAGAGCGTTCCTGCCGGGCAAGCCGGGCGCCCGTGCCCCCCGTGCCTGGGCGTGTTCCCACTCCGTTCCCCGCGGAGGCCGGACTCTGCCTCCCTGACCGCAGCCGCCGGGCGGGACAGTAGCGGGGAAGCCCTGCAGGTCAAAGCAGAGGCGGAAGGAGGGACGTGGGCAAATAGGGAGGGACGGAAGAGGCCAGAAGCAGCCCGAACGAGCCAGAAGCAAAGCGTCAGCTTTGAAAGCAGCCGCCTGTTCTGAGGTGGTTCTGGGCGAGGTCGTCCAGAGTGGACTGCCAGGGTCTGCATGGCCATCGTCGTCGTCCAGGTGCTGCGTTGAGTGCCAGCCTTTAGCTGGCGGGCCTGGACCCCCAGTTAAGCCAGATGCACTTAAGCGTCGCAGAGTCTCCGGCGCAAACAGTGGGTGCTGATTTGAATTGGGGGGTCACCCCCTGGGGCCACTCAGGTCCAGGGGGGCCGAGAGTGAGAGATGGTGAATTGGCGTGAAAGCCCCGGACCGGATTCTGTGCTCGGCGGTGCACAGCTGGCACTGTGGAAACTGGGGCAAAGACAGCTGTTGCCTTGGGCTCAGTGTCACACAGTCCGTGCAGCCTCCTCGAATCTTTCGGTCGGCTAAGAAGCTGGCCTCTCCCTTTCCGGTCCCCTCCTCATTCTCGTGTTTCGTTTTGTGCTGTTAGACCTGTTCAGGTGTAACTGTGCCCGTGGCAACTTTCATGCTCCCCCAGCAGCCCCTTCCCCCCAAAAGCCAGGACGTTCTGGTGCCTGAGGAGGGCAGGACCCGGCCCTGGGGTGTGCTCTGTGTCTGCGTAGGAGCAAGCTGAGTGCTGAGCCGCTGGACAGGGGACAGCAGGCCCTGAGGGTCTGTGTTAGAGAAACCTGTTAGTCCTTCCTCATTAAGTAAGATGTGCTCCTTGATGACATTTTAGGAAGTAAAGATAGGCCTGAAAATGAAAACCCAGAGATAATCATTAAAACAATTCTTTTGGTATATGTTCTCAAAATTTCTCACATCTTTACGAAAAATATGCTATTTGTTGCATATTGTGTGACTCCGAGTTGGGCTTTTCTGTGTCCTTAGTTTTGTGGCCTGCATTTGGGAGGTGGGTGAGCCAGGTCTGGAGCCCTTTCTCTGCCCTGCAGCCTCCAGTTCTAGCAGTTTCGGTTTGCTGTGACAAGCCAGGTGTCTTGCTGGGTGTCTGGACTCCGTGCTTGTTCACATCTGAGGTCCTCTCTGTGGAGGGACTTCTAGAAGTGACGTTACTGAGCCTGAGGCATCAGGTTATCATGGTGTGGCGGTGCCCATGGCTTGTAGACCATCTCTCTGAACCTCCACTCGTGTTGTGTACACGGGCGTGTCCCATGCCAGTGGCTCAGTGGTGGTTTCCTGTAGTGTCCCCATGCCTGGTCCTGTGCTGGAAACGGGAGGCTGGGTCTGCCCTGCACTGTGGTAGTTGCTGGCCTCTGGCGGGGGGTGGTGGTGACTGAAGGACAACACGGGGGTGAGGAGGTCCTTGAGGCCCAGCTGTGGTTCTGTCAGCCTGTGGTCTCGGGGTTGCTGTTACAAAGCCGAGACGTGTGTGAATTGTGTGGGTTCCGAGGAGGGGTTCACGTTGGTGCCTCCTCGGGACTGGTCACTATGACGGCGTCGGGGACACGATCGAAGGAAACGTGAACGCAGCCGCGTCGTGTTTGGGAGCTCCTTCCTGCAGGCTCTTGCACGGATGATCCAGCGGAGCACTATCTTCAGCACTGCCATCGGCTCTATTTGATAGGTAAGCTTTTCTTACCCCCACTTTACAGGGAGGGAAACTGAGTGAGAACGTGCCCTGGTTCCTCAGCTCGTAGCAGGAGGCCGCGCTCTCTGAACCTCCACTCACCACGGCTGGGTTTGCTCCACTTCCGAGACCAGCGCTTCCTTGCCTTCCTTTGCTCGGGGCATCTGGATCGATCGCTCCCCCGAACGGGCCCGTCTGCTGCCCAGCTGCTAGAGTGCTCTTTCTCAAAAAGCCCTGTCTTGTCACAGCTTGGCTGTGGCGCCCAGGGTGCAGGGTCAAGACACATTCCTCGGAGGGGTCCACAGAACCCTTGACAGTTGGTTCTCGCTTTAGAGAACCCAGCCCGGGCCACGTCTGCAAATGTGCCCTCCAGGCACGGCGTGTAGAGCCCCGGCCTGCCCCTCCACGCAGTGCGTCCCCAGCCACCATGCTTCTCTTCCTGCCCCCTGTGGTGGACACTCAGCCATCAGTCTGACTGAGCTCATGGCCACTCAATGCCGGGATGTCCTTCCCTCCCCCCACTTCGCGGAGAGAGCCCCTCCCTTGTCTGGGCCCCCATGGGCCCTGTGCACCCACCCCGTAGGCGCAGAAGCTGCCATTTCATAGGGTGATTACATAGTGTGGGGGCTTCCCCCTTCTCTGTAAGTTCTTACTTAGGCTCATGGACCCTGTCTCATTCCCCTGGGGCCGTTCCCGCCTCGCGTGCATTCTACTTACAGATGTATTTTTGGAAATCAGTGGAAAATAATGAAAATGTTACAGAAATGACATGAATTGGAAAAGTTCCCCATCATCTCATTGTTCAGAAGTAACAGCTGCTAACTTCTGTTTTTTTTCTATGCATATGCTAACATTCCCCCTGCCCCACCCTTTCTCTAACACCTGTTTAAAAATCTTTTAACACTTTTGAAATTGAGATGTGAACATTTAATGTGATGGTTCTGACTGATGGTGACTTTGAACGGAGGAAATAGAATAACAACATATTTGTGTATTCTGGAAGGTTCTTAATCTGCTCTTGATAGCGCCTTAAAGGCTGTGGCTGGGTGAGAGGTTTTAGTATTTTTTTTTCTAGCAGTAGGTGGATATATCATGTAGCCTCATTTTGAAAGGTCAGAAAGTACACACACACTGGAGAGTTTTCCTTATTCTTAGGAAGTGCTCATTTATTAGAAAACTTGCCATTTTAACTATCCTCAAAAGAGATAAATGAGTTGCTTTCATTAGTTTTCATAGTCTGGGGATGTTCCTGGCTTTTAGTGATCTGTATGCCTTTTTATACCCTCTTTCCTTAAAGGAAAGGTTAGTAAAGTCACAGAAGGACATCAAAGCCGAGGAACAGAGGGGGACATAGAATTCCGACAGGCCTGCTCCCGTGGGGGCGCACCAGGGTCCTTCTGAGCCTCCTGGTAGCCAGGGCATGGGAAAATGAAACCGGCTGCCACAAAGGACTCTGAGTCCTCGAGATAGGGAGTAAAAGCACGGAGAGGATTGAACCTTCTCTCCTGAAATGTTGAAGAATCGTGTCAGTTTCCAAAAAAAAAAAAAAAAAAAGAAATCATCGTCTTGACCTGGATGGAAAGGGAGAGTTAGAAGCAGAAGTATGGCATCCAGGAGGCTCACGCAAGGACATCGTACTTTACGGGGGCCTGTTCTAGACCCCAGCGTCCAGCCACTTCTGCCCAGCCGGCTCCCATTCTCCAGCACCCTGTCCACTTGCAGCTTCCCTGTGGAGCCATCAGGACTTGCATTCAGCTGCCAGTAGCAGAGTGGAAATAACAGTGGCCTAAAGAAGGTAGTATGTCCATTCTGTCTGTGCCAGAGAAGCTGGACGCAGGAACCGAGGGCCGGGCGGGGGCTCCGTAAAGTTGCGCAGACCCTTTTTCTCTGTGTTTGTGCCACACTGTCCTCCATACTGGCTTCCAGGCTTAAGGTCACCTCCTTGCTGAAGAAGGCTGCTGGGGCTTTAGTCCTCGTGTTTACATTCCGGGTAGGAGGAAGGTGGTAGGAACAGGGCACCCCCAGTCACACCTGAGTCTGTTCACATCTGGCCTCCCCGGAAGTCCCAGGTCACACTGCTGCCGACACCACCTCGGTCCGAATTGAGCATCTAACACTCGGCGGCCAGCAGGCTGGCAAATGTGGCCTTTTTGCTGGACATGCTGTCGGCTCACATGAACTTGGTTCTGTTACTAAGAGGATGGGGAATGGGTGTGGGGCCACAGCCCGGTGTGTCCAAATTACATGTGTCTAAATGGGGTGTCGTGTAGTTGAATGACTGGATAATGAGCCAGAATAAAGGGATCTCTCTTGTTTGATTGGTTATCACAAACAAAGAGAAAGGACAGAGGCCAGGGCTCATGTGGCTGCTTTTCCTGCTGTGGTCCAGTGAGCTCTTAGCTCGGGTGTCCTGTCCTGCACAGGGATGGACGGGTGCAGCCTGGTCGCACTGATGCTGAGATTGGAGCAGAGTTTGCCCTGGCAGGGTGCATTTGGGGCCACAGGCTGATGTATTTCCTTCCTCTTTCTGGGTCTCCCTGGGTCCAACCAGGATGAGGTGAAACATCACCTCTGAGGAGTGCTGACCCCTGACCCTGCTCCCTCCCAAACCCAGTGTGCTGGGGGAGGCCCTGGGAGTCCCTAGCGCAGCGGAGATGTTCGTGGCTTTTCCAGAAGTTTGTGAACCTAGAGCTGTAACTTGGGCCCATCTTTCTCCCCTTCAGCCACCCTCACCTTAAAAACCTCCCTGGGAACCACGCTGGCCCCATCCGTCATCAGGATTCTCTGGTACCTTGTATAAGGGGCAGGCAGGGGCAGCCCTTTCAGTGACCCATTTGCTCTGCTACCCTCCGTGCAGGCCTGTTTTCCAGCACGACTGGCAGTCTGAGTATCCCTTTTTGAACGTCCTATAATGGCCTCAGAGAATACCCTATAAGGAGAACCCGGCTTGCACTGTGTCCCGAGATCTTGGCGGTGGAGCAGGGCTGTCATCGCCTCCACAGAAGCCACTTTGGAGGAGCGCAGTGGTCCGTTGGGGATGGGTAGGGGGCTTTGGCCAGGTGTCCTGGGGGAATATTTAGGGCTCCCGGGTTCTCAAGGTGATTGCCTAGGCAGTAATCACCCAGTAAGATTGCAGCAGAGCTCTGAAATGCCCACGTGACAGTTCCAAAATGCTTTGGCATCTTTGGGCTGGGCCTCCATGAACCAGCCCAGGTTAATTCCTGTTTGTGCCTGTGCCCCACTTGCCAGGTGAGAGCACTGGGGTTCAGACAGGCAGGTGCCTT